>NC_138769.1:431118756-431718756 GCF_965119305.1 Pelophylax lessonae
GTCATCGTAAGACCCCGTCCCGACTCCCATTCAAGCCTGCCTCCCGGCCGCTCCCTCCCCCCCCCTCTGAGGCAGCCCCACACTTGCCCTGTTTCCACTCGCCAAATGCGAGCAAGCGAGTGGAAAGTTTGAGGGCTGTGCTAATCCCTCTCCACTGTGTCTAAAATTAAAAAAAAAAGTTTTGCCTTTAGTTACACTTTAACCACTTTAAGACCGGAAGATTTTCCCCCTGAATGACCAGGCCCTATATTGTGATTCGGCACTGCGTTATTTTAACGGACAATTGTGCGGTCGTGCGACGCTGTACCCAAACAAAATTTACGTCCTTTTTTTCCTACAAATAGAGCTTTATTTTGGTGGTATTTGATCACCTGTGCAATTTTTATTTTTTGCGCTATAAACAAAAAAAGAGCGGCAGTTTTGAAAAAAAAAACTATATTTTTGACATTCTCAAAAAAAAATTAAAAAATCAAAATTTTTTAACATTTAGGCCAATTTATTTTCTGCTACATATTTTTAGTAAAAGAAAATCACAAGAAGCGTATTTTGATTGGTTTGCACAAAAGTTATTGCGTCTACTAACTATGGGAAAGATTTATGTCATGTTTATTGTTTCTTTTTTGTTTACAAGTCATGGCGGCGATCTGCGTTTTTTGTGGTACTGCGACATTGCGGCGGACAGATCAGACCCCTAACTGACATTTTTTACACTTTTGGGGGTACCAGTGACATTACTACAGTGCTAACAGTATGCACTGTTACTGTAATAATGCCATTGGCAGGGAAGGGGTTAATCCTGTTGGTGATCAAGGGGTCAAATGTAAGCCTAGGGGAGTGATTCTAACTGTGTGGGGGGGGGGGGTTGGCCTTGTGAAATTATCACAGAGACATGCGATCCTATATAGCAGGATCACATAGCCTCTGTGATCATTGTAGGGAGAAGGATGGACGGCTGTGTTTACATCAGCCGACCGTCCTTCTCTGTCAGTGGGGAGAGATTGCCGGTGTCAGGCGGCAATCAGAGCTGCTTGACACACGCGCCATCTTCCCAGCTGACCAGCGGGGGCGGGAGCGTGCCGGCGGCAGCGCACGCTCGCCCCCCCAGCTGAATGCGCACAACTAACGTAGAGCTACGTTGGTTTGCCTAGGAGCGGCTGCCTGCCGCAGTAAATCTGCGGTGGGCGGTCGTAAAGTGGTTAAGTAAATCAGCCCTGTTGGTTCTGCGGTTTTCCATGTTTAGGTTTCTATGCATTACTGTTGAGAAGCTGATCCAAAAAGGTATTCCCAAATACCTCATACCCGGACCAGTCCTTTTTTCTTTCAAAACATTTTATTACATTTCTTGATAAACACAAACATGTCAGAAACAAATGGTATACAATGACCATGTAATACAGAATATTGTTAGAAAAGTAACATAGCCATAAAAAATAGCATGTAAAATATAATACAGAACAGCTAGAAATTACAATATTTGGGGGATTAACGCTTGTGGGAGAGACCCAGCCCAATCATAAGGGGAGTTTCGGTGTATATGTAAACCTCAGGGGGATTCGTCCCATGCTCCAGACACCCCCTTGGGGATCATGCTGTGGCCATGGGGGGACACCCCGGAGTGGGGATGGGTCTTCTTTAAACAATTAGAAGTGGATGTAGGAAATTTAAATAAAAAAAAAAAAAAAAAAGGGGGGGGGACCCTCTTTTGACGTTAGAGAAAAATATATAATCGGGAGATCAGAATGGTCAAGGGTTAAAAAGCCTTATAGCTTAAGGTAGAACAGTAGGTGGGCTTGTCAGGTCGTAGTGGGAGGGAGGGGGAAGGAAGGTATGTACAGAATGGAGGGGAGAAATGAGGAGGGGGCAGTAAGGGGATGAGTATTTTATATGTTATGTATTGATGATGATATAATTGACAGGACAAGAACAGAGGATTACAGGGCGGACAGAGAGAAAGAGTAGATTTCAGTTAGCTACTGTTGTAGTGACTGAGGGGGATGTGTAGTTCTTGTATTCATCGGAGTTTGTGAATTCAAGCCATGGGGCCCAAATATTATATCGGGAGCTTCTCTGGCGGACCAGTCCTTTTTTAACTAATGTATTTATTTATTTCCTTAGTTAAATGACTTTAGCACCATTTTATGAGTTATTTACCTCATGCTTTTGGTTTGTGAGGTAAATATCTCATGAGGTGAGTCAATTAGCTCATGAAATAAACTTTAGTGAATTGAGCCCACAGAATTCCATCAATTTTCTGACACTATAAGCATGCTTTTTCTATGTCCATATATGTTCTTAGTGAATCAGAACTTGTTGCAGAAAAAAAAAAAAGAAAAAAAAACATTCTCAAAAGGAGAGGTCAGCAATGACAGCCCATGTATTTATTTAATTCCGTATACTTTAGATTACATTTATTTTTCTTTTTAATATATATTTTTATTTATTATGATAAGAACTAAACATACATTTACACATTTGTTTAATCTCTCTACTCAGGTAAATGAAATGATACACATAAACTATGTATTGTTAAATTGCCAGCTAAAAAGTTTTTTAGGGCTTTTTCACATATGTATCAGGCTAGTCATTCCTGAGTTGCTAAAAATGTCTATAATTTACAGAGTTCAGTAGCAAGTGAATAATCAAAAGAATGATTTCTTTTCCCTTTCCTGGTTGCCTGGTTTGTATAAGTCTTGGGGAACTTAGAGAGAGACAGTATGAAAAACACTCAGCTTCTGTTATGTTCTATCCTTAGAAAAGCCGTAATGGTCTGTGAGAACAGTGTTATACGTGCACACTTTGTATGAGTGAAAAAAGACAGAAAACATTTATTAATAAAACTTAGAAACTTAGAAATGTGAAAATATATAATAAAACTGTTATAGTTTCCAGGGGAATTATTGCCCACCAGTTGCTAAAATAAATAGAACAAGTGCACACCTCAGTAGAGGTTACAATCCTCCCTCTAATTAAATAAAAAAAAAAATTTACACACTTTTTTTTATATACAGTATTTCATATACAGTATTTAAAGGGATACTAAACACACACTGTTGAATTTATATTGTCACCTCTAATTCTGTATATGAATGATGGCACTGTAATTATTTAAAAAAAATATTTTATTTTAAAAAGAGACATCTAAGTACTTTTTTCCTACTTGATATACAGCTGTCACATGACCCAGATCTTTCCCAGCCAGTCTGCAGAGAAACACAAGCAAGAGGAGCTTCTAGTCCTCTGTTACTGGTCACATATTCAAAAAAAAAAAAAAAAAACAGCCTTTGGAATACAGGGTGAAAATAAATATTTATTATCAATAAACTGTTAAATTGTCAAACAAATATATAGTTGAAATAAAATCTTTATTATTTTTTGGCAATAACATGATGTGGGTGGTTTTCTACCAGTCACAGGCTGTGTCATGCTCCTCCAGCATGTGTCTTAGAATAACAGGGAGATGAAGCCTCCATCAATCTACATGTAATATCCTGCCCCCCCCCATTGTGTTTAGCTGGTTAGTGGGCATGGAGGAGAAGGGAAGCAGTGGACTGTCATTCACCACTGTGTATATGCCCACGTGTGTGACTCTGTAGTCACAGAAGCTGTTCAGATGTGATGAAGAGGAAATGCTGAGCATAAAAATACACTTAAACTGAGCATGCGCAGAGTTGCCATCACTGCTCTGCAAAATCCCTAGTAAATTGGGTAGTTGGACAGAAGGTGGAGACAGAGAAAAGCAGGATCAACCAGTTTTTTTTTTTTTGAAGAATACAGAAAACAAATCCCATAGGGACTAAGGGGGAGATTTACTAAAACCGGAGTGTGCAAAACCTTGTAAAGCCCTACATAGTAACCAATCCGCTGCCGGGTTTCATTGTCAAAGCCTAGTTGAACAAGCTGAGGTTAGAAGCTGATTGGCTACCATGCAAAGCTGCACCTGATTTGGAGTGCTCCCGTTTTAGTAAATCTCCCCCTCAGTATGAACAGCATGTAATATACAATTTTTTGATAGTTTTTTATGTTGTGGGTTTAATGACATATTAAGTAGCATTCTATTTCCTAAAATTTGCAAGGGGGCATAGTGAAACACACATGTTAGTTTAAATATGCTGATATACTGATGATTTTAGATTTACTACTCTATTTCATATAACAATGGGACCATAATAACTAATCTGGGCTTCTTTCTTAAATTACAGCTTGGATCCACGAGTGTCCAGTTTACTGAACAGAGAGTGCTCTTTCATAACGCCCCACTTGGCCTGACAACCTACAAAACAGCCATTATTCAGAACACAGGGATGAGTCATGCATATTTCCAGGTAGAAAACTGTCTTTTTTAGTGGATTGTAATCGAATGGGAATGGGTCATTTCAGATTAATAATTAAACGAAAATGCAAAGCGAAAATGGACTGTGGTGGCACAACACAACCTCACAGGTGGCTAAATCTAGCTAAAAAATGTACTTAATTACAATTCCATTAAAATATCACAATTTTGTTAAAAACTATACCAATCTTTAAGAAAGTTATTCCTCTGTTGTAATCCCAACCCTTTTGGACCATCAACCCCAGTGTTGGATAACACACCCATAAAATACAACAATACTACAACCAAACCACTAAGGCTTCCTGTGTATGGGTACAGGTGGGCGACAAACAATAGGGTAACAGGTCCAGTGGTTGGCGTATAACTCAGCTTGACATGTTTCGCACTGACCACGCTTCTTCAGGAGCTTGTTAACGTAGAGGAAAAAAATTATTCTATATAAAGAAAGAGGGGGGTATATATTATAATCAATACACGTATATAAATTTACGTATTTAACCATGAAACATATATCTACTTCCAAAACACTTTTCTGTGATCAACAACATGACTGGACAGAGTATCATGCAATGAGGGAGGCGCCAAACATTCCAAGTCCATTTTCTCTTTGCATTTTCATTAAATCCATAGTTCAGGAGGAGGCACGGTTTACAATACTAGTGTCCACGGTGCCACTCTGTGGTGCCCCTAATTATTTCAGATTAATAAGCTGCAGATGCATTACTAGATTCTTCAGAAGATGAAATCCAAAAAGCAGAAAACGATGTTCTAGATTTCTTCTGTCTTTCTTTGTGTTTAGACATTTTAGGGACCGCAGCTGCTATTTATCAAAATTACAGCCTTCATTTTTTGCACTTACATTGTACCATTGTTATTTTTATTTTTTTTTTTATTATTAATATTTTCTTTATCGTCTATTAAAGTGTAACTAAAGGTCCAACATTCTTTTTTTCTGGTTTTGGATAGAGTAGAGTGGGATTAGAACACCTGTCAGTTTTTTTTTGCTGTCTCGACCTCCCATTATGGAGATTCGCCCTCTCTATTGGTCCTGTTTACTGCTATCATTGAAAGCGTGAGTAAAAGAAATTCCAAAATTTTGGGTTGAAATAAGAACACGAATAGAGGGGAGATCTTTTAGTGGGTGACCCTGGAGACACGCCGGGATTCCCTCACTTTGGGGGGAATTCCTCTCACTACCTTTTTTGGCTATGGGGCAGGACGTGAAGAGAAATCTCCCCAATGGGATACAGATGGCAAAAAAAAATCTGACTCACCCTCCGTTAAGCTATCCAGAATGAAAAAATACGTTTTCCCTTTAATTTCACTTTAAGGAACACAGCAACTCAGGAATTCCTAAACAGTCAGCTTTTACTGACACCTACAGCAGGTTAGGACACTGGCAAACAAAACAAAAAGCTGTTGAAGCCAGGTCCTGTATAACCCCACCCCTTATTGTCATGATTCAAAGTTTTCCTAGTGTTGCACCCTTTTCCAAGATCCCACTGGACTGGAAGATTGTGGGGCTAGCTTGTAGTGTGACCTGAGCTCTATATTGTGGGGTTTTCTAGACCTTTGTGTACTGTGTTAGCTTCGGAGCTCTTTCTGGGTCCATAGCTATGGCGTGGCCTGTAGTGTGACTTTTTTATTAGTAAGGCTAGTTGGTTTGAAGTACCAATAGCTATCTTACTGTGGTAGAGTTGTGCACTTTTTAAAATTTCTTGCTGCTTTTGCCATGCTAAGGGTTAAAGCTGAGGGACTTGAATGCTTACCACTTCAAAGTGTTGCATGTGCATGCTCCACCCTCTGTTTCTAGAGGAAACAACATTCTGGTGCTGCTTCTAAAGCACAATGCACATCACCTGGTTTTTGGTCTTGTTCCACTGCCTGCCAACTGCCCACCTTTGTCACATCTTAACACCTGCAACCCTTATTGGCACCAGCTGCTTGGGTCCAGTGGCATGTGAGGCCTTGCCTCACTTTGGGACCAGTTGTTTTCTGCTATATGGTTCAACATGTCCTCTCAAAGATGCACAGAGGACATTCCTGCAGCAAGGGGAGGCCCATACTTCCCTACTGGTTCTAGGGGTGTTTACTCAGTATAAACAAAAATGGCAACCACCCTAATTTATAACTATATTTTAGAGTAAGGTGCATTTGGAAGGGCTGCACACACAGTAAACAAAGCAAAATATGTCTCTCTCTGCGTGCTTATCAGATAGCCAGTAAAAAAAAACAAAATTACACCTTCTAACAATTTGCATTAAAAAGAGACGCCTAATATAGAGTTTTCCTCCCTGTGACCACGAAGACCGTCATGTATTTTTTAGACATTTTATTGATTTGTGCTCAATTGGTGCAATCCAAAGAGTCCAATCAACTATTCCTTTACTTCCTACTTGAAAGTAAGTATGTACTGCTGGAGGGTCCTGTATTCCCATGGATGGTCAGCTGACAGGACAAGCTGGGACCCCACTGCAAATTCTCCTTTAGAGAGATGACATGAGTCTGGAGGCCTTCCTGGGACCTAATTACCAGGAGAAGGGTCCACTTTCTGTGGCTGAGCTGCAGTCTTCTAGTAAAGTCTCCTTACAATCTTTTCTTTCTCCTATCTTTTATCAGGAGAATGTTCCTAGTAATAACATTAGGAATACTCCTTGGTGGTGGATGAAATTTAATGGGCAGGTTAGACAATTCTGAAATTATATTTCTGGTAAATTGTTAAACTGGCTTACAGCATGGCTATCACAACCCTGCAACATGTCTGGGTGTTGGTTGGATGGAGCCTTCTCCTCCTTGTAGCCCTAGTGTTCTTACACACCAGTCTAGTTTATGGTATACTCACTTCCCTACCATTTTATGTGGTTGTTGTTGATCACAATTACATTTTTTCCAGATTAAGGGTTTTCCCTTCTCTTTCTTTATGTTGTAAGGACTCAAGCCCACAGCTATGTCATTACGAGATTAGTGGTCTCATTAGGATGTGGTAATCTGTTGGACCTCTCACCGCTTGTTCCCCACTCCTCAGCTGGACAGCTTTTGGAGTGGGGACTTTTTTAGGAATTCCTGATTTTCTGTGTCCTGAAATAGATGATAGAAAATAAGATTTTCTTTTTTCTGAAGTTCATTGAGGGACAAAGGTATTGCCCCTCTGTGGTATTGATGCTGTGTATTGCTTGCTCACACAATGGCATGGAAGATAGAGACAGGGTTATACTGGGGCTGTCTTCAACCTATTGTGTTTGCCAGTGTCCCAACTTGCTGTAAGTGGCAGTATAACCTGACTGTTTAGGAATTCCTCAGCTTATCAATAGACTTCAAAGATTTTACAGTAAGTACATAAATATTGGTATTAATCTAAAAAACAGAACTTTTCGTATGTATAACATTTATTTAATAGACTTTGCATGTGTTTGTTTGTTACAGGTAGTAGATATAAGCCCACTGCCTGGTATGACAATTACTCCATCACAGGGTGTGGTGCCAGTGGGAGGGTATGCGACTCTTAAGATTTTCTTCACACCAAGAGCAGTTATGAAGTTTGACACTAGAGTTGAGGTAAAACTGATTAAAACTTCTAGAATATTTTATTTGTTTATGTGCTCGTGATGTATTATGTGGAGAAATTTAAAGATTGATTTAGGACTAATATTTTAGTTTTGGCAAATACCAGTGGACTGAATCACCTATAGGCTCATTCTTTTGCTTATGCTGGCCATACATTTTCCAGTTTTTGAGGGACTGAATTTATGGTGGAAATCTATTAAAACTACAATAGTTAATGTTTTATTTCCATGCCAATTTTATGTGCCTATTCACTTACAACTGGAAATGAATTTGTGTGGCAAATTGCTGGAGTTGTAAGCTAATAGATTAAATTTACAGCAAATGATACTGGTAGGTTAATTGACTCCTGTCTAAATTGTACCTAATATGTGTATGTATGAATGTGATTTAGGAAGCATAGATTGTAAGCTCCTTGAGGGCAGGGACTGATGCGAATGTACAATATATATGTAAACATTTTGGGAAAAAAAAAATATATATATATATATGTAAAGTGCTGTGTAAATTGACAGCACTATATAAATAAGTACCTATAATAAATAAATAAAAAATAAAAGTAGACAGGGGTATGGCCAACAGTAGGGCTCATACAAAATACAGTTGTAATTAGGCTCCTGGTCAGTGAATTAGAAAGTGTTGCAGCCAAAGATACAGTCCCCCAGAATACAGTGAAAGACACAAGACACATGCCAGCAATTTATGGGTGGTTGTGTGGCGGGTTGGTTATACAATCTGAGTCATGGATTATTGGGCATTGCAATTCTAACCCAACTATGCTGTATTTAATGCAGTATGAATCTTGCCTTAAGGACAACAGTGTCATCACCCTGTTGTAGTTCACAACATTTTTATCCTCTGTTTTGAAATCTTACTCCCAAAGTGTGTGTCCTACTCCCTTCCCCTCTTACTTCAATACTTAGACAATAAAGTAAAATAAAAGCGCCGAAGGAAAAATGGGCAACCTTTACTTGTACCTTATTTTTTTATCATAATTTCACAAGGGTTAACTTATTGGTTTTCATCTTCACCACATTTTCATCTACATTGCTGGCTTTCACCTATATCGCTACCCATTCAGAAAACATAATGATTTTTATTGGTTAAATAACTATAACATGAAAAAATAACAATTCTTTATTTCTGTAGTATTTTAAAATGGAATTGGAATATTTTGTCTAAAAAAAAATATATATAAATATATATATATATATATATATTATGAAATGAAGTAACTGACAATGTTACAAACTGTTGAATTGTTCCAAGGGCCTTTATCAATAAGCTTTTGTTCATGTCATAGCTGCTTATCTCCTCATACAAATCAATTGGAGTGCAAACACAGCTTGAAGCAGATTGATGCAGCTTAGTTAGATGTCATATACAGGTCAATAGGAGGTCAAATGTGGATCAAATGCACCAATAAACTATGAGTAACATTTATCAAGCAAATTAACAACTCAGTAAGATGCAAATTTGTCTGCCTCTTATTTGGAAAAGTCTCTGCAATAGTTTTCCTGTGTTTGGCAACCTCTACACCTATTATTCTGGGTAACCAAGTGCCACAGTTTTGAAGAGTTCTGAGTAGATTTATCAATAAGCATTAATGGAGAGATCCCCTGCTGAATCAGAGCAGAATGGAACAGATATCTCTCTTGTGGGTGTTTAACATACCCATGTTAGGTCTATGGGCAGGTGGATGTAGACACAAGTGCATCTGTTTACATTCTTTTCTTCTGATCTGTAACTTTTTACTGACCTAGATAGACTTCATATCCATCTGTAAAACTGAGTGTGTGCCAGGGCCCGAATTGCCTGATCCAGTTTCCTTCTGTTGCAATGCTACTTTAGAACAGCCGAGGAAACAAGATGCAATTTTGTAGTAAATCTGTCTCCCTGCTCTTGTTTACCATTACCCTGCTGAGCAACAGAATTCATAAATTTCCTCCTATGAATGATCTCAGAAGGGTCTCAAACTGATCTCCCCTTAAAAGCAAAGGAATAGTGCCCCCTCTTGATGGTGTCTGTAGAGGGAATGGTGCCCCATCATTGCTGTCAATTGGTGGAATAGTGCCTAAAGGGCCAGATAAAGGTAAGCAAAGGGCTACTTCCGGCCCCTGGGCAGCAATTTGGAGATCACTGGTTTACACAAATCTGCACACAGCAAAACCCAAAAGGGCCCTCATTTGGATTTACCTTTTTTTCTGGATCACTGGCCTGCCATTCGGACCAAGGTGATAAGATGCTGATTCTATGTCCAGCTAACTGGAGGTGGGCAGCTGACATCTGCACTGCTCAATGGGAGGACTGGAGACCTTTGACCTAGGTATAAATACAATCAAGTGAACTCTTCATGGTAGGGACAGACTTATTTGAGTTAAAGAAAATGTACAATGCAAATCGTGCCATAGTGTTGTGGTCATTAGTAGCCTTTGAAAAACCCTAGTGTTCCTGGAAAAAAAAATTTTATTGGGAAACCCCTTTTCACATCTTTCAGCATGCTTTGTGGCTCTCCACTTCATGATATCTAAGATCTGCAAAGCAAGGTGGTAGACTGCAATGTGGTAAACAGGTAAAACACAGGTGTATAACTCCCACCATGTGTTACTGACTGTGAGTTATCCTTTGAGAAGTCTCTGAATGGTGTAGTATCTTGACTCCCCAGCACAACATGTCTTATAACTTACCCAAGGGGCACATGTGGATAAAACAAAAAATAAGTGTGTCACCTGCCTGGCTATATATTATGGCAGATGTGCACAAGGGCTGTACTGAATTACAAATGCCTTGGCAAGTAAACATAGTTTCTATCAACTATATATGTATTCTTTTTAACTGGAGTTCTGCTTCAATGGTTTATTGTTTTTTTTTTTTTTTCATTGGTATGAATAGCTATATTATTTTATCATTATATGATAAACACCATGAGAGTTACAATTTTGTCTTCTCCATCAGGTGTCTGTGCGGAATACAAAGACTTTAGAATTAAGAATTGGAGGATCAGTTGTGCCACCTGAAGTAAATATTTCTGTTGTAAGTATGAGATTTACCTCAATTTATTTTGACATGTAGTGGATATTTGATGTAATTCTGTGAGACAACTATTATAGTTGTAGACACTGCTAGCATGTGCTTGAAATGCTTACTTAAAATAAATAAGTCACATGGTTTGAACACATTTCACACTGGCTGCTTTAGACAAATAAACACATTAGTACATAATTTGGTGTTTGCAGGGATTTAGCTGAAATTGTGTCTGTTCCTCATGGATAACTCCAGCTAGTCACCAGCAAAGTAATATGTGTTCTGAAAACACTGCAAATTCTAACTACAAAAAAAAAGCGTAATTTACATCTAAATAACATGTCAGGTTACAAGGGTAAAACCTAGTTGGTCATATTGAGCAGTAAAGCAGCATGTAGCGTTGCTTATTAAAGTTGCCACATTATTGTGAAGTCTAAAAGATTTAGTAAAATAGCTAAAAGAGAAAAGTAGGCTAAAATATAAGTAAAAAGCAAAAATACAAATACAGTTTACAAAAAAGCTACTATGAGTGTTAGAAAAGTATACTTTATACGTATACGTATACGCAGAGCTATAGGAAATATTCTCAAAACATAAACCTGTGCTTTTATATCAGCAGTGTCCCTTTGCACAAATAATTGGTAATTCCCTTTGACAGCACATCACATCATCAGTGGTCAAGTGGCGTATGGAGATTCTTTACCGCAGCTTAAAACCCCTCCCCCTGTCCCCCTCCTGTACCATCATCTTTAAAGTTCTTTGGGGGTATTTGGGACCTGGCAAAGACCAGCTCAACATCTGAGAATTATGCAGGTTTTTTTCGTACATGCGCACAATTGTTGCCAGCTCCTGGTATATGAGCATGCTGGTTGCTCACAGAGTTTATGCGCATGCACAGAAAACCCACGCATGCACATATGCACATCACACTTTTTCCTGGGATAGTTGTGATGTAGCAATTCCAGAAGACGGGGGGCCTGGCCTAGGCTGAAAAGTAGCTGCTTGCAGCACAAAAATACACAAAAGGTAGAAATTATAATGATTATTTTTTTTACATTTTTGTAAGAGTGAAGGGTGAAAACCAGAAATAGAAAATGTTGTTGTAAGGTGTTAAAGTTTTACTAAACCCACAACAGTAAAATCAGTCTGTATATGCAGTAAATAATGCTTTCTATACTCACTGTGGAACCTAAGGGGTTAAACCTCTGCATTGTGTAAAAAGGCTGTTTGATCCTGTCTTCTATGATCCTTCCCTTCTTCCTCTGTCCCCAAACCATCTCCAAATAGAACCAAGACTAGGGGACAAGCTTCACATGCTCAATATAGTGTGTATTGTCAGAGTTTTATTTTTTTCTTGGGAGAGTGCATGTGATCAGCACAGGGCCAATCAGCACTGTCCAGACAGAGGGTTAGGGGTTCTGAAGCCTGTTAGGACAGTCACAGCAGAATGAAAACTCCTCCCACAAGCTTTAACCAGACACTTCTAGAAGTCACAAGACTGCTATATACTGCTGATGAGAAAAGGTATTTAGCAGTTTATATTTACTAAAATTTGCATTTCCATGTTCTGTGTACTGTGGTAGACCAGATATAGTAAATGCAGAGTCTGGGGTTCAGTAACACTTTAAGTTCTGCTTTAAGGCTCATTGTTCACATAGAATTAGCTATCTCTACTAGGGATGATCGAACGGTTCGGGTCGTCCATCGGTTCGGCCCGAACATTGGGTGTTCAAGGTTCGGCCGAATTTAGAACTTTTTGCCCAAAAAGTTTGGAATTCGGCAACCAGAACCGACTAAAATGCAATGGTTCAGGAAATGGGCTTTAAAAGCCTGTGATTGGACCAGAACCATTAGCAAAAGCCAATTGAGGGGGCAGGAGAATGCTAGGAATGTGATTGGAGTGACTAGGGGGTCCCTAGGCCAATCATTAGTGAATACGCCCACCAGTATATAAGATAGCCCCCGCCAAATTCCTAGCATTGTTATACAGGACATGGAAGAGAGTGGAAGCAGTTCTGTTAATTTTACTTTAAAAGTGTCATTTAGCATTTATTAGTGTGAGGAAAGGGATATCTAGTGTAGTTAGGGTGCTCCTTTACACTTTAGTTAGCTTCAAAAATTTAGTTTCTGTAGGGAAAGTATGAAGTGTCAGGGTGATCGTAATGTAGTGTAGGGTTAACTGACTGCTATGGCAGGGTGACCGAACCCTTCCATATCAGAATGACCGTAATGTAGTGTAGGGTGAACTGACAGTGACTGCTATGGCAGGGTGACCAAACCCTTCCATATCAGGGTGACCGCTATAGAGAAAAGATAGTTTCTCTCAAGTCACTTTCGCTGCAGTAATATGGCTTCGCCGCCGTCAGCATTATTTTTGGCTGCAGGTGTCTATAGTGATTTTTTGAGCACATGTTTGGAGTCAGGCATGACATCTGAACATGTGTATAGGGGGTATATATACACACCCATGTCTGTATATATACACCTGCACATATATAGGTGTGAAAGGAGCAGAAAAAACTACTTGCGCTAATGAAATAATTAACACCAATATAGTTACGCTCCTATCACACCTATATATGTCTAGGTGTGTATATACATATAAGTATGTGTGTATATACACCACTATACACAAGTTCAGATGTTTTGCCTGCCTCCAAAGAACCCAAAAAAATGCCCAAAAAAACGCTAGCGTCAAAAAAAAAAACGCCCAGGTGTGTTGTTGCAGGCATTTTTTTGGGGTTTTTGGAGGCAGGCAAAACATCTGAACTTGTGTACACAGGTATATATACCACTATACACAAGTTCAGATGTTTTTCCTGACTCCAAAGAACCCAAAAAATGCCCAAAAAAACGCTTGCTACTAAACCAGCAAGGTGTGAAAAGAGCGAAGCCATATTACAGATCTATAATTGCACTAATACAAATGATCTTTTTTTTATGGTTCTGGACATGCTACAGAGCTGAAACTTCACAGGTACACTTTTTAGACCCCCCAGACACAAAATCACACAAAAAAAGTTCTTAAAAATTGTCATTTTTGATAGAGAGCCAATTATTGAAAAAATTAAAAAAGAAAAAAACTAAAAAAAAAAATAATTCTTTGGATTTAGTATCTGGGGGGTCTAAAAAGTGTACCTGTGAAGTTTCAGGTCTGTAGCATGTCCAGAACCATAAAAAAAAGATCGTTTGTATTAGAACACTTATAGCACAGGATAGTGGCTTCTCGCTTTTCACACCTTGCCGGTTTAGTAGCAAGCGTTTTTTTTGGGCATTTTTTGGGTTCTTTGGAGTCAGGAAAAACATCTGAACTTGTGTATAGTGGTATATATACCACTATACACAAGTTCAGATGTTTTGCCTGCCTCCAAAGAACCCAAAAAAATGCCCAAAAAAACGCTAGCGCCAAAAAAAAAAAACGCCCAGGTGTGTTGTTGCAGGCATTTTTTGGGGGTTTTTGGAGGCAGGCAAAACATCTGAACTTGTGTACACAGGTATATATACCACTATACACAAGTTCAGATGTTTTTCCTGACTCCAAAGAACCTAAAAAATGCCCAAAAAAACGCTTGCTACTAAACCGGCAAGGTGTGAAAAGAGCAAAGCCATATTACAGATCTATAATTGCACTAATACAAATGATCTTTTTTTTTATGGTTCTGGACATGCTACAGAGCTGAAACTTCACAGGTACACTTTTTAGACCCCCCAGACACTAAATCCAAAGAAATTTTTTATTTTTTTTATTTTTTCAATAATTGGCTCTCTATCAAAAATCTATCAAAAATGACAATTTTTAAGAACTTTTTTTGTGTGATTTTGTGTCTGGGGGGTCTAAAAAGTGTACCTCTGAAGTTTCAGCTCTGTAGCATGTCCAGAACCCCCAAAAAAAGATCATATAGGTGTAAAAGGAGGGTCCCACCATCCCTGCTCTACTGAAAAATTATCTTTTTTTTCTGGTTCTGGACATGCTACAGAGCTGAAACTTCACAGGTACACTTTTTAGACCCCCCAGATACTAAATCCAAAGAATTTTTATTTTTTTTATTTTTTCAATAATTGTCTCTCTATCAAAAATGACAATTTTTAAGAACTTTTTTGTGTGATTTTGTGTCTGGGGGTCTAAAAGGTGTACCTGTGAAGTTTCAGCTCTGTAGCATGTCCAGAACCATAAAAAAGATCATTTGTATTAGTGCAATTATAGATCTGTAATATGGCTTCGCTCTTTTCACACCTTGCCGGTTTAGTAGCAGGCGTTTTTTTGGGCATTTTTTGGGTTCTTTGGAGTCAGAAAAAACATCTGAACTTGTGTATAGTGGTATATATACCCGTATACACAAGTTCAGATGTTTTTCCTGCCTCAAAAGAACCCAAAAAATGCCCCAAAAAAACGCATGCTATTAAACCGGCAAGGTGTGAAAAGGGAGAAGCCACTAACCTGTTCTGTAAGTGTTCTATTACAAAAAATCTTTTTTTTTTATGGTTCTGGACATGCTACAGAGCTGAAACTTCACAGGTACACTTTTTAGACACCCCAGATACAATTTTTTTTTTTTTTTTTTAATTTTTCCAATAATTGGCTCTCTATCAAAAATGACAATTTTTAAGAACTTTTTTGTGTGATTAATAGTCCCTGGGGTATGACCCAGAACTCTAGGCACTTTTTAGGGGCATTTATTTGGTTTTTAGGGCTTCAAAATGGTGTTTTTTGATTACCGAAGTTCGGGTCCCATTGATTTCAATGGGGTTATGAAATCCGGGCCGAACTTTCGGGAAGTTCGGATGTTCTGGCCGAACCGAACTTTTGAAAAGTTCGATCATCCCTAATCTCTACCTGAATGTCAGTGCCTCAAAGCCTTTTCCACAGATAACCTATAACCGAAACCTAAGTTCTGGCCCATGACCAACTACCAGGGGAAGCCCAGTGTCCCATTTTGCAAGTCAGCAAATATAAACAATATTTTGTATCTAGTTTTTCTCTTTTTAATACAACCCGGTGAATACTGTTATAAATGACTCAAACAATGGCCATCATATTTATTCCAAACACACCTAAATAATTTGTGTCTGTCCTTTTTACAGCTTTTAATTAATATAACTTTTTTTTTCTGATTTCTTATTAACCACTAGTAACACTTGTAGTAATTAATGAACACCAATAAATGTCATGTAAGTCATTTCCAGTTGCTTTATTGGTATTCATTATTGTACAAAATGGATTTGACATTTTCTGTTCATGGTTTTTATTTATCATTTATAAAGTCTATCAATACATCATACTTTTTCCGAAACAGCCTAATTATATCTTGCCGAGATACACACCTGACATTTAACATTTGAAATATTTGGCTCATATGTTCATTATTTTAAAAATGTTTTCATTTTTGTGTCAGTTCCCTGATTTCATAATGATCAGAGCCATAACACCTATTTCTGTACTTAAGCAGTTGATGATAATATTAGTTTTTTGGGATGCTTTAAAAGAGTTGAAAGTGTATGGTAGGAATTACCCTTAGCTATGATGTTCTGAGGTACTTTGGAAGTAGCTGACTGTGTTTCCATTTAAGATCCACCCCAGTACCATTGAGCTGCACCCCTTTTGCATAAGAGCAATGTATAGATGCTAAGCAGGGGAAGAGTTTTCTGCCACTCTCCTATCTTGAAATTACTGGTGTGTCACTTCTAACTCGTCCACGTGCTGTCTTCCACTAAAGCTGGGTACACACACAGTTCTTTTTCTTTCAACCAGTGGGCTAGAGCTATATGGTTAAATCTCTTTGCTATTAAGACATTTACCCATTTGTTTGTACACTGAACAAAATTATAAACGCAACACTTTTGTTTTTGGCCACATTTTTCATAAGTTGAACTCAAAGATCTAAGACTTTTTTCTATATACACAAAAGGCCTATTTCTCTAAAATAGTATTCACAAATCTGTCTAAATCTGTGTTAGTGAGCACTTCTCCTTTGCCGAGATAATCCATCCACCTCACGGGTGTGGCATATCAAGATGCTGATTAGACAGCATGATTATTGCACAGGTGTGCCCTAGGCTGGCCACAATAAAAGGTCACTTAAAATGTGCAGTTTAACTGTATTGGGGGGGGGGGGGGGGGATCCGAAAACCAGTCAGTATATGGTGTGACCACCATTTGCCTCACGCAGTGCAACACAACTCCTTCTCATAGAGTTGATCAGGTTGTTGATTGTGGCCTGTGGAATGTTGGTCCACTCCTCTTCAATGGCTGTGTGAAGTTACTGGATAGTGGCAGGACCTGGAAAATGCTGTCTTATACGCCGATCCAAAGCATCCCAAACACGCTCAATGGGTGACATGTCCAGTGAGAATTTTTTTTTTAACAAACTCTATTTTTCCCTCACACACAATATAACCAGGCCAGTCCAAAGTATTAGCAAATTTGTTTACTTTGAAGTCCGAGAATTGTGGCTGTGCTGGATAAATGAAGTTAGGTTCTGAATAGGGTTGCCACCTGTCCGGGATTCACCCAGACAGTCTGGGATTTGAATCATGTGCCCGGGTTTCATACCAAATGAAACCCGGACACATTATTCAGACTGGACTTGGGCTCCCATAGGTTTACTGACACTTTCCACTGCTCTGCTGACACCATCCTCTGCCTTACTGTCTAACACCATCTACTCTCTTACTGACACCAACCTCTGTCTTACTGACACATGCACTGCTCTACTGACACCCTCCACCACTCTACTCACAACATCCACTGCCCTACCGACAGCAACCTCTGCCCTAAAAAATATAAAAAACAAAAAAACTACTGACACCGCCCTTCTGACACCAACCTCTGCCCTACTGACACATCCACTGCTCTACTGACTGACACCACTTACTGTTATGTTTATAAGAGTGGGTGTGTAAGTATTGTAGAGAGGCGACCCCCGGTCCCTGTGTGTATTAGCAATTTACACCTGTTTTTTGCAAAGACAGGCATGCTGATTGTACACCTGTGGGCTGGGTTCATATTTTTCCCAGGGTTAGCACTCAGGGCTCCCAGTTGGAGACCTCTCCACCTGGTAGATAGAAAGGTCAGGCCCAGGAGTCAGGAGAATTCCACTCTACAGACACAAGATCTTTAGTATGGGAATCAGCAGGGCTCCCACCTTCTCTAGGAGAGAGAGAGGCTGCAGGTGGCCGTTTGAGAGTACATGTCTGCAAGAGGCAGAGGTAGTCCGCAATAGCACAGCCTGAAGCTGTTCCCAAGTAAGCTACAAGGGAGCTTGACCAAAGGGTACTTGAAGTTGGTCTGAGAAGCAGACCTAAGGCCTAGGCGAGAGGCCTGAAACAGCTGTATGACATGTGAGTAAGCCAGGGGGCTGAAGTAATAAGTTGCAATAATGGTGGAACCCCCTGCGAGGGAAAATTGCTGTTTTGTGAACTTTAGGTTCTTTTAAATAAAAGTGGGCTGCCATGCCCTTAAAAATGCAATCTGGAGTGGCACTACTGCTTGAAATCGCATGCACAATTTGAGTTTATTAACCCCAGATCTTTACAATATTTATATACATGCACACACACACATGTGTGTTTGGGCTTTAGAGTGCACACGCTAATGTAATAGGCTGCACACACCTATGATGGCTCCCTAAGTACCGGAGTACCACAACTGCTGAGTGCATAGGCATGCACACTGGCCTGGTGTGCCTGGGCACACCCTTACCACCAGAGTTGCAGAGGATTCTATCTACTCCTCCTCCTTCTGCCCCTACTCACCTGTATCTGTGCCTCAGAAAAGGGATGTGTGTGCAAGAATTTTAAAACACCCAGCAGCCAGGAGATACATCATGGATGAAAGGTACCATTGCCTGAGATTCCATCCTTGGGTGAGTGAGCTCACCATGCACTGGCTCTCCTCCCTTCTCTCTCCTGCCTCCGAGTGAGTGAGTACACTAAGGTAAGGGCACCATTAAAGTGTTCGTGTTTGGCATGAAGAAAAGGTGGCAACCTAGTTCTGAATGAGGATGACAGAAGTGTGGAGATTATGGAAGATGTACTTAATTGTTTGTTTAAATTTTATTTTCCAGAGTTCATTCCTTTTCCCTGGTGTATATGTAAATTCTACCCAGGCTATACCATTTTTGCTTCAGAATAAAGGAGCTGCACGTGCAAAAGTAGAATTTGATCTTTCTCAGTATGAAGATTTTTCACTGTCCTTCAAAGAGGATTCAGGTACTTGTTTATGTACACAATATAAAAAAACAGAAGCCTTATATAGCCTTTACTTCTTAACTTACTCTCTGTTCTACTTTTTGCCTTTTATTCTACTTTCCAGTTATTCTGTTCTCTATTCTGCTTTTAATTCTATACTCCATCTCAATGTATACTTTTTATTCTACTCTTCTTCTCATTGTATACAGATTACTCTACTCACTATTTTACTTTTTACTTTTTATTCTACTCTCCTTTTTTACAGTTTATACTATGCTCTATTCTACTTTTTTTTACATTTTATTTTTCTCTCCATCTCATTGCATACAGTTTACCACTCTCTATCTCCCTGACTGCTAAGCATATTTTCTTTCTAAGGCTGGAAACTAGAGGCACTAAAGAACATCAGTTTTCTTTTTTGATAGCGACAAATAATTTGTATTTATAGTGGATTTTCTTACAACCTAATGTTGTTTCACGTGCAAAATTTTCTGTTTTAGCTGTTGAGATTAGTCCATTGTACCCCTATCTTTACACTGTGGATTTAGAAGAGAAGGAGACTCTGGAATGTGCTCTTCATTTCAATCCTAAAGAGGTACGTTTTTTAACTCTGAAATTTTACCTGGTCTCAGGTGCTACACGGGGATGAAAAAAAAATCCTCCTATATAAGTTGTACTTATTTACCTGTAGTCTTCTTTTCTCTACTGCCCTTTTAAAGTGCAGCATTTATATAGCTTGTTTGAGCTTTCAGAAAGCAGGGGGCGGGGAGATGAAGTTACACTCTGTAAAGCTTAGTGAGAGCTGATTGCAGGGAAAGCGCATACCCCCCTTTCACACAGCATACAGGAACATAGTTTAGTCTGTCAATCACAGGCTGTGTGCTGGAGCTCCATCTGTCATCTCTTTTCCCTTAGTGTCAGGAAAAATTGTCAGAAGTGACTCATGCAGATAGCAGAGGAATGAAGCAACAGACAGAAATTACACTTAGTGATCTGGATTGAGACAAGTGCACATTATAGACAGATATTAATTATTTTTACAATCATTTTAATAGACACATGTTTTTTTACAAATCCTGTACACATGTGTGTGTGTGTATTTACTGTATATATAATATAAACAATGTGTATATACATACACCGTGATAACTGCTACTTCAGTATGCAGTATATTGCTGTTTTGTAAATGTATTCAGTTTATCCTAAAATGATGCTCTTTGTGAACAGAACAAAACAAAAGTGGTTCACAACTCTAGGCCAAGGTTCTTTTTTTTTTTTTTTTAGTAGGGGTTCAGCAAACAGAGATTTTATTACTACTATAAATAAAGGTGAAAGCATTTGTTACCTTAACACTTCATATTCCTGATATTTGCTTGTACTTGAATTTGGAAAGTATACCGTTCCTTTTTGTATTGCTTCCTTTGTGTGAAATTCCTGATGTTCTTGTTAGTCCCCTTGCTTTCTTATTAAAAACTGACCACACTAAGCAGGGGAGCACAATGTGGCCAGTTCTCTAGCTATGTTTGGAACTCAGTGTACTCTTCTTAAATAATCAGACTTGTCCTGACACCCCCCCCCCCTTCAGCTATTCACTGGCAAGCTCAGTGTGCTGCTGCTTCTCCTTTCCCCAGCTCGTATGCAGCTGAGAACAGAGGGAATGTGATCACCTAAAGAAAAAGGGAAAAAAGTATTTATAATGTATTTTTATATGTAAAGAAAAATGTTTTACCTTTCTATTTTAAACTGAATGGGTTGTTTTACAAGGTAATGGTTTACAATCACTTTCATTTCAAAGTGTACAGAGAAGCAATGTAGCCCAGAAAGGTGGACAAAAGGAAGATAGTAGAATAGTAGAGCTAGGAACAATCCACAAGGATCACAGAGCAGAAATATGGTACAGTAAAAGAGGAAATCCAAGAGTTCAGTGGCAGCAAAATGGTGTAACAGGGACCATTCAGCAGAATCATAAGGGTAACAATATGAGTCTCAGACAAAGATTTTCTTGGATCCAAAGTGAAGGAAGGGGAAATCTTATGCAGCCCAGCCACAGCCTTGAGAAAATGGGGGAGTCTTAGTTACATAGTTAAATAGTTAGTGAGGTTGAAAAAAAGACATCAGTCCATCCGGTTCAACCTATGATGAGTGTGTGTGTATGTGTTTGCTGTCACTAGTACATTGTATACCCCTTTATGTTGTGGCCATTAAGGTTCCCATCTAATAGTTTTTTAAACTATCAATGCTCCCTGCTGATACCACTGCATGTGGAAGAGAATTCCTCATCCTTACAGCTCTGACGGTAAAGAACCCTTTAAGGTTAAACCGCTTCTATACCAATTTTAGTGAATGACCGTGTGTCCTTTTATATTCTCTTTCGCTGAAAAGTACGATATTTGTACATTGATATCATATCCCCTCTCAAGCGTCTCCTCTCCAGAGAGCATAAGTTCAACACTTGTAGTCTTTCCTCATAGCTGAAGTCCCCCATTCCCTTTATTAGCTTTGTTGCCCTCCTCTGGACTCTCTCCAGTTCCAGCACATTCTTCCTGAGGACTGGTGCCCAGAACTGGACGGCATACTCGAGATGCACCTGGACCAGAGTCTTGTAGAGTGGGAGAATTCTCGTTTTATCTCTTCAGTGAATCCCCTTTTTTATACATGCCAGTGTTCTGCTGGGTTTGCTTGCAGCAGTTTGGCATTGCATGCCATAGCTGAGCTTGTCGACTACTAGGACCCCCCAGGTCCTTTTCTATCTTAGATTCCCCCAAAGGTTCTCCCCCTAGTGAGTAACTTGCATTTGTATTTCTGGTACCCAAATGCATTACCTTACATTTTCCAATATTAAACCTCATTTGCCATGTAGATGCCCACCTCAATATTTTGTTCAGGTCTTCTTCTAAGGTTTCCACATCCTGTGTAGAAGTTATTGCCCTTAGTAATTTAGTATCGTCCGAAAATACAAAGATTGAGCTGTGTATTACATCCTCTAGACCGTTTATGAATAAATTAAATGGGATTGGTCCCAGGACAGATCCCTGGGGGATCTCACTTTCCACACCAAACCATTCCTAAAAAAATGTACTAAAAAGTCTTGTATATAGTCCCTTTTCATCCCCTCCAATAGCTTGCAGACTATTGATGTTAGGCTAACCGGCCTCTAGTACCCAGGGATACAGTATCTCACAAACGTAAATACACCCCCTCACATTTTTGTGAAAATTTTATTATACCTTTTCATGTGACAACACTGAAGAAATTACATTTTGCTACAATGTAAAGTAGTGAGTGTACAGCTTGTATACCAGTGTAAATTTGCTGTCCCCTCAAAATAACCCAACACACAGCCATTAATGTCTAAACCACTGGCAACAAAAGTGAGTACACCCCTAAGTGAAAATATCAAAAGTGGGCACAAAGTGTCAATATTTTTTGTGGCCACCATTATTTTCCAGCACTGCCTTAACCCTCTTGGGCATGGAGTTCACCAGCGCTTCACAAGTTGCCACTGGAGCCCTCTTCCAGTCCTCCATGACGACATCACAGAGCTGATGGATGTTAGAGACCTTGCGCTCCTCCACCTTCCATTTGAGGATGTCCCACAGATGCTCAATAGGGTTTAGGTCTGGAGACATGCTTGGCCAGTCCATCACCTTTACCCTCAGCTTCTTTAGCAAGGCAGTGGTCCTCTTGGAGGTGTGTTTGAGGTCATTATCATGTTGGAATACTGCCCTTCGGCCCAGTCTCCGAAGGGAGAGGATCATGCTCTGCTTCAGTAGTACATGTAAACATTCATGGTTCCCTCAATGAACTGTAGCTCCCCAGTGCAGCACTCATGCAGCCCCAGACCATGACACTCCCACCACGATGCTTGACTGTAGGCAAGACACACTTGTCTTTGTACGCCTCACCTGGTTGCTGCCACACACGCTTGACACTATCTGAACCATATAAGTTTATCTTGGTCTCATCAGACCACAGGACATGGTTTCAGTAATCCATGTCCTTAGTCTGCTTGTCTTCAGCAAACTGTTTGCAGGCTTTCTTGTGCCGGTGCCTTTTAGAAGATGCTTCCTTCTGGGAGGATAGCCATGCAGACCAATTTGATGCAGTGTGCGGCGTATGGTCTGAGCACTGACAGGCTGACCCCCCACCCCTTCAACCTCTGCAGCAATGCTGGCAGCACTCATATTTCTATTTACCATAGACAACCTCTGAATATGACGCTGAGCATGTGCACTTAACTTCTTTGGTCGACCATGGCGAGGCCTGTTCTGAGTGGAACCTGTCCTGTTAAACCGCTGTATGGTCTTGGCCCCTGTGCTGCAGCTCAGTTTCAGGGTCTTGGCAATCTTCTTATACCTAGGCCATCTTTATGGAGAGCAGCAATTCTTTTTTCAGATCCTCAGAGAGTTCTTTGCCATGAGGGGCCATGTTGAGCTTACAGTGACCAGTATGAGAGAGTAAGCTCGTTAACACCAAATTTAACACACCTGCTCCCCATTCACACCTGAGACCTTGTAACACTAACGAGTTACGTGACACCAGGGAGGGAAAATGGCTAATTGGGCCCAATTTGGACATTTTCACTTAGGGGTGTACTCACTTTTGTTGCCAGCAGTTTAGACATTAATGGCTGTGTTGAGTTATTTTGAGGGGACAGCAAATTTACACTGTTATACAAGCTGTAGACTCACTACTTTACATTGTAGCAAAGTAGTATTTCTTCATTACAAAAATGTGTACTCACTTTTGTGAGATACTGTATATCTCGGCCCTTTTTTAAATATTGGTATCACTTTGGCTTTTCTCCAATCAGCTGGTACCATTCCCATCAGTAAGACTATCCATAAAAATTAGGAACATCTGTCTGGCTATCATCTGGCTGAGTTCCTTTAAGGACCCTTGGGTGTAAGCCATCTGGTCCCCATAACTTTTATATGGTAAGTTTTTAAAGTCTAAATCTGAGTCTGTCTTCTGTTAACCATGAGGGTGCTTCTTCTGACATGTTATTAACTTTAACATTACAATTTAGGTTATTGTATTACCCCAATTCTTTTGTGAAGATTGAGAAGAATTTATTTGGAACCTTTGCCTTCTCTCTGTCCTTTTATAGCCAGATTCCTTTCATCGTCCTTTATGGGGCCAATATGTTCTGGCCTCACTGGAATCTCATGTCCCGATAGCTGCTCACAGCTAAAAAGGAACTACAAATTTCAGCAGTCCCAATCACAGCATACACAGGTGCAAAACTCTGTGTCCAAGCAGTTCTAATCTTCTTCTAGTCTTTCTCTAGTGAGACCCTACAACTGCATTGCCCCCAACTGTCCCTGATTTTGAGGGACTGTCCCTGATTTGAAACAAAGTCCCTCTTCCTTCCTCATTTTGGTCTGATCTGTATAGTTATATATAAAATGCACTTTTTATCTTTCAAGAAATGTTTTCCAGTGCTGAACCTTTCATCCAATTTCTAAATTGTTGCATTTGTAAATTTCAAAAGCCAATATAACAGAATAGTAGTGGAAAAAAAAGCACTTGTGGGTTTAACTAATCTTTTTTCTTCTTTTGTATAATTCTCCTTTAAGGGGGGCGTAGCAGGGGGTGTGTCCTATGCCTACAAACTTTTGCTAATAGGTGTCCCTCATTCCCAGCTCACAAAGTTGTGAGGTATGCAACTGTGAGTTTCTTGATGTCTGGCACAGGAGTATACTCTCTCTCTTTCTCTGAGCACAAGTATTGTACCTGGTGTTCAGCAGAGACCTGTGCCCAAATTGCTGGTTTTAAGGTATATGAATATAGGCTGGTATAGGATATAGTAAATCCTGTGCTCCCTGTTGAGAGAAGACCCATCTCCAGACCCCCTGAGTGGGCACAGGATTTCATTGATCAATTAACAGATCAGAAAACTTAGTTACACATTGCCTTTGATTAGTGTTCATATAACACGTTTTTTTTTTTCTTTTTTAGAGGTTGATTTCACAAAAAGCAAATATTTCTGATCTACATTACATTCTTATTGTTTTCTGCATCCAGAGAATGTCTTACATTTCTGATATGAGTCCAGCTTTTAATTAACCGAATTGTGATATCCGAACAGTAATGTGAAGAAAGCGTTTGTTAATTAGATTAAATCAGTTATTTGTCGATTTAACAGAATATGCATAAAATTACATTTTTTCATCCCATTGATCCCCGTTAGACAAATGTTTAATAAAGCAATAAGAACACATTTTTTATTTTATTTTATTTGAGTGTAGCTCAGCCACAAAAAAAAAAAAAAAAAATCACCTTTCTCATTACTGCCAGAGGGTCATGTAACACATTGCTCCATTAGTGATTACTGCTTACTGCTCAGTAAAAAAAACTGGGATTTCTGCCTTCCACAGGCAATTACAAACCTGTTTTCAAAATATGTCTAATGTGCGTCTAATTAGTTTATGTATCATGCAAATTAGTTTGTGAAAAGTAAAGAGTTGTGGCCTACAGCGGCAATTTGTGTCAATTATTGCAGATCGTATGTGTTATATTGCAGAGCAAGTCATGCATTATGCAACAGAAGTCAGCTTGCTAACATCTGATGTGTCAATACACAATAACCATACAATACACCAAACCTGTCTATATAACCTGTGTATAGATGTGCAAAACACAATAATCTAGTTTGCTTTAGTAAAATCAAAGACATTGGTTTAGCTGAGCAGCATGGAGACTAAATGAGGCTTAATGGATCTTTATGTAACATTGCTTACCCACCTCAATATCAGACACTTTTACCCCCTTCCTACCCAGGTCAATTTTCAGCTGTCAGCACTGTTACACTTTGAGGCTGAGTTCACACCTATGCAAATTGGATGCAAGTTTCTCCGCATCCAATTAGCATGACATGAGAGTGTGACTGACTGTAAATGGAGTCAGTTCACACACCTCTGGGGCAGCCACGTTCCGCACTGGGATAGGATCCTGAACATCTTTGGCTCCGTTTCAGGTCCGAATTCGGGCAAAGATTTGGACCTGAAACGGTGAACACAGGGACGCATTGGACCCCCTGCTGTGACCCACAGCTGCAGTTAGTGTGAACCCCGCCTGAATGACAATTGCACTATGATGCAACACTGTACTTTTTTTTTTTTAATTGAAATTTAGCTTTTGCTGGGTTTTTTATTTTTTACTAAATAAACAAAAAGACAGAAAATTTTGAGAAAAAAAAGTGTTTATCTTTGTTTCTGTTAAAACATTTTGCAAACAAATAATCTTTCTTCAATAGATTTAGACCAAAATGAAAAGAAATAACCAAAATCTTAGTTTATTATTTAGTCTGTAGGAAAGTTATAGAGTCCGTATGGTATGTACAGTGGTTATAGAAAAGAACCACCCCCTTTAAAATATTCACATTTGTTGCTTTGCAGCCTAAAATAAAGACAGACACGGTTTTGGTTTTATCCAGCTGTATTTACTTAGTGCAACTTATAACATCCAAGAGAAAGATATAACAACAACATGTCAGAAAAATAAAAAAATAAAAAACAGAATCACAGCTTTAGAGCCCATTCACACTAGCACGACTTGTGAGGCGACTTGTGTAGCCCCAGGTCGCTTGACATAACAAAAGCAATGTTAATCAATCAGTGTCGTCTTAATTGGCACTACTGAAGTTGCTCCGACTTCAGAAAAGGGTCCTGTACTACTTTGAGGCGACCTGTGATCCGACTGTCCCATATACTTCAATGGGAGTCGCCTCCTTATCTTAATTGACACGACTTGTTATCAGACTTTCCAGGAAGAAGAAAGAGATCAGCCAGGCATTCCCCACAGACAAAGTCGCCTGTCTCTTCAAAGTAGTGCACAAGTCTCTTCCAAGTCTCTAAACAAGTCTCTTCCAAGTCTCTTCCAAGTCTCTTCCAAGTCTCTAAACAAGTCTCTTCAAGTCACGGGGCGACTTTCTGGTCGTGGTAGTGTGAACCGGCTCTTAGAAAAAGGATCACCCCCTTGTATCAGTATTTTTTTGAACCACCTTTTGCTTGAAAAACAGCCTTTAGTTTGTTGGGATAGGTCTCTACCACCTTTGCACATCTAGAATTCTTTGCAGAACTGCTCAGGTTTAGTTAAATATGATAGTGACCATTTGTGGACTGTTTTCTTCAAGTCATTCCACAGATTTTCAATGGGGTTTAAATCTGGGCTCTGACTAGGCCATGCAAGGACATTCACCCTTTTCTCCTTCAAGCACTGTGTGGGTAGTTTTGCTGTGTGCTTTGGGTCATTGTAATGTTGGAAGGTAAACCTCCTTCCCATTGACAACGTTCTGGCAGAGGGCAACTGATTTTCCTAAAGAATTTTATGGTGTTTTGCCCCATCCATTTTTCATTCTTTCCTGACAAGTGTTCCAGTCCCTGCTGCAGAGAAACACTCCAAAAACAGGATATTACCACCTCCATGGTTTACTGTGGGAATGGGGTTATTTAAATGGATTTCCGTCAGACATATTGTTTGGTGTTGAGGCCAAATCATTTAATTTTTGTCTCATATGACCATAACACCTTTTTCTTTTCAATAAGTTTTTATTAAGATTTTCAACATACAACAACTTATTCCATTTGCAGTACATAGAACAAGATAATACATCATGAGAAAGTATAGCTCATATCACAACTCGTACATACATTACACAGAGCACCTCAGAGTTCTAGCTATTTCCCTAGGGAACCCACAGTTCGCGCCAAAATGACACGGCCAGGGTGCCCCTGAGGGCCCAGGTGAGATGCCCAAGGAGCTTGGCACCCCCTTGGGAGCTTACTGTGCCAATACCCCCCGGGCTCCCACCCCACCCCCAGCCAAGTCTACAGTGAAAGGCCCCCAGTACACTAATCCCATACTCTCCACTTTTACCTCCCGTCTCGCTGGGAGCATGGGATAGAACCAGCCCTGAAGGTCTCTGCTGTGATATAATACATAAAAAGAATGGAGTAGATAACAAACAAAGGTTGAAAACCAGTAGACTATCAACTGGACAGTCCAAACAAACAAAACCTCCTGTAGTCAGTGAACAATCAGCAATACCAAATTACAAGCATGTGAATAGTATTCGTGCTCAATTAGGGTATTTATCTAGCCACCCTCTCCATTGCTGCTGGAATGTTTGGAATTTATTTCCTGAGCTAAAAAATTTTTTTTCATATGAGTGAATTATTTTCACTCGGTTGATGACCTCATAGACCGTCTGAGTTTTGGTAGACCTCCATGTCGCCGCTACATTAATTCTAGCCGCCGTTAGAATATGTGAGAGAATACATCTGTGTTCCGTCGGGATAGAATGGATACCCAAGTTCAGTAGGGCCAATGACGGCGTCATTGGCAGTTTCAGCCCCGTAACCGCGGCCACCAAAGCGTAGATGGCCACCCAGTAACTCCGTAGCTTTCTACATCCCCAGAACACATGTAGTATAGTGCCCCTCGCTCCACACTCTCTCCAGCATGCATCCGAAGAGTCCTCGTACATATGGACCAATTTGGATGGGGTAAGGTAGCTCCTATGTAATAGTTTAAGTGCCCCCTCCCAGTGGTTAGTGCAGTGCGTATATTTAAAATAGGATTGTATAGCTGCCTGCCATTCCCCAATAGAATATTCTGCATCCAGGTCCTTTTCCCACTTTGCCATACACTTCAGTTTGGACTGAGCCCTAGGTTGCGTCAAAGCTCTATAGAACCAAGACAGCCCGCCCGATCTCGGCTTCCCCGAGGCGAGGTATTCCCACACCTCCTGAGGCACATGTACGCACACATCCGGGAATTTAAGGTGATAATGTCGCAGTTATGCCAGCAAAAAAAAATCATAGGGGCCAGAGGAGGAGAGGACTTGGGAATAGGTATGGGAGCGTTGGGTATCAGGACTGGGACACCGCAATGAGGGGATGAGAAACTCGTAAGAGGCTAGTGTGAGGTCTTTAGGCAAAGTTGGGATTCCAGACACTTGTCGCAGAGCCCCCCACCCATGCACTGTAGCCTGAATGGCCGGAACTCCAGGAAGTTGGAGTATCCGCCCAGTTTGAGCCGCTAATAGTAGGGAGGGGAGGTCTCTATTGGCAACCAGGTTCCTCTCAATGATAACCCACAACTTGTCGGAGTGGGGATTACACCATTCCTTTGCCTGATCTAGGAGAGCCGCTGCTTGATAGCTTCTAAGATCATGCATACCTACACCTCCCCAGCACCTAGGCCTGCGAAGTGTAGAGTAGGAAAGCTTGGGTACTTTCCCGTTCCATAAAAATTTCCTAAATTGCTTGTCCATATCATTAAAGAAAGATTGTGGAACAATTATGGGTATCGTTCTAAAGTAGTACAAAATTTTGGGTAGTACCAACATCTTAAGCGCCGCCACCTTGCCCACCCACGACAGTTCGTGTCGGGCAATGTGAGACAGATCCTTATGCACTATTTTAGTCAATTCAGAGTAATTAATCGAGTAGGTAGAGGCTGTTGGAGAGGACAACTGTATGCCCAAATACAACAGGGACTTAGAAGTCCATTGGAAGGGATGTTCTGTCCGCAACGTCTCTAGGACCCTAGAGGGGACATACATCGGGAGGCACTGGGACTTGGTAGTATTTAATTTGTAATACGAGACCGCCCCATACTCATCCAGCACCCTAGCCAGGCTGCGCAAGGACGAGGGCGGGGAGGTCAGAGTGAGTATGACATCATCTGCAAACAACCCTATTTTATGTTCCCTGTCTCCTACCCTAACACCCGATATGGATGGATCAATCCGAATGGCCTCCGCCAGTGGCTCCATAACTAGGGAGAAGATTAGGGGGGACAGAGGACACCCCTGGCGGGTGCCATTCGTGATCGTAAAGGTGTCTGACATAGCTGTGCTAGTAAAGACTCTAGCTGAAGGGGTACTGTACAAGGCCGATATTGCCGAGCAGACAGGACCCCGAAGCCCAAATTTCGATATCGTCGCCTTTAGGAACCCCCAGTGGACCCTATCAAACGCTTTTTCCGCATCGAGCGTCAGGAACACTGAGGGCACCCTGCGACTTTCCACTACAGACAGAAGATCAAACATCCATCTAGTACCATCGGGGGCCTGCCTGCCCGTAACCAATCCAACCTGATCACTGCGCACTAGTAAGGGTGTGACCCTCGCCAGGCATTGTGCCCATATCTTTGCATAAAGCTTTAAATCAGAATTCAGCAAGGATATGGGGCGAAAATTCTGTGGAGCGTCAGGTGGCTTCCCCGGTTTCGGCAGCGCCACTATGACAGCCTGAAGCATCTCTGCAGGGAAGAATGATCTGGTCATAGCGGCATTAAACACCCGGCCTAAATATGGCGTTATTATGGAGCCGAGGGTTTTAAAATACTCGGCTGAAAAGCCATCCGCTCCCGGCGACTAATTAGGAAGCAGAGAACCAATAGCTAGTTCAATTTCCTGGTCCGTAATAGGGGCATTTAAGTGCTCCAACATCTCTTCCGAGACCGTGGGCAAGCTTAGTCTGTCCAGGAACCGCTGTATACCCTCCGCCGACGGTTGCGGCGAAGCCTCATCGTCCTTCAGATTATACAGATCAGTATAGTACTTAGCAAAGGCATTAGCTATCTCGGATGGATGATAGACAGTACGAGAGGTGTGAGGATCCTTTAAAGAGGATAACTTAGCCTGTTGTTGCCTCTTCCGGAGATAGTTGGCCAACATTTTACCCGCGCGATTTCCATGGGCATAAAACCGCGCTTTCGAGCGAAACAGTAAAGATTGGTGTTCCTCTAGCAAGTTAGTCCTCACCTGCGCTCTACAATCGTTGAGTTCCAGCAGCAATGTAGGTGTAGGGGTGGCCTTATGTCTTGTCTCTAGGTCCTTAAGTCAAGACATGAGAGAAGACAGAGCTTTAGCACGTTCCTTTTTAACTCTAGAGGCCAGCTGAAGGAGCAGGCCCCGAGCGTATGCTTTATGCGCACACCACAAAATGTCAGTGTCAGACCTATCATTATGTTGGAAAAAGTCCTTGATCTGACCCCGCAGCCGCTCCCCGTGGCCTAGGTCCCGGAGAATAGAGACGTTGTTTCGCCACAGATGTATAGGTGCCTCATTGTGCTTCTCCGCGACCACCACAGAGACCGGGCGTGATCAGACCAGGATATAGTATGTATAGTGGCGGACTCCACCAGGCGCAGCACAGATAGGTCTGCCACAAAGAGATCCAGTCTAGAGTACGACTGATGGGGTGCCGAGAAGTATGTGTAGTCCCTCTCCGTGGAATTAACACATCGCCATAGGTCATAGAGATCAGAAGAGTGCAAGAACCTCTGAAGCGTGGTTCGTGCATGCCTCTGAGGAAGGGTACAATCCAAGGAGGCATCGGTTATACAATTGAAATCCCCACAATATAGGAGGAGACCCCTCTTGACTCGGTCCACCTTCTTAACCAGTGATCGTAGAAATCTGATTTGGCGTTGGTTAGGTGCATACACGTTAACGATAGTATACGTGACGTTATTAATGTCACAGATGAGTACTAAATAGCGACCCGCTTCATCCACAATCGTGTCATGTAGATGAAATGCCACAGATTGAGATATAGCAATAAGAACCCCTTTTTGTTTGGTCGCCCCAGAAGCCGTGAAAATGTGGGGGTATCGCTTATCTGAGCATTTAGGCTGTTTAGATTTAGCAAAATGGGTCTCCTGTACACAAAGAACATCCCCCCGAAGACTGCGAGCCTCCCTCCAAAGAGACCGCCGCTTAAAGGGGCTGTTCAATCCATGGGCATTTAAAGTGACAAATTTTAGTGGCATGAGACATCAAAACATAAACGAGTAAGGATCATCCCGAGGATGAGGCTAGAATCACAAAAAAGGAAATGATCATCAAAAAAAGGCAGGAAGTCACTATGCATGCTCTCACCACACCCAGTAATTCCGTCCACCGGAGCATAGCCATGAAATCTCCCTACTGCGAGAGTGTACTGAGCACATGAGGAAAGTCCAAAGTCCGCAATCAAGTCGGTGCTTGTAAGGAGGCTGAAAAAACAAAAGAGAACAAAAACACAAGTCCAAAAAACATCACAAAACTTGACACAAGTAGAGCATGGGGTAAACCCCATCATGCGAACCCAATCGCAAGTAGTGGGTAGGGGGGGAACAGCTCCCACCCTCCAGTTCCCTCCGGGACACCAGCCCATAGAAAAATCAAGGAGTATCACCCCCATCCTTGCCACAGACCCCCGGTTGTAGGGGTAGTGCAGGGCTACTTTACCAAGGTCCACTCCGGATCCAAGTGCGAGGGAGATTTGGACCTGCTCTGCGAATCCTCCGGGTCAGGTAATAGGCCCCAAGACTTAGCCAGGCGAAATCCCTCCTCCTCTGTGCGGATAACATAAGTGCGACCGTCTCTTACGATAAGCAATTTCGTGGGGTACCCCCACGAGTAGACCACTTTGTTGTTCCTGAACAGCTTTGTCAAGGAAATCAGCTTTTTGCGGGCAGCCATAGTGTATTGAGAGAGGTCCGCATACACAGTAATCCCTTGGTACGGGTCAGGGAGAGGGGATGTCTTCCTAGCCATTCTCATGAGATTGTCCTTCACATGGAAAAAATGGATCCTTGCTATGACATCCCTAGGCACTTTTTCAGGCAGTAGCTGGGGCTTAGGCAGGCGATGAGCTCTATCCACAATAACCTCACTAGCTAAGGTGTCAGGCAGCAAGGCCATAATGAAAGCCTGTACATAGGAGCGCAGTTCAGCGGGGGGAACAGTTTCCGCTACTCCCCGCAACTTGATGTTGTTGCGCCGATTTCTGTCCTCCAAGTCGGCCAGTTTAGCTTTAAGTGTCTCCACCTCATCCGATGTATCGTTGTGAGCATCCACCAGTTCATTGTGAGCTACCGAGAAATCGGCCATTTTTACCTCCACATGATCCACTCGGTCTCCCAGACCTGTCACATCGGTTCTGAGATGTGTGACACAGGACATAAGATCTCTGTATAGCGATCCGGTGAAGGTCATGAGCATTTCTTTCATCCTGGTATCGTTGAGTGGCTGCCCTGTGGTAGGGAAGTCTCTAATGAGCTCATAAAATTCCAGAGTGCTATCCTGGGAAATGTCTCCCGCCCGACTTTCTCCCACATAATGATGGTCAGAAGAGCGCCGTGGAGCTGCCTTCTTTGGGCTGTCAGATGGAGAGGGACCCGGGGAGGCTCCATGTCCAGAGCCTGGGGATGGAGAAGCCTGGGATGGAGAGCCCGCCAAGCTACCCCCCCCCTCGTGAGCCCCGCTGCGCTGTGAGCAGGCCACGGCGCCATTTTGAGAGCGCGGCGTGCTAGTTGAGGCAAAAAAGTCTGTAAGCTTGGGGGGTTTCCCGTGGTTTTTTCGCTTCCCCATGATCAGCGGGTGTGGAGCGAGGGTGCAGGCGGGTAATCAGGCTGGTGTCGCTTACCCTTGTCGCTTATGCACGCAGGAGGAGAACCGAAGGATACGGAGCTCTACTCTCACGCGGCCATCTTCCTCGGCTGCCGGCCACGCCCCCAACACCTTTTTCATGTGTCCTCAGAATCTTTAACGTGCATTTTGGCAAAGCTCAATCATGACTGCATGTGGCCTTTCTTAAGGAGTGGATTTTTTCTTGCAACCCTCCCATACAAGCCACATTTGTGGAGAATTTGTGATATTGTTGTTACATGCACGCAATGACCACTCTTTGTCATACATTTCTGTGACTGCTTCAGAGTTGATGTAGGCCTCTTGGTAGTCTCTCTTACCAGTTTGCTCCTGGCTCTTTCTTGTTCAAATATTGTATTGAAAGTTTACAAAGGAAATAAAACAGTGGTACAGAATTCAGTACAAAACGTAATTCGAAGCAGCGAGTACCATAGGAATGGGATATACAATGTTGTACAGCATAAGCAAAGTAAGGAGGCAAGGAGAGATTTAAAAATATAACAAATACCAAAATATAACTGGGGTAAAGAGTAACAAACATGGATCAGAGTGTAACTCGTAGGGGAGATGGGAGCGTTGCTGTCATCTCCCACTCACGACATAAAGTACAAGTTTTTTTTTTTTTTTTAAAGCCCGTGGTGTGTGAACACACTCAAAGACTAACACCAGGTGCATAAAAAAGTGCACACATGCAAACGTGGGAAACACAAAAAATGCACAGGGTGTGCGAAATGGTCCTACCTCCGAAGAGGTTGGACCCTGACCTTGATTCCCCGGGGCGCAAGACTCCTGACAGGGACTGAGGTACTTCCAAATGGTTTGCCCGGCCGAAACCAGGCAAACCCCGTTCTCCAGGGGGACTGCCGAAACAGCCCACCCCAAGTACTAGGTGGGGCTCCCCTGAAGGGAGACCCCATGAGAGAGGGCGAACTAAGCCAGAAGGCCATATCCACCCCCTCCCAAGACGTTCAAGGCAGGCCCGAGGACCCACACCGTACTTGTCGTGCATTGGAAAAAAAGGTGATAGTGAAGTGACACACGCCAAAGAAAACACACACAAACAAAAAGGTGGGGGAAGGGAAGTGGAGAAAGTGCTTAGGTGCCAATGTGAGGTACAAAGGCAGGCCTTTCGGCTGGAATAATAAATTCCTCTGGTCTAAGCCAAAAGGCCTGGCCCAAGAGGCAGGTGCAGAAAAAGTGTGTATGGTGCAGTGACCAAGGTGCAGAAAAACTCAAGGCGAGCTGCCCCTCACCAGTGAGAATTAAGGCACCCCTGGGCTGCCACCCAAGGGCACGTACACCACAGGCTTTTTCGGTCTCGGCCCCCGGCCAGACCCAGTGTAGACCTTTCCTACCAGGAGGTTTGGAACGTAGACAGCTTAGGGAGAGCCTACCTTCAGCTGGGGAAAAAGGCCCTCCCTTGTAGGCCAGATTCAACCCAGGAGGAAAGGCCCTCCCACTGCCATCCACATTCCTTACCAATTACATCCAGGAGCAATACTAACTGGCCCAGAACTCCAGCTTTCTCGCTCCCTTCAAACTGATAGGAGCGGACCAATTCAAATCAGAAGACGGCGGACCCATCCAGCTTTCTCTGACAGTGCCTACTTCCCAGTCCCCCAGTTTCGCCTGGAGCGCCCTGGTTTATTTCAGCCCCTGCCGATGCTAACCATCAAGGTCCATACCAACTGATAAGAACAGATACTACACTTGATCTTAGCCAAAAGGACATAAAGTACAAGTGCTGTGGCTGTTTGGTACCCCAACGGGGGACAATACCAAAGAGTGAGAGAAGTCTGGGAGACTGTGATGTGTGGGAGATGGGGAGGCTTATGGAGGGTAGCCAGGAAGAGAAGAAGGGGAGAAAAAAAACGGGAAACTAGGGGTTGGGGGTCAGATAAAATAGTAGGGGAAGCTAGAGCTCAAAAGGGGCTGAAGAAGGGGGGAGGGGGGTGTGAGTCCCGCCCAGGGGAGGGGCTGATGTAATGATTGGCACAGCAGGGCAACAGCAGTCAAAGGGTCGGTTATGTGCTCCTGGCTTTTTCATCCAGTTTGGAGTGACGTCCTGATCCAGGGAGGGTCTGTGTTGCACCAAATACCTTACACTTCTTAATAGTAGACTTCACTGTGCTTCTAGGCATTAATAAAGCCTTTGAATTTTGTATCCATCTCCTGACTTGTGCCTGTTCACAAATTTATCCCGGAGATCTTTTAAAGGTGCCTTCCCACCCACTGTTGTTTGTTTTCTTCAGTTGCATGACCAGGGACTGAAACACTCCAGGAAAGCTCTTTTCATGCTGAGCCAAATAAAAGGACCACAGCTGATCACAGTTGAAAGTCAAACAGCTTTGTGTGCCATTGAGGAGGTGATTAGCTACACCTGATTGAGTTTACAAGTCATTTTTAGGAGGGGGTGCTTCTTTTTCCATCTCGATGATTCTGTTATTGAATTTTTTAAAACAAATTTCTGGCATGCAGGTGTTATATCTTTAACTTGAATATTATATGTTTTCTTAGTAACACAGCTGGATAAATCAAAAACTGTGTCTCCTAATTTCAGGCTGCAACAAAATGTGATTCTTTTTTATACCCACTGTATATATACCTGAAAATCATTGTAATTTCTGCCATTTTTTGAGGCCTTAAATTGCCAGGACAGTACAAATATCCCCCACATGACCCCTTTTTGGAAATTAGACAGTCCAAGGTATTTAGTAAAATGCATGGTGAGTTTGAAGTTGTAACTTTTTGTCACAATTTTTAACATATTGCCACCAGTTCAGTACAGCATCTTTAAATAACTGGTGTGGGCATGATCAGGGACACTGACTTGTGACAGTATGTAAAAAAAAAAAACTTTTCAAAACATTTTTTTTACACTTTTTTTCCATACAGTGACCAAAGCAAAACAGTGTTACCAGCTACCACAGTAACATTGTACTGCTCTGGGGAGGTAATCAGGATTGTTTTTTTTTTTTTTTTTTTTTACACACTATGATTGCTTATAACTGTGAATTTTACAGTTTTAAGCAACCATTTTTTTCCGAATGAAAACTATTAATTTCGTATTTACTATTGTGCAGTGTGTCAATCCCATGCTACCCTTTACGTGTTTTGTGTAAATAAAAGAACTAACAAAAAAGCTAATGTTTTGGTAGCTGCTAGCAGTATTGTGCATTTTCACATCCTACGTGTATATAATTAAAAAGTGACACTGTTATGGCTACAACACTCATTGGGAAGACCACACAAACTTCCAATTTGTGATGAGACCTCTGAGGAGTTGTAAGAGGGAAGTACTGAATGCCTTCATACAGTATGCATGGGATTAATCTGAGCATGCCCTTGATTTCCTTTTGCTGTACATAGGGATTATCTCCTTGGGCCGTTTTCCAGCTTTAGCCTTTCTTTTATAGCTAATGATACTAGCGCACAAGTTTTGAGTTTTGTTGAAAAGGGCTTTGGATATTGCATTAGGATAGAATTGCTGCACCTAAAATTTAATGAAGTAAATCAACATACAAAAAACTTTTTTTTCAGTGTTCAGCGTTAGTTTCGGGCTACGTTGATAGCGCCCCATAATGTTGGATGTGTTCATTTCTGAAGAAGGGTGCAATCAACATAGCCCACAACTGTTAAGTTTTTTTTTTGCGTGTTGATTCAATTTTAAGTGCAGCAATCCTTCCTTTCTCTCTCTCTTTTCGACCTTTTGCCACATTTCAGGCTTCAAACATAAAGATATAAAACTGTAATTTTTTGTGAAGAATCAACAACAAGTGGAACACAATCATGAAGTGAAACGAAATTTATTGTATATTTTAAACTTTTTTAACAAATAAAAAACTGAAAAATTGGGCGTGCAAAATTATTCAGCCCCCTTAAGTTAATACTTTGTAGCGCCACCTTTTGCTGCGATTACAGCTGTAAGTCACTTTGGGTATGTCTCTATCAGTTTTGCACATCAAGAGACTGAAATTTTTGCCCATTCCTCCTTTCAAAACAGCTCGAGCTCAAAGAGGTTGGATGGAGAGCATTTGTGAACAGCGGTTTTCAGTTCTTTCCACAGATTCTCAATTGGATTCAGGTCTGGACTTTGACTTGGCCATTCTAACACCTGGATATGTTTATTTGTGAACCATTCCATTGTAGATTTTGCTTTATGTTTTGAATCATTGTCTTGTTGGAAGACAAATCTCCGTCCCAGTCTCAGGTCTTTTGCAGACTCCATCAGGTTTTCTTCCAGAATGGTCCTGTATTTGGCTCTATCCATCTTCCCATCAATTTTAACCATCTTCCCTGTCCCTGCTGAAGAAAATCAGGCCCAAACCATGATGCTGCCACCACCATGTTTGACAGTGGGGATGGTGTGTTCAGTGTGATGAGCTGTGTTGTTTTTACACCAAACATAACATTTTGCATTGTTGCCAAAAAGTTCGATTTTGGTTTCATCTGACCAGAGCACCTTCTTCCACATGTTTGGTGTGTCTCCCAGGTGGCTTGTGGCAAACTTTAAACAACACTTTTTATGGATATCTTTAAGAAATGGCTTTCTTCTTGCCACTCTTCCATAAAGGGCAGATTTGTGCAGTATACGACTGATTGTTGTCCTGTGGACAGAGTCTCCCACCTCAGCTGTAGATCTCTGCAGTTCATCCAGAGTGATCATGGGCCTTTTGGCTGCATCTCTGATCAGTCTTCTCCTTGTATGAGCTGAAAGTTTAGAGGGACTGCCAAGTCTTCGTAGATTTGCAGTGGTCTGATACTCCTTCCATTTCAATATTATTGCTTGCACAGTACTCCTTGGGATGTTTAAAGCTTGGGAAATATTTTTGTATCCAAATCCGGCTTTAAACTTCTCCACAACAGTATCTCAGACCTGCCTGGCGTGTTCCTTGTTCTTCATGATGCTCTCTGCGCTTTAAACGGACCTCTGAGACTATCACAGTGCAGGTGCATTTATACGGAGACTTGATTACACACAGGTGGATTCTATTTATCATCATTAGTCATTTAGGTCAACATTGGATCATTCAGAGATCCTCACTGATCTCCTGGAGAGAGTTTGCTGCACTGAAAGTAAAGGGGCTGAATAATTTTGTACGCCCAATTTTTCAGTTTTTTATTTGCTAACCACTTAAGCCCTGGAAGATTTTACCCCCTTCCTGACCAGGGCCTATTTTGCGATTCGGCACTGCTTGACTTTAACGGACAATTGCACGGTCGTGCGACGCTGTAACTAAACGAATTTGACGTCCTTTTTTTCCCAGAATCAGAGCTTTCTTTTGGTGGTATTTGATCACCTGTGCGATTTTTTGATCATGCGCTATAAACAAAAAAAGAGCGTCAATTTTGCAAAAATAACAATATTTTTCACATTTTTTTATGAAACCCCCCCCCCCCCCCAAAAAATGTAAAAATTTAAATTTTTTAACATTTTAGGCCAATTTGTTTTATGCTACATATGTTTGGTAAAAAAAATCGCAAAAAGCGTATTTTGATTGGTTTGCGCAAAAGTTATCGCGTTTACTAACAAAGGGAAAGATTTTTATCATTTTTGTTGTTTTTTTTTAACGCGTAATGGCGGTGATCTGCGGTTTTTTTTGCGGTACTGCGACATTGCGACGGACAGATCAGACCCTTGACTGACATTTTTGACACTTTTGGGGTTACCAGTGACATTTCTACAGTAATCAGTGCTATACATATGCACTGTTACTGTAAAATTACACTGGCAGTGAAGGGGTTAACTTTTTTTGAGAGGGAGGGGTTCCCTAGGAGCGTGATTCTAACTGTGATTGGCTTTGGCTTGAAGTGTAGGAACAGTGATCAACGGTCCTACATAGTAGAACCGTATGATCACTTTTCCTACACAGGGGAGAATGACAGGCGGCTTGTTTACATCAGCCGCCTGCCTTTCTCCCTCTGCACCGACGATCATCGCGTGACCGGTGGACATCGGGTCCGCCGGTCACACGTGCGGGGGGGGTCCGTGCCCGCGCGGGAGCGTGCCCCCGGGGGCGCGCTTGCTCCCTAGACCCTCACAGGCTAGCGACGTAGTACTACGTCGCTTTGGCTATGAGGGGCTGACCGCCGCAGTAAATAGTCGTGCGGCGGTCGGCAAGCGGTTAACAAAGTTTGAAATATCCAATAAATTTCGTTCCACTTCATGATTGTGTCCCACTTGTTGTTGATTCTTCACAAAAAATTACAGTTTTATATCTTTAGGTTTGAAGCCTGAAATGTGGCAAAAGGTCGCAAAGTTCAAGGGGGCCGAATACTTTCACAAGGCACTGTATATATATATATATATATATATATATACAGTATCTCACAAAAGTGAGTACACCCCTCACTTTTTGTAAATATTTTTTTATACCTTTTTATGTGACAACACTGAATTAATGATACTTTGCTACAATGTAAAGCAGTGAGTGTACAGCTTGTATAACAGTGTAAATTTTCTGTCCCCTCAAAACAACTCAACACACAGCCATAAATGTCTAAACTGCTGGCAACAAAAGTGAGTACACCCCCAAGTGACAATGTCCACATTGAGCCCAATTAGCAGTTTCCCCCCCCTGGTGTCATGTGACTTGTTAGTGTTACAAGGTCTCAGGTGTGAATGGGGAGCAGGTGTGTTAAATTTGGTGCTATTTTCTCATAATAGTCACTGGTAGTTCAACAAGGCACCTCATGGCAAAGAACTCTTTGAGGATCTGAAAAACAAATTGTTGCTCTACATAAAGATGGCCAAGGCTAAAAGAAGTTTGCCAAGACCCTGAAACTGAGCTGCAGCATGGTGGCCAAGACAATACAGTAGTTTAACAGGACAGGTTCCACTCAGAACAGGCCTTGCCATGGTCGACCAAAGAAGTTGAGTGCATGTGCTCAGCGTTATATCCAGAGGTTGTCTTTGGAAAATAGATGTATGAGTGCTGCCAGCATTCCTGCAGAGGTTGAAGGGGTGGAGGGTTAGCCTGTCAGTGCTCAGACCATATGCCGCACGCTGCATCAAATTTGTCTGCATGGCTGTCCTCCCAGAAGGAAGCCTCTTCTAAAGATGATGCACAAGAAAGCCCGCAAACAGTTTACTGAGCACAAGCAGACTAAGGACATGGATTACTGGAGCCATGTCCTGTGGTCTGATGAGACCAAGATAAACTTATTTGGTTCAGATGGTGTCAAGCGTGTGTGGCAACAACCAGGTGAGGAGTACAAAGACAAGTGTGTCTTGCCTACAGTCAAGCATGGTGGTGGGAGTGTCATGGTCTGGGGCTGCATGAGTGCTGCTGGCACTGGGGAGCTACAGTTCATTGAGGGAACCATGAATGCCAACATGTACTGTGACATACTGAAGCATAGCCTGATCCCTCCCTTCGGAGACTGGGCAACAGGGCAGTATTCCAACATGATACTGACCCCAAACACACCTCCAAGACGACCACTGCCTTGGTAAAGAAGCTGAGGGTAAAGATGATGAACTGGCCAAGCATGTCTCCGGACCTAAACCCTATTTAGCATCTGTGGGGCATCCTCAAACAGAAGGTGGAGGAGCACAAGGTCTCTAACATCCACCAGCTCCGTGATGTCGTCATGGAGGAGTGGAAAAGGACTCTAGTGGAAACCTGTTAAGCTCTTGTGAACTCCATGCCCTGGAGGGTTAAGGCAGTGCTGGAAAATAATGGTGGCTGTCACGCCGAGCGCTCCGGGTCCTGCAGCTTCCCCGGAGCACTCGTGGCATTCTGCGGGCAGCGGCGCTCCGGTCATCATCCCCGACCGTGAGCGCCGTCCCCCCGCATGTGGCAGGGATGCGGTCCGCACGGTGGGACATTCCCGTCCGCGGACTCAAGTCACTGACCTGCCGGGTCCCGTCCTATCCTCCTCCTGGCGCGCGCTGCCCCGCTCCCTAGGGCGCGTGCGCGCCGCTGCACTAAGGTTTAAAGGGCCAGTGCACCACTAATTGGTGCCTGGTCCAATCAGTCCAAAGTATATAAAAACCCACTTCCCCTTCCTGTCCTTGCCAGGACTTGTTGCCTTAGTGCCCTGAGAAAGCGTTTTGTGTATTCCCTGCTTGTGTATCCGACCTTCTGCCGTTGCCCCTGACTTCGAACCTTTGCCGCCTGCCCTGACCTTCTGCTACGTCTGACCTTGCCTTTGCCTTGTCCTACTGTACCACGCCTGTATCAGCTGTCCGTGAGGTTGAGCCGCTACCGGAGGACACGACCTGGTTGCTACTGCCGCAGCAAGTCCATCCTGCCTTGCGGCGGGCTCTGGTGAAAACCAGTAGCAACTTAGAACCGGTCCCCTGGTACGGTCCACGCCATTCCCTCACTGACACAGAGGATCCACCCCTAGTGTCTTAATCTGCCGCCAGTCCGGACCCTGACAGTGGCCACACATAATATTGTCACTTTGGGCCCAATTTGGTCACTTTTGTATACTCACTTTTGTTGCCAGTGTTTTAGACATTTATGGCTCTGTGTTGAGTTACTTTGAGGGGACAGCAAATTTACACTGTTATACAAGCTGTACACTCTCTACTTTACATTGTAGCAAAGTGTAATTTCTTCAGTGCTGTCACATGAAAAGATAATAAAATAATAATAATAAAATATTTACAAAAATGTGAGGGCTGTACTCACCATCACCATCTACTGTATATATATATATATATATATATATATATATATATATATATATATATACACAATTATTTTTTACTTCTACAGATTTTATCATGTTCAGCTTTACAGGTATTAGCCTATTTTATCTTTTTTGCATGCTGCTTGGCAGTTGACAACAATATACATACAAGTTGTATGTATGTGTAGCCATAGGATACCTGTGAGCATGCATTTGTGTTAGGTAGATGAAAGAGTGATCTTTACAAGGTAGGGTCATCAATAAGTGTACCTTTTAAAACCTATTGAAGTAATTCCAAAGAATACATTACATGGGTTTCCCAAATGTTGTCCATGTCAGAGTGCTTTAATTGATACAACCCCAACATTGTAAACATTTTTCTATGTTTGACAGCAACATGAAAAGTCCTGAAAAGCACACAAAGTGCCTCATTTCTTTACATCACATACTCCACACTGTTCTCTCATTACTTTGATATGCTGTGAAGTGTCTATGCTGAAACTTCCTGTGGCCCTACCATGCTGTTCCTAAGCTATCATTTTGTGCTCTCTGGAGACATACCTAGTGCATCCATGGTGTTACAACTCTTTTATAACGTAGAAATAAAAAGAGACCAGCAGGGAAGAATCTTATGTTCAAAGGCGTTATTATCACATTCTACTTCTGAGGCACAACTGGTTCCTCTTAAAACAGTTTAAATATTTAAGCACCAAATTGTCATTCTTTTCACGCAGATACACTGTGTTGCACACAGAATTGAATTCGCTATAATTTAACTATAATGAACCACGGGAGTCATATCAGCTCAGGGTGTAATGAATACAGTTATTAAACGTTATTGTCTCATTAGTATTTATAAGTAGCATCTTAACCTGCAAATGTCCTGCTACTGTATTCTTTGTTATCATTACATTAAAAATCAGCAGAAGGTCGAATGTTAAGCTTCAAATAAGATGTAGCTCTAGAATAATTAAAACTAACTCTTTTTCATTAGCTGTAGCTAATTATTATAAAGATGCATTAACAACAGTTTAATTTTAGTAATTCAGTTGTGTGCTTGCAATACTGTTCTGTAAGTTGGTATACAAAACATGAATATAAAAATAGCGGTGATGACTGCCTTTTTAAAGGTCACAAGTCTCACAACGCATCCTTTTAATATGAAAGGCTTTTTGCACATAGAAAGATGTCTCTGGATGGTAATGTACTGCGTGTGGAGAATGGATTCCAGCAAATACTGTATAAGGATTACAGAAAACTAATAAAAAATTAGTTATGAGGGTATATAAAGTTGACCATTGAAGAATTGTGGAGGCAATTGTTATACAGGATTTACTGTATATAAGGACGACAGTTTGTGCAGCGCTTTGCAATATAAAGGGAGATGCTTATGCTTATGGAAAAATAGCAAATAGCTGAACTGCAGAAGATTGGGGTAATAAGAGAATGGAAAGAATGCGGCATAATCTATATCACCCAACTATATCAAAATGATACACTTTTATCCTTCCAGGAATTGAAAGAACAATATGCCTTACCGACCGCATCTTTTTTTAGATATTTACAGGTTAGACACACCTTAGAGAAACAGTTCAGAGGGAAGACCACAGAGTGGAGCTCAATGCCAGTACTTAAAAGATTTACTAAGGCAGAAACACGGAAAGGTCTAGTCTCGAAAATATATCGACAAATTGATAAATTTCTTTAATTTGATAGTTTGGCTCGCTCAGGTTACTTGTTTATACGTATTGATTATTCCGCTCAGCACCTTCCATTCATATGCAAAACATGAGTGCTGAATGAACTGACCATTTAATCAAGTCTTGTTTCATTAGTGTTGTTTTTTTACATCTCTTCTTTTCCTATTGTATTGGATTCATCTTATTGAAGACTTTGGCTTTGTAAATATAAAAGACAATTTCACTATGGATTTTTGTCCTCCAGGTGGCAGCGTATGACTTCCAGCTTCCCATAAACGTAAACTTCACTGGTGGATTAAGTGATGCTGACAGCTCTGCTTCCGTAACTCCAACCCATTCCGAAAAGCATATTGTTGTTCCCAGGCCTCAAATTGTGGATGTCATCACTCCAGCATGTAAAGTTAATGCTACGGGTATGTCAATAAAATTGTCTTTAATGCACTTATAGACTTAAAATGTCTTCACTTTCAAACAGAAACATGACACTTGAACTTTTGATCTCCTTATTTTGGAAGTTGTCACTCTGTTACATGCCAGCTTTCGTGTTTAGGGTTCTGCACTTCAAAAGCATTGCGTCTCAAATCACATATGTCTCTCGAACTAAATCACATACACCTCTCCTACTAGGTTTGTTAAAACATAGTATGTCTCACGCTCCTCTAATGCATTCAGAGCTGTAAAAATGATTAACATTCATTTAGGATAACTCAGTCAGTATATAATATTGTCACAAATTTGTTTTTATATGTAGTGCATTTATTTTACTGTTCTATACAACATATTTTAGCATCCAATAACATTGCCCTACAAGGACTAACAGGGGCCTTCCCCAACAGCTATGACATAAAGACATACTGTATACCAACATGTTAGGACATTAAGGTTATCCTTTTTAGACATTATGGGTTATCTATATAAACTAGAGCAAAGAGAATTGGAGCTGCATAAATTGTAGAAACATTTTCTTTAATCGCAGGTTGGAAAACAAAAAAAAAAAATGCATTTCATTATTTGACATGGGCAACCAATTAAAGCTGAACTCCAGACACAAAAACTTTAAATTGAAAACATTTCGCAACAGCCACATGATATATACCGACTTTTCAAATCTAGATATTACCTAATTTTAATGACATCCTCACTGGGCTGCACATAGCCTGTTCAAAACTCAGATCTGTTGGAAGGACCTATCAGGCCCACCGACTACAGGAGGGGGGATACAAGACCAATCACTCCACACAAAGAAAGACAGCAACAGTGACCAGTCTATACAGGAAGCTTCCGTACATAGGCAACGTTTCACACTGGATTATTGCAAGGATCTTGAAGAAATACTCAAAGGATACCATGATTTATGTGGGAGAACACATCTCTCTTGTATTTAGAGAATATATGTTAGTTCTGGAGTTCAGCTTCAATTTTTTGTTCTCAAGTCTTTCTAACTCATCCCAAAATCGAGCTGGTTTTACATATACAAAATACAGTGTATTATCCTGTAAACTTAATATACAAGTGCAGAGTACATTCTAACCTTTAATTTCTTTTTTCTTTTTTTAATAAATTGATGTAACTTGGTCTGAATATACATTTGTGTGTATTTTTCACAGTGTTACAGAGAATGCTCCAGTTCTCCACTACAAGGATTTCATTTGAATTGCCATCTGAAGTGTTTAATTTGGGCATTGCAGATGACTCTTTATGCTCACAGGTAATACTCTCATGCACAATATTTGAAGATAAGTAGATTTGGAGCTTAGAATTATTATAATTCAAAGGATATGATGAATTAATAAGAGTTCCCTAAAGCTATATTAGGCCTTATTCATATGGTAATCATGAGATTTGGATATATTAGCCTATATGCAATGGGAGACAAATACCGAAGGTTTGCTATATATTATATTGCTTGCTACAGACTGTGAATATTTTAGCTCCTTACTTAGCTGTATAATATACATATTTTGCTGAAAGTCTACATTAAGATAAAAAAGGTATACATACACGTTTATATGGCAGGTTTTAAAAAGGGTAAGATATCTAAGGGATTCATGTTTATCCTTTAACACCAAATGTATCTTTTGTAGCATGCTCATATTGTGCTAGTATGTCTACAGATATTTGAAGCTTTGAATATAAAAGGTAATAAAATATACTCAGTAATTTTCAGGATAAGGTCACAGACTTTTTCCCAGAACTCAGTGATTAGGGGACATTGCCACCATATGTGCAACATTGTACCTATGTTATGGTTTCATCTCCAACAAAGATCACTGGTTTGTGGGTATCAAATCTGTACCAAATCTGTCAGGAGTTGCATACCATTGCGTAAGTGAAGCTAGATGCTGCTTCCTGTTTACTTCATATCCCATCACAACCCCTTCATTTTTACAAACGCTTATTGGTCAAACACTTACTGCAAAAATTCTGATTCCCAGGTCTTGGGAAACTACTCGCACCCCATCCATTAAGGAATGGCTATCTGAGATAAACACCATTTATTCTATGGAAGAATTTCTTGCTATGTCAAACGATTGTCTAGACAAATATAAAAAAAAAAAACTTGGAATGCATGGTTTATGTTTATCTTCTCAAACAATTATAATCATCTAATGGGCACTTGAAATGGTTTAAGCTGCATCAAGGTTCATACATATATCTGTGAAGGTGCTTTTTTTGAACCATGAAGCCATGTACAGTCTTATCCTGGTGGTTATGAGTGTAGAGCCTACAAACATAAACCTGAAGCCGTGTTTCCCTACTTTTTTTTATCTCCCCCCCCCCCCCCCCTTATACCCTTTACTTTCCCTTTTCCATTCATGGGCACTGTACAATTATTTATGGACTCTGCTTCTTATTATTTTGTTGACATATAATACAGTAATTTAGCTCCATGCTGTTTATCACTACCTGATATGATGTTTGACAAATTTGTCTTAATCTATTTTTAATGTTTTTTTCTTGTTTAATTCTGTTCATGGGACTACACAATTTTTTTGGGCGATTAGGTTTACTCTTTTTTAACTGTGTACTATCTTATGTATGTCGTTTTCTTCTATGTATTCAGTTCCTTACTACCTGTATAACTACAAAAATGTATTTGATATAAAATGTTATAGTTAAAAAAAAATATTAACTACTTGCTTCTTTACAAATATGAGTATTTAGCAAACATTTACATGTAAACACCTTAATTACCTGTCAGAATACCATGTGCTGTTATTCTGTTGAATGTTACCAGATATATGACTATACCAGGGAAACCAAACTACCACTCCAAAGTGAAAACAAGAAAGTTTATTGTGACACAAACCCATATTATACAAAACATGTTATACAGTAGAAAATCAGTCCTATAAATCTAATGGAAACACATCTGCAATTGTGAGAGACTAACTAATTATATACAGAAAGAACAGTGTGACAAGTGATCTGAGCATAGCTATACGCATAATATATTGGCAAAGGCCCTGAATCGTTCTCAGTGATTTTCAAGCATAAACTAAGATCTCTGTATGGTTTTGTCAGTAAAAATCAGATAATAAAGAGGAATAACTTGAGTATGAACCTGCTGCTCAGTAATCACAGCAAGGACAGGCAGTTGTAGAATGTTTTGTCACATTTTATGAAAGACCTTGGAGCAAATATTCATTCTTAGTCTTCTTCAATCACCTTAGTGTAACCGTGTGCATTACATTTGTTTTCTTCATCTGTTATATTTACTTTTTAGCTTCCTCTTTAACTGATTACAACCAAGTCATTATTTAAAGTGATTGTAAAGTCTCGTTTTTTTTGCTATAAAAATAACAAACATGTTCTACTTACCTCCTCTGTGCAGTGGATTTGCACAGTGCAGCTCAGATCCTCCTCTTCTCTTCTTCCTTTTCTGTGATCCTGGCCCCTCCTTCCTGTTCAGTGCCCCCCACAGCAAGCAGCTTGCTATGGGGGCACCCGAGTCGAGTAACAGCTCCCTGTGTCCATTCAGACATGGACCCCCGACCCGGCCCCACCCCTTCTCTCCTGATTGGCTAACAGACTTTGATTTACAGCAGCAGCGCCATTGTCTCAGCCAATCAGGAGGGAGAATCTCGGACAGCTGAGACACACGTTGACATTGCTGGATAGAGAGGGACCTCAGGTAAGTATTAGGGGGGCCAAGAGGGGCTGCTGCACACAGAAGGTTTTTTATCCTAATGCATCGAATGCTTTGAAATAAAAAAATCTTCTGACTTTACAAGTCCTTTAACTTAGCTGCACAACCTAGCTCCTAAAGCAACTTTATTTGGGAGAAAATAGTCAGATAAGCATGCATCATGTAAGCCTATACAATAAATAGACATCCCCAGTAGCAAAATGGACAGTCAGTGATTGGTTGGGAAAACTGAACCTAGTCAGTTTATATTAATCAGCCCATTGACTAAGAGTGTCTAAATAATCAACCATCATTACACGATTGCCATAACTGGATTAGAGCAGACAACCAGTGGAAATTCATACTGGAGTGGGACAGACAGCAATATATAAATTTATTTAGACAGAAACGCTTTCTGGACTGGGATTTTTCTCTTTCTGCTTCTTATTGTGGGCCATTTCTATTTTAGGACATTTGCACTGCCCTTGCACTGTGTTCATTTTTATGGAAATATGCACTGAGAGAAATATATTCTAACAGAAGGCTGTTATTGCTCATTTCTTCCTAAAACTGTCGAATGTCTGTCTGTCTCTGGCTTCAGCAATTTGAGTTCTGACCCAGAAGAAGCATGCAGCATATTTAACAGAACTTCTGGTATACATATATTTTCCATCTGACTGACATGACAGTCAACTAACTGGCAACTTCAAAAGAAGAGCTTAGCTGTAATTCTTTCAATGGTTTTGTTTTACAATTGTGTATGGTATATTGGCAGTATTTAAAAAAATAATAATAATACAGAGCACCTGAACCAATATACTATTTGCTAATATATTAATCTCTGCTCAAATAACTCCTCTAGGCACTTCAATTTAGCAACGTTTCAAAGCAAAAGCTGGCATGGAGATTGAACCTTGATCAGAATGTGGAACTGATTAAGAATGGAATTTTTAGGTTCAGCAAACGATTTGGTGAACTGGAACCAGGAGAATCTACAAGTATTATTATTAACTTTTGTCCAGGTAAGTATGTAGGAAAACATTTTGTTAATCTTGATTTTATGTACAGTATAGACACAATCATGGCACAATTATTTCGTAATTGTTTTTTATTGCATAATACTTCACATGTATTAATACCTTTCATTTTTATATCTCCATTTGTTAATAGCTGGACCAGGGAATTATGCTGCTGAAATACCTGTGATTCTGAATGACAATCCAGACAGTATTTACACTCCTCTCTGGTTGTTTGGATCCTCTAGAAAACCAAAGTTAACTTTTGACCCACCACTTGTCACACTTACTCCAGTGCCCTTGGACACAGAAGTTCAAGCAATTGTTGAAATAACACCAACAGATTATTACAGGTATATTTACCTATGGTATATTATGCTATCATATTACTAAGAACTTTTATACTGTATGCTAACATAACAAAAATTGTTTTAAAATTACAAACCCCTAAATACAGAAAAAAATGTTTTACAGACAGATGCCAGTCTGTTAAAGTACAACCATACACGAAAATGTAAATGTATTTGTCCAAAGATCCCATTATTGTAAATTAAAGTATATAGAAATCCATCTTTAACATACCACCAGTATCATATTTTCTCTAAAAAATATTTGGTGATTCTGCCAATCAAAGAGTCTTTCTTTTGTAGGGTAACAATGCTAAACTCTCTGCAGTGAGTTCACTGTAGCTTTGTCACCCTGCACAGTTGCACCCTTTACCATATTAAAAAACAGAGAGTCACTGCTGATGTTCCTCCCCTCCCTGCCAATCAGTGCAGAATTATTGATCCAAGAGGGTTGCCTGCATCTAAAAGAAATTACATAGGTCACCTCCTTAGTTTGTGCCTCTTGGCTCCTTACCTAAAGTCCTTGGTGGAGGTCAAGGAGATGAGTTCTCCTCTCCTAGAGTAAGGTTAGTAAAAACACACATGGAATACATCTAAACGGATAAGGAGACCAGCACATTTGATAAAATTTAGCTAGAAAGAGACTGTAAGAAATTTAAATGTGCAAATATAAAATGAAATCACCCGTGGAAAATGAATGGCGATGCCTGTTACCTGTGATTTTGGTAGGACTGGAAGACAGCTGGGATGTATGTTTGCTTGCATACCATTTTTTTTAGGGGAAGGCTATCACCTGGGATGTAATTTTTGATCTTGTGATGAGAGCAACCGCTGTGTTGTCTGACTACATAAAATGATATATATAAATATGTAGCTGTTTGTGATGCCTATAGATTTATTTGTATTGTTGTGTTTTCTTTTTGTTTAGGAAATCTGCAATAAATGTGGAAATTCCAGATGTAGAACTTGATAATGGTGAAAGGGTAGAAGTGTTTTCAGTCTACTTTCCCAATGGACAGATTATTAAAGATTCCAGCCAACCGAGTGAAAAACTTATCTGTTGGATCTGCTTCAAATCTGCTAGCCCACTGTGTTGCTTGGTTGATCTAGTGTTCACTGATGAAGAAAACAACAAGTAAGTTACTTTTAATCCATCTTTTTTGTGCAAAATCTATTGTATTTAATAATGAAAGCACACAATTGAAATTATATTAATTGCAGTTATTAACATCCCAGCATGTCTGGGTTTCCTCCTCCCTGCCAAGTGGACTTCATGAGGAAATAAATCCAGTTTAGCTTCATTCAGTTTACTGTGCATCTCATTAAAATCTCAGTGGTATGTAGAGCCCAGAATTCCCCTTTCATTGAAAACTGTCTGGGTCTGGGTTTCATCTGATTTCATATATAAATCAGCTTTATTATACTTTTAGAAAACACACTCCGTGAAACAGGAGCAGACTAGCAGACCATTATTGTCAAAGTGTTAAAAGAAAACACAGATTATATTGTTCAGTGTTTGTACAGTACAATCCAAGAAAGTCATTTTCTTTGTCATGATTTCAGCAGTAGTAGTAAAATAACTCTTATTTAAAATGCCTGTTGTAACAAGGATTGTTTTATTTTTGTTAAGATTGAAGTAATATTTGTATTGTTCCATGCAAAGAAACATTTTCAATGATTAGAAGGAATTTGAGATGCTAAGAGATTAGTATGTTAACCTAAGAGCCCATTCACATTGAGGCGACACGACTTCGGGGGGCGACCACCGCTGTGCACCGCGACTTCGGCGCGACTTGCAGAGACTTCACATAATGGAAGTCTATGCAAGTCACTCCGAGGTCGCCCCAAAGTAGTACAGGACCCTTTTTCTAAGTCGGAGGGACTTGTGTCACTCCTATTAGAACGGGTCCTGTACTACTTAATGGACTGAGACATACCGCGACTTGTCAGGCTGACAAGTCGCCTGACAAGTCGCGCTAATGTGAATGGGCTCTTAAAGTCATTGCAATGTGATACATATAGCAGTTATCATCTTCTAAATTAAAATCGCTCAATTCTGGGTTTTTTTTGGATAGCAATAGCTGACCATTTGGGCAGCCAATATGTTACTTCTACTGCAACCAATATAGAGCTGATACTTGTACTAGGCTGCATGATGAACACAGGTGTCACATTGCAGATTATTAGAAGAATAATGGTTTACTATAACATTTTGTTGCTTTCTATTGGATAAGCAGTATAATGACAGTGTGGCAGCTTGCATAATTTGAACTTTTTGGATTTGGGCCTTGCTAGTATTTGTTTCTATTTCATTTATTTCTATTTACTTATATTCAGTCTCTTACAAACTATGTTCCTCCATTAAGCACAAAGTGTTGCACTGCATGCAAGATATGGATGACCTTTAAACCATTTACCTGAATTTCTGGCAAATATAAAAGACAAGGGTTACTACAGCTATATTTTTATTATTAAATCCTGAAATTTATATTTTCATACAACTAGTGTAAGTGCCCTAATTTAAATTAATATCAATCTCTTGCAATTCCCTGTACAGACAAAATCAGACTGGGAGAGGAAGGGGCAGTACTGGATGTCAGTTAGTTGTACTGCATACAGATGTATTGAGAAGGGATATGCTGGTAGAGGGGATAAACTCATAAGTCTGTTGCCTACATTTTACTGTCCAATAGCAGACTGGAGGTGAAAAGGAAACAACACTCTATTTATTAACTGTAAGTGTTATCATCCACCTGGCAGTGCTGTGTTAGGAGGTTGTGTAAGGCTTGGTTCACGGGGCAGCTTCAGAGTTGCCTGACTCTGAAGCTGCCCTCTACAGCGCTACTTCAGCCCGGCTTGCAAATGGCTTCTTTAATAGAGGTCAATGCAAGCCGCTCCGAAGTCACCCCCAAGTAGTGCAGGAACCTTTTTCTAAGTCGGAGTGACTTGCGTCACTCCGATTAGAACAGTTCCATTGCACTGAGTAGTGTGCAACTTGTCAGGCGATTAAGTCGCCTGACAAGTCGCCCCAGTGTGAACCGAGCCTAAATCTCAGAACTAAATGGACAGAAACACAAATCATTTGGCAGTTAAAACAGTCCCATTATATGTTTTTCATCTATGTATTTAGCTGTCCGCATGGAGTTTAGCCTTGACAATTGCTCAAAGCCACAGAATATGGGTGTTTGAAACATTAAAGTATAACTAAAGGCAAAACTTTTTTTTTTTTTTTACATTTTGGATGGAGTGGAGAGGGAATAGAACCTGTGTAAGTTTTTATTTTTGCTTTCTGTGCCCCCATTAAGGAGATTCACCCTCTCTATTTGTCTTGTTTACCACATTTTAGGATGTCCCCAGAAAAGTAATAGTGGGGAATACTTCCAATAGGGACATTAGTTCTGGTGACCTGGGGGTCCCCAAGAAATTTCCTTCATTTGTAGGGATTTCCTCTCACTTCCTGTTTAGCTATGAGACAGGAAGTGAGGGGAAATCTCTGTAATGGGACACAGATGAAGAAAAAAAAAATGATAGGGGTTAAAACCCTCCCTTACTCTATCCAAAATAAAAATAAAAGTTTTGCCTGTAGTTCTACTTTAAATATACCAGCTTGCATGTCACTTTAAAAGGTTTAATGTTCATACCCATTTTTAGTAAGTTCTACTTTATTTCAAATCTGAATAAATGCTGTGCACACCTAAGGTGGTTGCTACTTTTCTGGCTTCCTAGCAGTGTTGGTCATGTAACCTAAAAAAAGTAATTAGTTACAGTTACTAATTACTTCTCCCAAAAAGTAACTGAGTTAGTGACTGAGTTACAGCAGTAGAAAAGTAACTAATTACCAGGGAAAGTAACTATTGCGTTACTTTAAAAAAATATTTAAATATGTCAAATAACTTATATGCCCCTTGTATGCGTGGTATTTGGTTAGTGGTACCTGCGTGGTATTTGCTGAGAGTGGCATTGTGTTACCTGCGTGGTAAACTGCTGGTGTATAGGGTGGGTGGGTAGGTGTATTTGGGGGTCAGTGGGTGTATAGGGTGGGTGGGTAGGTGTATATAGGGGTCAGTGGGTATATAGGGTGGGTAGATAGGTGTATTAGGTGTATATAGGGGTCAGTGGGTGTATAGAGTGGGTGGGTAGGTGTATATAGGGGTCAGTGGGTGTATAGGGAGGGTGGGTAGGTGTATATAGGGGTCAGTGGGTGTATACGGTGGGTGAGTAGGTGTATATAGGGGTCAGTGGGTGTATAGGGTGGGTGGGTAGGTGTATATAGAGGTCAGTGGGTGTATAGAGTGGGTGGGTAGGTGTATATAGGGGTCAGTGGGTGTATACGGTGGGTGAGTAGGTGTATATAGGGGTCAGTGGGTGTATAGGGTGGGTGGGTAGGTGTATATAGAGGTCAGTGGGTGTATAGAGTGGGTGGGTAGGTGTATATAGGGGTCAGTGGGTGTATAGAGTGGGTGGGTAGGTGTATATAGGGGTCAGTGGGTGTATAGGGAGGGTGGGTAGGTGTATATAGGGGTCAGTGGGTGTATAGGGTGGGTGGGTAGGTGTATATAGAGGTCAGTGGGTGTATAGAGTGGGTGGATAGGTGTATATAGGGGTCAGTGGGTGTATAGGGAGGGTGGGTAGGTGTATAGAGTGGGTGGGTAGGTGTATATAGGGGTCAGTGGGTGTATAGAGTGGGTGGGTAGGTGTATATAGGGGTCAGTGGGTGTATAGGGAGGGTGGGTAGGTGTATAGAGTGGGTGGGTAGGTGTATATAGGGGTGAGTGGGTGGGTAGGTGCATTTAGGGGTCAGTGGGTAGGTGTATATAGGGGTCAGTGGGTGTATAGAGTGGGTGGGTAGGTGTATATAGGGGTCAGTGGGTGTATAGGGTGGGTGGGTAGGTGTATATAGGGGTCAGTGGGTATATAGGGTGGGTAGGTAGGTGTATATAGGGGTCAGTGGGTAGGTGTATATAGGGGTCAGTGGGTAGGTGTATATAGGGTGGGTGGGTGTATAGGGTGGGTGGGTGTATAGAGTGGGTGGGTAGGTGTATATAGGGGTCAGTGGGTATATAGGGTGGGTAGGTAGGTGTATATAGGGGTCATTGGGTAGGTGTATATAGGGGTCAGTGGGTGTATAGAGTGGGTGGGTAGGTGTATATAGGGGTCAGTGGGTATATAGGGTGGGTAGGTAGGTGTATATAGGGGTCAGTGGGTGTATAGGGAGGGTGGGTAGGTGTATATAGGGGTCAGTGGGTGTATAGGGAGGGTGGGTAGGTGTATATAGGGGTCAGTGGGTGTATAGGGAGGGTGGGTAGGTGTATATAGGGGTCAATGGGTGTATAGGGTGGGTAGGTGGTGGCTGGTGGTGGTGTGGTGCACTGTGGGGGTCTGAGTCCTCCTGTCTTGACTGTCTGTTACTGATTTTTTTTTGTTTTGGTACCTGTTGTGCTGCTGGTGGAGATGCTGGCTGCCTGGCTGCTGGTGGCCAGCCCAGCACACTGGGGTCTGTCTGGCTGCGTCCTCCTCCTCCAGGCCTGTGCTGCTGCTTCTCTCTCTCTCATTGACTGAGGCCAGTGCTGCGGACAGCGCTGGCCTCGGTCATAGAGGAGAGGAGGAATTACACTACTGCCATCTAGTGGCGGTAGATGTAATTGCGGTAACGCAGCCGTAGTAATTTCAACTGCATTACCTTGACGGGACGAGTAGTCAGTTAGATTACTCGTTACCCTCTAAAGTAACTGCGTTAAGTAACGCCGTTTACTTTAACGCAGTTACTTCCATCACTGCTTCCTAGTAAGCTCCTTTATACTGTGAATAAACCATTACTGCCTTTTTTTACTTGATTGAATGTACACCACTTACACAGTAACTATAAAGAAGCCATAAAGTCATGGGCAGTTCATGAAATTCCAAGTATGCCAACAGTGATGCGTAGTAATATATGCTATATAATATATCACTGTTACATCACTGGGACTACACTCTCCTATTTGCCTTTGTTGTATGTGACACTATTATTTAAACCTCATCTTTGTCTTTGTTTATAATATTTACATGCTCTGCATATGGAGAGTTTAGAAAGAGGTCCAAAGTCTCTTTCTTACCCAATTTTGTAGCTTAGAAGACCTGAGTCTCAGCATATAGACATTAGTGGCATCCCTCATATATAAAAGGATTTTCCTTTATGAAAGCATTACTATAATGATCAGTATGTCTTCATTTCAATGAGTGACAAGCCCACAGAGTTTGACACCCTCTAGACCAGTCCTGTTTTGACTGCCATCAACAGCTGTCCCTGGATAGAGAACCTCTGTTCACCTCTATGGCAAATGAAAGCTGCTTTTTTCATGCAGCAGCAGTCAGTGCTAGATGCACGTTGGTGGGCATAGATGCTGCTGTGATTAGTAAAGGCTGCCAAAGCAAGACAGATCTGGTGGGTGAATGTCAAACTCTGAAACATTGTCACTCAAAGAATGGAAACTTAAAAAAATATAAAATGTTATTTTATGCATTCAGAAAAATACAGTATCTTCATTGTCTGTCATTTAGGCAACAAAAACAGATAAAAGATACAGGTGTATATACCTGCACTTCTGCACACTGTTTAATATTTGAAATATATAATAAAGTATGGGGAATATTTGACCATTTTGGCATCCTTCCCTTAAACATTTTAGTGCAAAGTTTCAACATCAAAGCTTCTTGGCCTCACTTTTAACCTCTGATTTATTTTTATGGGGAGCGGACAAGTGTTATTTTATATTTGAGACCTCCGCATTCCTGAAGCCAAATATAGATTAGGACTAGTGATGATTCATACATTTATTATTCTTAAAACTCTACATGCTGATTAATAATTCAGCAGTGAAGTTCCTTTCAGTAAGCATAAATTCTATAACAGACATTCTTTTGTTGCCTTCCCCCAGAGCTCCCATAAGAATACTCAAAAGAATATCTCATCCTATTGTTTTATAGATTTACATTTTTTAGTTTTAATGCTACTGTTGTTTCGGATGGCTAGAATCACAGAATAATGTAACAAAGGCACTTGCACTTCCTATAAAGTTATTGTAAATAAACTCTTTAATTGTTTTCTGTTCAAGATAAAATCTTGGATGGATTCAGTTGGCAAAAATCCAGTTTATGTTCTAAAAAGTGATCTATATTTTTATCATTTTAGTTACAAAGAATTCTTTTCAGTACTCATCAATTAGTTTCCATCTAATTCCATAAATATATGCCACACTACTTTGTTCTCATTGAAGAAAATGTCATTATGCTTTACAGGATTAGAAGAGATTAAAAATAAGAAAAAAAAAAAAAACTCTCCTCTGTAGCTGTCGCCTAGTGGAAAATAGATGACAAAATCACAGAGTATATTTAATGAAAATGAGCTTCCTGCGCTTATGAGTTTTTAGTCTTCACAGTCGGAATTTGAGCTTTTTTTGGGTACCAGCAGGTTGCAAATGTTGATTCACATAATATATTTAATGACTATTGCCTATTTCTGTAACTTCTTGGCAAGTGCACATTAGGGAAATAAGTATGCAAACAGCCGAATGATGGGTAACAAATGCTTTTTGCTCTTTCAAGATTGTGATATAGAACATATATTGTTCAATTTCACTGACTGTCTTATGACTTTTTACTTTTACTGCCGCTTTCCTTTTTCCTTTACACTGAACTCTTTTCCTATAATAGGACTGGTATAAATTATATTGAAAAATTTTATTATGTGCAGTGTAGCTTCAACTATCAGGGCCTAGAAGTGAACCACAGAGATTATTCGAAAAAACTCCATCTTGACATATATACCCCCCAGAGAGACCTTGCCATTTTAAAATCATGGCAGTGTATTTATAGGATAATCACATGAATAGCCCAGCATTGTAAAAGAAAAAAAAAAAGAAACATTGTATGCCCTGCACCCCTGCAAATGTAGATGTCTCATTGCAGTAAATCTGTGGATATGTTTTTGATGCCTGAAATTTCACTTGAAGCTTTGTGCAAACTTCCAGGAAGAATAGTTAGAAGAATTGAACTCTGGAAGCTTTGCCCAGAAAAGGAAGTCATAGGGCAAATAACTAGTCATCAGTATTGCTTGTGATATCCTTGCAGCTAATCTTTTCCCTTTTTAATGCCATGTTTTGCACTGTGCCTCTGTGTGGAGGTGGCCATCTTAGTAGAGGCAGAATTTCGTCTTCTCATATAAGAGATTCCAGCAAGGACAGTACTGCTTAGGTACAATTACAATTTCCTAATGTCCCCAATAACATAGCAAATCTTCAATTTTTGAGTTAAAGTCCACTGTAATCACTTACCTAAGTAGGAAATTCGTTTTCAGAGTTTCCCAGGAACATGTTGTCTTAGTTTCAAAAAAAGAAAAATTGTAATTTGTAGTGTTAAGTCAGAGGTAAGTCAGAACCTCTGATCTGCATATTAGCTCTGGACCATCAAATCCATTGGATCATCCTAACAGCCATGCACCTAGCATTTTTCATGTCCGCTGACATATTTCTTTGGCATTGTGTATATTCTGTACCCTCCTCTATTACAGCATAATATCTATAGCTTGAAGACAGATGTAATTTAATGTGCAGTTGTAACATAGGTAACAAATAGTCTACAAGTAAGTCCATTACACAGCTGTCAAGTATGTACTATATCTGAAAAAGGAGTGCTACAAAGGTAGATATGGCCCAAGCTGAACAAGAAATGAAACACGACAAGCTCAAAAAGGTGGCAACAGAGGGATTAGACTTTAATTTCCCATCAAGCCGAGGAGGCTAAAAGTATATGTTATCTAAAGGCAGAGATCAACTGTTCATGATTAATCGACCTGAACTTCAGCAAGACTGACTAAAAGCTAGGGCATCTTGTCGTAAAACCTTGAGATGAAAGACAGGGAATTTCTTATGCAATGGCAGAAATATTTTTCACTTACTTAAATAGCATTTTAAATATGAATAGTACCAGGATGAAAAAAAGAAAATGTCATGTTTGAAAACTAAAATATAAACATAGCTGAGATAAATAACCTTGTAATGCAAGCTGGTAAATGGATTTCAGAAAAAATGAACAGTCACATGCATCAATACAAAGATACTGAATTCAAGAAAACAGTTTGACCTTCTACACATCACTGTTTCTAAAAGTCACAGAATGATTTTATGACATCATTTGACTGCTGAGCAAGACATAGCTCTGCTTTTTTATTTAGTTCTCCCATGTGCACTTAAATCATGTGCACCTAAATCATCAAGTGTTCTTTTTTTTTTCCAGACTTATGCTCATCATGTCAAGCTTTATTAAAATGCCTGAAGTAGTATTAAATCCCCTGTTTTCTTTTTTTAAACATGTACCTGGTCATTTATTAGGTAATTCCTTAAAAGCGACATGCTCTTTACCACCCATGCAGCATCCTTGAAGTTCTGATCAGAGTGGACGTGCACGGTTAAGATCACAAAAAGTTACATGACTGCCCACGGTCAGACTACGTGCCATCCTTTACACAAGCACATGCATCACCAGCATAGAATTCCAGTCTCTTCCTACAGCTGAGGTGCCAATTAGCTTTAAACTAGAATTATTTATATGCACCTAAATCCAATTTATTTGTTAGCAGTCCAGGATTAGAGATGAGCCAGACACCCCCCCCCCCTTCCCGGTTCTGTTTGCTCCAGAGCTTTTAAACATTGCAAAAGTTTGCAGCAGAATAACAAACCCAATTGAGGTCTATGGGACCCAAATTTGAAAAATCAAAAGTGCCCATTTTGAGGGCTTGGATATAAGTTGTTGGGCAAACAAAGAGTTTGGGGATCTGGGTACTGCTCTGGGGGACATGTATGAATGCAAAAAAAGTTTGTAATAAACATTTTTAAATGAGCATTAATTTACTAAATCAAATTACTAAAGTGAAACAATAAAAATGAAAATTCCTTTAAATATAGTACCTCGGGGGTCCCCTAAGTCTGCCTGTAAAGTGGTGCATATGTACCCTGTATAGAACCTGCTGCAGCAAAAATGACATTTATAAAGGAAAAAAATACATTTTTCCTGCAAGCTTTCTTTATTTTAAAAGCAACGGCTTCGGGAGCCAGTCTGTATCATTAGGCCACAAATTAGTGCACTCGGAATAAGATTAGAAATGTTTTTCGATAAATTCTGGTGTCTGTTTCACAGACTTTGGATAGAAGTAACCTGTGCAGAAAAATTGGGCTTCGGGTGTTGGTGTTGCCTTCACATAGTAACCCTGTAGAGGTACCCTTGATGAAAGCAAGAATTGGCCTTGCTGTAAAAAATGATTTGCACCTGTCAAACAGGTGTGGAAAAATTGGTTTTTGGATCTTAATTGTGCCAATGAAACCTATACCAAAAATTTTCTTCCAGAAAAAAACAACACCCACAAAGCTAGGGAGCATAGACAGTCTTTCAGAGATTCCAGATCAAGAACACTTAATCAGCAACATTGACATCAGAGGCTTGATAGCTGCTGTTAATCAAGGACTGATTCAGCAGCTTTGACAAGCTTGAATTTAGATACTGGACATGTGGGTGGCAGTGACTGTATTTTTTTGTTTTTCGCTACAGCAGCTGGGGCAGAGAAATTTGTCTGCTATATTCTACAGCTGGTGGTGTGCTACTGGCAGACATTCTGCTAAGACCTGTGACACTCATAACCTTACCATAATCCTTGTCAAGGAAAGGGTGAGGAGTGAGGAGGAGCAGAATTGTGTCCCTTTTATGTGACTTTAAGGTTCTCTTACCAATGGGCAGTGGTGGGAGGTTAAATGCCTTGTAAGGCATGCGGTACCCAAATGGCTGGTGTTTTTACCACGTTTGAGGCAAAGTTTGCAAATTGCAACAGTGAGATCACCTGCACATGTTCTAAAAAGGCCCAGATAGCTGAGCTGTGGGAAGTAGGCCGGGGGATAAGAACTCCAAAATGTGATGGAAAAGGTGGCTGCTCTCTAATCTTTCATGTCGGCTGCCTCCTTGGGGTTGTGCCTCACTCTCACTTTCCTCCTCTGCTCTATCTGGTGCCCAAGTCACATCAGTGACCACATCATCATCATCCCCTCCATCCTCATCATAACTTTGGCCAACTTGGCAATATACTGCAGCTGGGGGAACATGACTGCAAATTTGTTGTTTACCAGTGTTTACTCCTCCCTGTAGGCTCATGTTCCCACCTTCCTCAACCTCAGAACCAACATTAGAATCAAGTAATGCCTGTGCATTGTTAAGGAGCAAGTGGCTGACGCTGTGTTCAAATAGCCCAGCTGACTCCACCACACCTGATGCTGGGGCTATGGCAGGAGTAGCCATGGACAAGGAGGCAGAATAAGCCACTCTGGCAGCTGCGGTGGGCTGTGCACTAGTCTCTGCTTGGGTAATAGTGGATAAGGAGGATGAGGATGGTTTAATTACCAGTCCACCACCTCCTCTGCATGCCGTGGCTGGATAGCATAGGCCACATCACTGAATAAAGGAAATGGTGCCCTGCCTGAGGACATACCACGTCCACCTTTACCTGTTGACACATACACTGCTGGCCCCTTCACAGTGCCACAGGAATATCTGCCATTCCTTGTTGGCTTCCCGGGCATGATTGGGGGAGCTTATTACTAAAATGTAATAGAGACAGGGAGATGTATACTTGGATGCACTTTAATCAATGGAAAGTGGTGTTTGGTGCACTTTAACTTGAGTACTTACTACACAGACACACACCACTGACACACTACAATATACTGCAGTAAAACTGCACTCACGCACTTCAATTTCAATATACTGGAGTAAAAGTGAACTAATGCAATCCAATATACTGCAGTAAATGTGCACTAACGCACTTCAATATACTGCCGTAAAAGTGCACTAACGCACTTCAATATACTGCAGTAAAAGTGCTCTAATGCACGCTAATATACTGCATTAAAGTGCACTAACACACTTCAATATACTGCCGTAAAAGCACATTAACGCACTTCAATATACTGCCAAAAAAAACAACAATGCACTTCAATATACTGTGGTAATAGTGCACTTACGCAATTCAATATACTGCAGTAAAAGTACCCTGAGGCACTTCAATATACTGCAGTAAATGTGCCCTGATGCACTTTAATATACTGTGGTAAAACATGCACTAACACACTTCCATATACTGTGGTAAAAGTGCACTAATGCACTTCAATATACTGCAGTAAAAGTACCCTGACACACTTCAATATACTGCAGTAAACCTGCACTCACACTTCAATATACTGCAGTAAACGTGCCCTAACGCACTTCAATATACTGTAGTGAAAGTGAACAAACGCACTGTGATAGTGTCATCAGACCAGTACAGTCAGCAACAAAGTTCCTAAGTGCTAGCCACACCAGTGCCAGTGTCACCAGAGCCAGTGCAGCCATCGACAGTGTCCCTGATCATTGCCACATCAGTGCAGTGTTGCCTCTACCTGCTGCCTGCACTGATCCTGCCATTTTTATTGACTGTGTTTGCTGCCTGTTTGCTGACCATGTCTATGCCTGCCGCTTGAACTGACCTATCCGCACGGCCCACTAACTACATTCTTGCGAGACTCAAGTCCCAGCCATCCCCTGTGAATAACTCCACTCCTGTAACAACAAGAACCCTTTGTACAACCTCTTGTACTTCATGGCTAGCGACCATTGCTTTCCTAGGGGAATCCATGTACCAATAGGCTAAGCTTGCTCGGCTTATAAGAATGGGGAATGCTACAGGCAATGCCAAACAAAGTTTTATTCCTTGACCACTTGTACAGAGGCGAGTATTACAGTACAATGTTTTTGATTGTTACAATGTTGATTGATTTTTGTGTTAAACAAGATTCAATGTCCAGTAGATAAACAGTCCAAACATTGAAAAAGTCTCACACATGTGGCATCTATACAAGCTCTATCGGTCTCCAAAAATTATTTTGGGTCATTTATTTGGATATCTTGTTGCATGATTGACTAATTGTTAGTCAAAATATCACATTGCTGAAATGTCCTGAACAGAAAGTCAATTTAACATGCTGGTCTTCACGTTTTAAAACAAATAAAGAGGCTATTTTACTACACCCTAAAAAGCTAAAAGAACAGTAAGTTAATTTGTGCAACTTAAAACACTACCTACATTACCAACTACTTTCAGTATAGTGCAATAAATTAATAAACTCAAGTTCAGTAAAATGAAAAGAACCGTTGTACATAAAACTTTAATCTCCTCATTTATTCTTCTCTTTTTAGCCAACTAGGTTAATAAACACAGCACATATTTCTAGCTTCATATTGTAAGAATATTGTTAATATTCAGTTATCTGATGGATTTTTTGTCCTGAAGTATAATAATGACACATCTCTGGTGTTTAAAATAGGCAGGCTGGAAACAACACAATTTGCTTGAGTTCATAGGCGCAGTAACACACAGTGGTTGATTTTTTTTTGGCAACACTTAACATAGTATGTGGGATTATTAATATGCCTGCAGGCAAAATGATACAAAAGAAGTCAGTGAGCACTTCCAAAGTTAATTAAAAGTGGATCTGTTATTAAAATAAAAAGTATTGTTGTAAATTGTACCACATTATAGTTGCATGCCAACATGTCCATATGGGAATGTAAGCAGATTTGACAGTTGGTGATTACGCCTGCCTTTTCTGGAGATTTCTGGTGCATAGTGTTTAATCATGGGCAGGAGGTGGAGAACAGCTTAAATTTCTATCTCTGCCTCAGAGGAAATACAGCTGGAGTGGACAAAGCCAGAAAATATTGCTAGGTAACATGCAAGTGATGATTTTTTTTTTTGCTAGTTATACTGCTGCCCACTTATGGGACAAAAATATATCTGTCATTGCATTTGTAATAATACTTTATTGTACTAACTATACAAACAGCTAGAGCAGTCTTTCTCGACCTTATTATCCCCTGCTAAAAATTATTATACCTGCAGCTCATAGTACATTAGCATGATCAATGAATTGTAGAACATTTTAAAAAAAATAGTAATGTGGGGTACCTATGAGCATATTTGACATTCAGAGAAGATCTTTTTTAATACTTCCCTAAAAAATAATTTTTAATAATATTTTTGTAATTCATTAAATAACGAAACAGAAAAGAACATCCCAAATGGTAAAATTGTGGTGTAATCTAGTTCACCCCTCCGAAAACCCACCACAGCCGGGGTATTCCTAATGAGGGCCGCCAGCGGCTCTATCGCCAGGGCAAACAGCAGGGGGGACAAAGGGCACCCCTGCCTAGTGCCCCTGTACAGGAGGAATGGGGAAGAAAGTTCCCCATTCACCCTGACCCGTGCTCATGACGCCGAGTACAATGCCCTCATCCAACTAATGAAGTCATCTCCCAGTCCAAAGCGAGAGAGGACCTCCCACAGATACGGCCACTCGACACTATCAAATGCTTTGGCTGCATCCAATGACAATATGGCTCTGTTACCCGGGTCATCCACTGGACGTTGCAAATTAAGATAAAGCCACCGTATATTAATCGCTGTGGATCTGCCCAGAATAAATCCGGACTGGTCCGGGTGAATGATGGAGGTAATGACCTTCGAAAGTCGGTTGGCAAGAATACGGGCAAAAAGCTTTATGTCAGTGGTCAACAGGGAGATCGGTCTGTATGAGTCAGGGTATCTAGGGTCCTTCCCTGGCTTGGGCAAAACAATAATAATGGCTTCGCTCATGGAATCCGACAAGACCACTGTCCGTATAATATCCAGCATAGTAGCGAGGAGAGTTGGCAGAAGCACTCGCCCATACCTAGAATAAACCTCAACCGGAAGGCCATCCGCTCCCTGTGCCTTATTGTTAGGCGTCTGTCCCAAGGCATCCATAAGCTCAGCCATAGTAACAGGAGCAGTAAGGGATAACCTATCCTGCGGCCGAAGCTGAGGTAGGGAACACCCATCCAGAAATGAAGACAGGGCTGCTCCCGCACCCCCGCACCAGGACTGATACAAATCAGCATAAAACTGCCTAAAGCCGTCAAGCACCTGTGGTGTGGAGGAGACTACCCCCCCTGAGGGAGAGACGATCTCTGCCACCGAGCCAGGGTCTTGTTGAGACCTGGCTACCATAGCCAGCATATGCCCCGTATTTTCGCCCTCCTCAAAGTATGTTTGCTGCAAGAAATACCGCTTCTTCTCAGCTGCTGAGAGTACCACCGAGTTATACAGGGCCTGAGCCTCTAACCAGGCTTTTTGCGTGGAGGGAGAAGGTGAGGCTATCACAGCTTCCTCCCTACGTTTCATTTCACCACGTACCGTGTCCTCCCACCGTGCAGAGTTACGTTTAACCATAGTAATCCCTTTGATAATTTGACCACGCAAAAAGGCCTTCAAGGTGTCCCATACCACCGCAGGGGAGGCGGAACCCTGATTAACAGCAAGGAAGTCTTTCAAAGCCGGGACAATCGGGTCCGGTTCAGGAAACAGCTTCAGCCAGAACGCCACAGCCGACGAGCCCCCAATCCCAGAACCGAAAATGTAACCCAGAGCGGGGAATGGTCAGACACTAGGCAGGGTTCGTACGCCGAATCAGACACCCGGGGCCTCATAGAGTCATTCCCCAGGGCCAGATCGATACGTGACAACCCGCCATGAGTGGCCGAATAACAGGAATAACACCTAGTGGTGGAATGTCTGTCCCTTCAAACATCTCTGAGGCCCAACTCCAATAAAAATTTAGCAAACGCCGTTGGGCGCGATATAGGGGTGGGTCCTTAATGAGAGGGGTGAAACTTGTCAAGCGCCAGGTCAAGACAATTGTTATAATCACCCAAGGCCAGCACAGGAGTATCAGGGTGGGGAGCCATAAATTGCGCCAACAGGCGGAGAACCTCGTGGGAGAAGGGTGGAGAGACATAGACAGCAGCTAAAATGCAGAGAAAACCATTAAGTTTGCACAATTAAAAGACATATCTCCCCAAATCATCCACCCTGCTGCGCAGACACGCAAAAGTCACCTCCTTGGACATCTACATGCTCACTCCCCGAGAATAAGAGGAGTGGACAGAGTGGTATTGAACAGGATATGCTTGAGAGCGTAACAGGTGCTTGGTAGTGCGCACAAGGTCGGTCTCCTGCAGACAAACAATGGTAGGTTTAAGCTTCCTAAGATATGCAAAAACGCTTTACGTTTAACCCCATCAGCCAAGCCCCGGACATCCCATGACATAATTAAAGCATTAAGCCGTGAGAGCTCCATGAGGTAGCAAAATCATAATATAAGCTCAACATCAAAAACCTTCCAAACCACCGGACATACCACTCCCCACAGCCATTCAGAGTCCACAAGGAGTATGTGCACGGAGCGCGTAGGTAGATGGAAAGGGTAATGCAGTCCACGCCAGCCATCTGCAGCTGCAAGAGTCCTAGGCAGGAAAGGTCTCACCTGAAAAAGAACATGAAATAGAGCGGGGAAAAGCATCAAAGTGAAGAACAAAGTCAAGGGGGCCAACAGGGCCCAGTAGCAAAACACTCTCCAGCCCACGGAGCCAATGTGTCCACGCAGGACAACAGGATAAGGGCACAGTATGCAAAGGAACCGCATACAAGTAACCTTGGGGGAAACACGACAGTCTCGCTCAGCCGAGCGGTGAACCCAAATGTAGCACCGCTATGGGGGGTAAAACACAAACTGTAGAACAGAGACTTGGAAACGGACTGTCAGCGCTCCTTACAGTAGACTGTAACTCAAAGCCAATAAAGGAGAACAGTGCCCCCAAACTCAAGGGGGTACCTGCCGGGCTAGATTACGTTCCTCCCTGTCCAGCCAGTTCACAGCGGCCTGGGGGTTGTCAAAGAATTGGGTAGATCCATTCGCCACTACCTTCAATTTAGCAGGATAAAGCATAAAATAGGACACATTCAACTTGTGCAGCCTCTTATTGATATCCAGAAATTTAGCTCTCCTGCGTGCGAGTGACACCACCACCGTTTAGCCACAAGATGGCCTCTCACCTCACTGAAGTATTAAACCAGCACTTTATATATGGAAACATCTATCAAGCACCTTGATTGATTTTTGCTCACGGCTTGACTTGTTTTAGTGGACTGTTCATGCACTTTACTTTGGAATGCACTTTATGGACACTCTATATATTGCACGTTAAGAAGAATATTTATTTATATGATGCACATTGTCACTTTATTGGTTATTGAATCTATATAGCGCTGTATATATATATATATTGTTTACAGTTTCTTACTCCCGCAAGTGAGGAAGGTTTCATATAGCTGCTGTATACCAACATTTTTATTTGTATTTATTGTCCCAATTTATTGGGTCTGAGCACTGCATCACTTTATATTTAATTGCGCTGATTTATTTTTTGCACAGATCAGACCCCTTTTTACGCTTTTGGGAGTACCAGTGACATTACTACAGTAATCAGTGCTATAAATTTAAAAAATGACACTGGCAGGGAAGGGGTTAACTTTACTGGTGATCAAGGGGTTAAATGTGTCCCTAGGGGCGTGATTCTAACTGTGGAGGGGCGTGGCTTTTGATGTAATCACAGAGACATGCAATCCTACATAGCAGGATTGCATAGCCTCTGTGATTACTTTAGTGAGAATGACAGATGGCTGTGTTTACATCAGCCGTCTGTCCTTCTCTCACTGCAGCGGAAGATCGCGAGTGGCCGGCGGTCATCGGAGCCGCCGGTCACACGCACTGACTCCCCAGCCGACAAGCGGGGGCGGGAGCGCGCCTCCGGCGGTGCACGATCGCCCCCTAGCTCCTCCCAGGCTAGTGCTGTAGCGCTTGTCGGCTGGGGAGTCAGTGTGTGTGACCGGCGAGTCCGATGTAAACACAGCCATCTGTCATTCTCACTAAAGTAATCAAAGAGGTTATGCGACCAAAGCCCTCTTCAACAAGGTGGCCTCCAGGTCCCACCCCGCATGTGAATGAGTATGGGGGACATTTTACCCCTACTCATTCCCCAAAAAAGTGTAAAAAATAAATAAAAACACAGAGATGGTTTTTGACAAGTTCATGACAAGTTGACAGCTCCAGACCTGGAGAGGTCTGGAGCTGTCAAGAGGATATCGTTTAGGGAGACACCCTTGAATTTGGCACTAGAGTCAAACACTACTCTGATCTCACCCCACTTCCTAGTGTGGTATACTCCAAATATCGATTGGGGATTTCCATGGTTGAAAGCGAGGATTTGTCCCATATTTCATGGTTGGACCCTGCCTATTGACTACCATACAAGCTTGACTGAGTCCAATATCTGGTAAGAGGCGACCCCTATTGGTGATTCCTAGCATTGCATCCTGTGTCACTTGGGCATGATTTAAATAACTGTCCCCGCTCATGATAAATAGGTTCCTTCCCCATCATTAACAAATTACAGCTCCACCTACTGCATCTAAGAGCCAGTTATGATTTGATGTGTCTTTCTTTGATGAAAATACTATTCATAGAGAAAAATTCAGAATTATGAACCCATTTCCAATGGAATTTACTTGTTGCTTTTACTAAAAGTCTGCACAGACCTTACAGTCAAGTTGCAGGCATACCTTGCAATAGATGTTCCATCTTAAGTAAGATATTTTAACCACTTAAGGACCGGAAGATTTTGCTGCTTAATGACCGGGCCCTATTTTGCGATTCGGCACTGCATTATTTTAACAGACAATTGCGCGGTCGCGCGACGCTGTACCCAAATAAAATTGACATCCTTTTTTTCCCACAAATAGAGCTTTCTTTTGGTGGTATTTGATCACCTGTGCAATGTTTATTTTTTGCGCTATAAACAAAAAAAGAGTGACAATTTTGAAAAAAAAAAAAACAATATTTTTCACATTCTGCTATATATTCCCCCGAAAAAAAAATTAAAAATCAAAATTTTTTAACATTTTAGGCCAATTTGTTTTCTGTTACATATTTTTGGTAAAAAAAATCGCAATAAGCATATTTTGATTGGTTTGTGCAAAAGTTATTGCGTCTACTAACTACGGGAAAGATTTATCTAATTTTTATTGTTTTTTTTTTTTTTTTTACTTATAATGGCGGCGATCTGCGATTTTTTTGTGGGACTGTGACATTGCGGCGGACAGATCGGACCCCTAACTGATATTTTTGACAGTTTTGGTGGTACCATTGACATTACTACAGTAATCAGTGCTAAAAATATGCACTGTTACTGTAATAATGCCATTGGCAGGGAAGAGGGTTAATACTATTAGTGATCAAGGGGTTAAATGTAAGCCTAGGGGAGTGATTCTAACTGTGGGGGGGTTGGGCTTGTGAGATCATCACGGAGACATGTGATCCTATATCGCAGGGTAACATAGCCTCTGTAATCACTTCAGGGAGAATGACGGACGGCGGTGTTTACATCAGCCATCCTTCATTCTCTGTCAGCGGGGGGAGATCGCAAGTGGCCGGCGGCCATCGGAGCCGCCTGTCACACGCACTGGCTCCCCGGCTGACGAGCGGGGGCAGGAGCGCGCCGCCGGCGCGTGCTTGCCCCCTAGAGTCTCCTGAGTGAGCAACGTAATATTACGTCGGTTTGCCCAGGAGCGGCTGCCTGCCACAGTAAATCTGCGGTGGGCGGACGTCAAGTGGTTAACAGACTCAGGTATGCATAAAAAAATGCTGAGGCAACAACTCTATTACAGCACTGGGCTATCAGGTAGTTATATTGAATGCCTATACTCACACTTAGCAGCCAGGTTTAAAAAGTGGTAGAAAAGTGTGCCTTGATACCCCCCAGATTAAAGACGTGAGGATTTCCATGAAAATGTATTGTAAAGTTTGCTTTTTTGACAACAAAACAGGGGTTCCCCTTTTACAGAGAATCTGACCTAGAATCCTATGGCTGATAAAAATGGATGATTCTGTAGCAGAGATTAATTGCTGCTACAAAACACTAATGCCAGGGATTTACGGTGATTTAGCTAGTAATTTAATGGGTGGCAATTTTTTACTAAGAAGCGATTTGTCGCTACTAGAAGCTAAATTAGTGCTCCAGAATGTGGTTGGTGTTCTCTGCTACAAATTGCTCTTCTTCAGAGATTTGTAGCTAAGCCCACAGAGGTGAAGGAAGAATGAGTGCTGCTGGCAGTTTTGTCACAAACAGAAATCACTGCTAAAGCTCAACAACTGATCTCAAATTGCTGAAAAAATAGCCAAAGAAATATGAATTTCCTAAAAAAAAAGAAAAAAGTTAGCTTGGGGATGGTTGGCATTAGCCTAAAGCTGGCCATAGATGGATAAGGTTTCAAACAAAACTTCTTAGGAAAAGTCCTAGGAAAGTATTCTCAGAATATTTGTTTGCTGTTTAAAATATTTTGTTTCCCTTTAAAATTTAATTTTGAAATGAATGTGCTTTACCAAACAAAAACCTACATTCAACAAAAACTTTCTATCTTGCTCCTTCAAATATTTTTGCCAATGTGGTAAAAATCAAACGTCGATTTGACCTACTAATGATTAGAAAAACAAACAAACTTTTTTAGAACCTTCTTTCTCCAATAATTTTCATTCAACATTCTACCCGTCCATGGGCAGTTTTTTTGGTTGTAAATTACTTTTTATTGGTATAAAGTAGAAAATAAAAGCAAAGTTGTTTGGGCAAGCAGGGCAAAAAAGCAATATAAAACAACAATATCTTTATCCCCCTTCCAGGCAAGGTTCATGGGAAACCTTCACTCCATTAGATGACAAACATCCCTCAGGAATTGAGTGTAACAGTACCATATCAAAGAAAATATGCACAGATACATAAATGAAGTACCCCTATAGTAGTATAGATAATCACAGCTCAATACTCCAAAAAATATTGTGTAGGCTCTATAGCAATTCGGATATAGACACCTTCTCACTCAGTTGACTATATCCAAGATACCAGTACTCTGATAGTTTTTAGGCAATAGCGGTAGGGTTATCTAACCAAATCTGCCAGGCTTTCTCAAATTTCTTTCGGCAACCCCTACTGAAATATGTGGCTTTATAAAGTGGTATCATTTGATTTACATGTCCCTTCCAGTAGTGGATAGATGGTTTTGTCCATTGTAGTATTAGTGCCTTATGGGCATAAACAAAAATAAACTAGGCAAAGTATGCTGAGCTCTAGAAGGTGCCAAGCCCTCCACTAGCCCAAGAAGGCAGATTGCCACTGTCATAGGTACAGGTATGGAGGTGACCTCCATTATACAGTGAAGAATGGCAGTCCAATATTCTCTAACCACCAGGCAATGCCAAAACATGTGTCCAAATGTAGCTGGGGAGTGAGAGCAGCGCCAATACTTCGCCAATGCCCATGGGTAGATTATAGCTAGTTTTGCCTGAGTAAAGTATATTCTGTGTAAGAATTTGAAGTGGGTTAGCCAATCCCTCGCTGACACTAAATGACTAAAAGGAAAACACATGTCATCCCAGTCCTGTCCCGCCATATCTGGAACCTCTTCCACCCATCTTTCTCTACACTTGACCACCGAGGGAGGAGGAACAAGGAAAAGTTCTTTGTATAACTCAGAAAGTGTTTTTTTAAGGACTCATCTAACAAAATATTTTCTAAGCTTGAGAGCTTGATTTCCATCTTAGTGGAGCCAAATTGGGAGATAAAAGCATGTCACAAATGAAGGTATCTAAAGAGGTAAGGATTAGATAAGATAAACCTCTGTTTGAGATCTGCAAAGGACAATAGTTTGGCCCCTAGAGACTTAATCCCTTTGGATGCCCATATAATGGGTTCTGGAATGGTAAGGAATTGAGGGAGACGGGGGTTCATCCACAGCGGTGAGGCCAGTGAGAAGGAGTCAGAGGCAGGTTTTAGCAAGGCTTTGATACAGTTCCATGCCTTGAGTGTGGCACGCATTGGTTACCGTCAAGGGAAATTTGGCCTCCAAACCTCAATGTAATAGAAGGCGCAGGCTTTCATAGAAGCCCAACACCATGGCAGAGTCCCCATCATCCCCAAGAAGCCATCTGCGTGCAAAAACCCCTTGACCTGCCAAAATAAATATTTGTACAAGTTGGAAAGCGCTAAACCCCCCTGTTCCCATGGTTCCTGCAGAGCCCTAAGGCCTATTCTAGGAGGAGAGGGCCCCCAAACGAAAGAGCTGAAAAGGCCGTGCACTCTACATAAAAAAGAGCACAGAACCCATACACGAGAGTCGCTGAGAAAATAAAGAAAACTGGAAGAAACTTAATTTTGAGGAAGTTGATATGCCCCGCTCCCTTCACTGACAGTAGAAGGTCCTTCCAGCCCTGAATTTTCCATTTAAGGAAGTCCAGTAGTGGCTGCAGATTTAATATGTAGTAGTCCACTACTCTCGCCGTTACTCGGATCCCAAGATATGTGAATTGGGTGACCCATTGTAACTGTATTGTAGCGTCTGCAGCGACCTTAGTGCCAGGGTCTAGCGTGAGTATTGTAGATTCATCCCAATTCATTCGCAAGCCTGAGAAAACTGCAAATTTATCCAGAATATTCAAAAAGAGCAACACGTCATCCACATAGAGCGCTAGGCATTCTCTAATAGAACTGACTTCCAATGGACTTCCTAGGTGCCACAGCCTAAGGCTCAATTATCAGGGAGAATAGTAATGGGGACAGTGGGCACCCTTTTCGTGTACCTCTGCCAATAGAGAAGAATAGGGACATTGAGGACCCTATTTTCAATGCCATTTGGGGTTTACTGTACAATAGTGAGATATAGCTACAATAATGTGGCCCAAAGCCCATACACCCCAGCAATATGCCCATGTACCCCCAGTCAACAGAATCAAATTCTTTGGCCATATCTAAGGAAGGACACCACCGTCCTGGTCAATTTATGAGAAATCTGTAGATGGGTAAATAACCAGCAGGGATTAGTATCAGGAGACTTCCCTGGCATAAAGCCAGTTTGGTCGATTTCTCTCAGAGCTGTTCAGTGCATGACTTCAGACCTCTAGCCCTAAAGCTCTGAAAAGCCGTGTAAATTCTAGATTATAAGAGATTGCAGATGACCAGGTACAACCTACGTAGGAGGATTTAAGCTCTGTATGTGTTTATAGTTTATGGTGCAAAAATGTGGTAGGACTTTGGTACCCTCCCAGGACCATCTGTGCAATTAGGGAATGGTCCCTAACATTTGAGGACAATCTGATGGTTGGAAAGTACCCAGTATGGTCCTTGTGCAATCTGAGGCCGAGTCTGTCTGGGACCTATCTGTGGGTTAATGCTGTGACTCAATGATCTTTTGATGTAAGTGTCTGTTATACATGAGTGTATAACATTATGTTATGATTATATATTGGATGGCCTTAGACTCAATCATGGTCATTTATGATTACAGAGTGGTATATAATCCCTGATGAAGGAAAAAGTTGAATGTTTGAAATGCTGTGGAAGTTTCCAGCCCTGAATAGCATTTAATGTACCTGATGTGCAAGTATGATGCAATGTGATCAATGAGTAGCTGGAATTACCCCTTTAGATCTACTATATATGTTACACAATACCTATATTGTTTTAGTATTTCTATGTGGATTTTGTTTGCACATGTCTTTATCACTTTGTGATGCATACTCCATATGTTCTCATTTGGAAGTTTTTTAACCTGTTGAAAAAATACAGAAATATTTTTATAATATTAGTCATATTTAATGCTTTAATGTTACAATTTAATTGCCCTTTACCTTGTCGTTAAGGCCCCAGATATTCCAGGATGAAAATGTAACTAACATAGACATGATAAGCTGTAAAAAAATACATTGGTGATCCCAGAGATCAGAGATAGGTAGATAGGCCAATCTACATGCTCCAGGGGACTGCACAGCAATACCCTGTGGGAAAAGAGTATATAAAGGAAATCTACACATGGGGACGCCTGGAACCCATAATAACAAACCTGCTGTAATATCCAAACTCGAAAGAATAAAATAACCGGGTATCCAGCTTGTACCCAAACCCCATAGTCAAAAAGCACTGTAACATGGCTAATACTTAGCAAACAGTTAACAGAGTCTTGTAACCTCTTCAGGTGAAAGTCTTGCGCAAAAAGTGCATGAACAAAAACAACCCAAGAACTCCTATCTTGCACACACCAAGGATTTGGGTAGACTCCTCTCTTTGCAGTCATGAAAAACAAGAAGAGCAATTGCAGCATAATCGTACGTCCCCTGCAATCAGCAGAGGAATTGAATAGTAAGAAAAGTGAATGTCAAACGTAAGAAGGATTCAGGAACCCAAAAAGCAATAGTTACTGTAGGCCTGTACTCATGTCCCAAAAACAGCAACAGAGGGAGCAAGGTATAACTGCTAGCAGGCAGGGCTAAATAGAATCAAGCCAGTCCGTAGCATTTTCAGAGGATTAAAAAAATTCAACAATACCTTGATATTCGACCCAGAGCTTGCTGGGATATAACATACTGTATTTTAGGCCCTTTGTTCTCAGGCGCTTGCGAACTTCAATGAAGGATCAATGTTTCTTCTGTGTTTCCACAATGAAATCAGGAAATAGCATGGCTTTTGTATTTTCATAGTGCAACTCTTGTCTGGGTCATGAAAATTCAGGAACCGCCCCAGAAATATGCTCGGCAGGGCCCCCCCGGTGGGCGGGCGGGCACCCATTGGCACTAGGTGGGCCACATAAGTAGGAGATATATTGGTCAGCTGCAAGAGATCTTTAACCACTTTACCACCGGAGGATTTTCCTGCTTTACTTCCAGGCACTTTTTGCAACTTGGCACTGTGCAAATTTAACTGACAATTGCGCGGTCATGCAACGCTGTACCCAAACAAAATTTACATGCTTTTTTTTCCCACAAACAGAGCTTCCTTTTGGTGGTATTTGATCACCTCTGCGCTTTTGATTTTTTGCGATATTAATAAAAAAAGAGCGAAAAAATCGACATTTTCTACTTTGACAGTTAAAAAATATACAATATATTCAATTTTTGTCATATATTTAGGCCAAAATGTATTTAGCTACATGTCTTTGACAAAAAACCCTCAATGAGCGTATTTTTAACGTCTTTAAGACCGGAAGATTTTACCCCATTCCTGACGAGGCTATATTTTGGGATTCGGCACTGCGTTACTTTAACGGACAATTGCGTGGTCGTGCGACGCTATACCCAAATTAAATTTATGTCCCTTTTTTTCCCCACAAATAGAGCTTTCTTTTGGTGGTATTTGATCACCTGTGCGATTTTAAATTTTTGAAAAAAAGAGGGATAATTTTGAAAAAAAAAAAAAATATATATTTTTTTTTATATTCTGATATATAACATTCCCAAAAAAATTTAAAAATCTAATTTTTTTAACATTTTAGGCCAATTTGTTTCCTGCTACATATTTTTGGTAAAAAAAATCACAATAAGCGTATTTTGATTGGTTTGTGCAAAAGTTATCGCGTTTACTAACTACGGGAAAGATTTGTCATTTTTATTGTTTATTTTTTTTTATTAGTAATGGCGGCGATCTGCGTTTTTTTTTTTGCGGGACTGCGACATTGCGGCGGACAGATCGGACCCCTAACTGACATTTTTGACACTTTTGGGGGTACCAGTGACATTACTACATTAATCAGTGCTATAAATATGCACTGTTACTGTAATAATGACACTGGCAGGGAAGGGGTTAACTCTATTGGTGATCAAGGGGTTAAATGTATGCCTCATTCTTACTGACGTGTGTGGGGGGAGGAGATTGTGTGACACAGACACAGATCGCAGGTTCAGCTATGCTGAATCCTGTACTCTGTGACTGTCTGTCACATAGGAGATCCGCCTGCTTTGTTTACACAAGTGGGCAGATTTCCTCACTCGATCCCCGAGGATCGGGGAAGAGCGGTGGTGATCCCCGCTTCTCCTCCCCTGGCCCGACTCCCGCTGTGTCTGAATACAGCAGGAGCGAGCCTCCGGCGGCGCGCACGCGCCGCTGAGAAGGGGCTGGATCCAGCGACGTAGGTCTATGTCGCTGGACGATAACGAGCCACTTTGCCGCAGTACCAGCTCAGTGAGCGGTCGGCAAGTGGTTAAGGACATTTTCTGCAAACAGGACAGGCTTCATCCCCTTAGTCTTTTCTGGAAGACCCACCACTCTGACATTATTACGGCGCTGTCTGTTTTCCGCGTTTTCCATTTTGGCTGCCATCAAGCTCACCTGGGATTGCAGCTCCGCTATTTGAGTGCAATGTGTGTTTGCAGCATTTTCCACCTCGGAAATCCATCCTTCCGCCCCCATTTACTGGCCCGAGATTTTATCCAGATCTTGCCTAATTAGGGTACACTCAGAGGGCAGATGATCTATTCTGAGCATAAGGGCAGCCTTGCAGCCGTCTATAGCCTCAATGATTGGCTTAGTAATGTCAATAGCCTGTGGGCCCCCCTCCCAAGGCACGGCAGAAGCAGATGGAGCAGGTTTCACAGGTTGATCGCTGCCTCCGGGCTTCTGGGCACCGTCCTCCATCTTGGCTTTGTGCTTGTTGGGAGAAGGGGAGGACACCACACGCGCCGGCATGATGGCGGGGGACAGAGGTCTGTGACTGCTGGGACTGGGGAGGCTGTGAGGCAGACGCCAATTTTCACCCTGCCATTGACCAGCTGTGCTCCCCGACAGTATGGAGGGTAAATGGTGTGCTCAGGGTGAGCTGTAATCCTGCGATGGAATCGGATGGTTAGAGGATACAGTGGAGCTCCAAGATAGCGCATCCTGTCACGTTCACATCGGAGCCAGGCCCCATCCATGGCCAGTTTAACCTTTCTAGCGGTATTCCCGAGTGTGGCTCGGGGTTAAATTCCAGTGCCAAAAGCTGGATCCTGGTAGAGGGGTTACTTACCTTTTCCCCGGGATCCATCGATGTATGCGGGCGGTGAACGGCGGTGGAGCTTACTCCCGATCCTCTGTTTTCCCCTGGCTTCCGTCTTCTGTGACGTGACGCTCACAGGGGGGTGGAACCGACAGCAAATTCAAAAAGTAAATGCACAAACACACTGATACACTGTAATCCTATTGGATAACGTTGCCAAAATAAAATTAATTGACCTTTGATTGCCCCCCAGTGCTTTCTCCATTACACTTCCTGCATTTTTCCTGTACCTTGTGTCTGGACACTGCAGAGCGACCATGGCATCAAACAAGCGTGCCGCAACCTCAAAAGTGGTATATGACCTGCTGGGCGACAGCGATACAGAATCACTTGCAGAATGGAGTGATAGCGATTTGTGGGGAAGTTCGTCATCGGATGCAGAAAGCGATTTCAGCGATGATGCTGCGACTGTGCCCAGCGATGTGCGGTCTTGGTGCTCGATCAACTGTGGTACGGAGCACGTAGCGCCCCCAAGGTTCCCGTTTACCCGGTTGAGGATGACAACCCCTTGGCATACCTGAACCTTTTTTTGACCGATGAGGTTATTGAAAAGATTGTTGTGGAAACCAATCTGTACCAGGAGCAACAAGCCGCAGGCGGTTTTGAAGGAGCAGGATGTGGGAACCCGTGACCAAAGCGGACATCTGGAAATTTCTGGGCCTAATTATTCTGCAGGGAGTGGTGGGGAAACCCCTGCAGAAGTGGTATTGGACCACAAACAAATTACTGACCACTCCTTTTTTTGGTACGGTTATGTCGGAGTACAAATTTTCGCTCATTATGAAGTATTTGTACTTTACAAATAATGACGAATTTGACGAGACTTCTCATCCAGGTCCGAAGCTCAAAAAGATTTGGGACGTTTATCAACTAATTTTGAAAAATTTCCAGGAGTCTTATGTCCCAGAAAGAGACATTTGTATTGACGAAAGTCTAATGACCTATAAAGGGAGACTCAGCTGGATACAGTATATTGCGTCCAAGAGAGCACGTTTTGGCATAAAGTAATTTATGCTGTGTGAATCCAGCTCTGGATATATTTGGAATTCGGTCCTATACACCGAATTCTTTGGAGAGGAACCAAATTCAACTAAAGGTTCAGCAGCTATGGAATGGCAACCGCTTCAGTTCTGACGCTGATTGAGCCTCTGCTGAATCAGGGGTACTGTGTCACCACAGACAATTTTTATACATCCCCAGAACTGTTTGAGTTCCTTCTACAACACAAGATGGATGCGTATGGGACCATTAGAGCTAACCGGCATGACATGCCCCCCACATTTGCCAACAAAAAGCTCAAGCCCGGAGAAATTGTTGCCTGGCAGAAAGGAAAAATGTTGGTACTGAGATGGCTGGACAAAAAAAATAGTCTGCCTGATGAGTACCATCCACAACATCTCTACTGTCATGGTACATACAAAAGGTGGAAAAGATGTTATGAAACCGCAACTGGTCATGGATTATAACCACACCATGGGAGGTGTGGACAGAGCTGACCAGGCAATGACTTTCTATCCGGCAATGCGGAAACAACAGAAAAAATATTATAAAAAAATATTCAGGCATCTCCTGGAACAGTGTTTGTGGAAAGCATTCATTCTCCTAAAAAAGAAGAGTGACAGGCCTGTGGTTCATGCAGACTTTGTGTGGAAAATTGCTGAGCTCATATTTCTCAGGCACCAGACACCAACTGTAAGTAGATCCGGACGCCGTGCTGCTGGTGTTGTGAACCCCGAATGTCTGACCGGTCGTCACTTTATAGACCACATTCCACCAACCGAAAAGAAGTCTGCACCCACAAGGATGTGTGTGGTTTGCTGTTCCAAGTGTGACGACACTGGACGGAAAATCATAAAAGAAACGCGGTACTACTGTCCTGACTGTGACGTTGGACTTTGTGCTGTACCCTGTTTCAAAATTTTCCACACCCGGGACGTTTATTGAAGCAATATGACCACTAATATTGCATCCTTTTTGGAAAAAAAAATATTGCATCCTTGTTTGACCAAAAAAAATGTCAGTGTTTTTCATTACGTTATTTACTATAATTTATTGAATAAAAAGTGTTATTTTTTTTTGAGAAAAAAAAAGTGTTATTATTATTATATTATTATTTGTTATTATTTTATAGTTATTTATTATATTATAATTTAGGATTTTGTGTTTAAAAATTTATCATACCCGGGATGTTATAAAGAAGAATGCACAGCAAAAAGAAATCATATATAAATAGTTGGTTTGGGCTGCTCATCCTTAAGAATTACTAGCAAAATAATGGTACCACTTTCAGCACCTAAAATCCGAAATAATCATACCATCAGGGAGGTTAAAGCCTTGTACACACGACGAGAACATTGGACGAATGATTGTCATTTTTTCTTTTTTTTTTTTGCATGAAAACTGTACTGAATAAATGGAAAAAGTTTGTCCCTTCGGATTATTTTGGATGAACTGTCATGATTGGCTCTCGAAAGCTGTGTACTTATGATCAGATTATAATGCGATCGCTTCAAAAGCAGTATTATTCGTCAGATTTTCTGATCGTGTTTACAAGGTTTTAACCTTCCTAGCGGTATTCCCGAGTGTGACTCGGGGTTAGATTTTAGTGCCAAAAGCGGTAACCCCGAGTCACACTCGGGGTAGCGCTAAGAAGATCGCTGGATGCTGGAGGAGGTTTTACTTACCTTTTCTCCGGGATCCAGCGAAGACTGCGAGCGGTGTGCGGCGGCGGAGCTCTCTCCCGATCGTCTGCGACCCCCGGCTTCCGTCTCCGGCGACGTGACGTCCGCCGGGGGGTGGAACCGGCGGCAAATTCGAATGTAAAATGCACCAAACACACTGATATCGTTCAAAATAAAATCACATTACATTACCCCCCAGTGCCCTTTCCTGCAGTTTTACTGTACTTTTTATGTAAATATATGTATATATATATATATACATATATATATATATACAGTATATATATATATACGTATATATATACACATATACATATATATATATATATATATATATACACACACACATATTATATATATATATATATATATATATATATACATATATATGTATATATATATATATATGTGTATATATATATATATATATATATACGTATATATATATATACACGTAATTCTTGGGAATGAGCAGCCCAAACCAACTGTATACATTATATATATATATATATACGTATATATATATATATATATATATATATATATATATATATATATATATATATATAATATATATATAATATATGTATACATACATATATGTATACATACATATATATATATATATATATATATATATATATATATATATATATATATATATATATATATATATATATATATAATATGTATAATAAATGTATACAGTTGGTTTGGGCTGCTCATTCACAAGAATTACATGCTTTCAGCACCTAAAATAATGGTACCGCTTTCAGCACCTAAAATCCAAAAGAATCATACCGCCAGGGAGGTTAAAGAGCATTTATCTTGAATGAAAATACTAAAAAATTGATAAATATTGTTTTCCACAATTGATATAGTTATTGACAAAGTAAACAAAACAAAAAAAGTCAACAGCTTTTTAATGTTTCGTGGTAGAACTACAGGGAAATGTGTATTGATTGTAGCTTTCAAGACAAGGCTAAAAGGAAATGTTATTTGTTGTTGGAAATTAATATTTAAATCCTTCATAAATTGCATTGAATCATTCTTATTTTACTTTTAGGTTTCCTCTTCAGGTTGCTGCTGTAGCTGAAAACTGCATACTCACGGTGTATCCTTATTTAGCCTTCCATCGGACTGATCAGCAGGTCATCCTAAGAAGTGGTAAATCTTGTAATTTTTACTGAGTTGAGATATCACTTGCGTTTTATAGGCACACGGTTGACAGTTTACATTGTAGTTTCCACCATAAGGTGTCAAAAACAGGTGGTAGTGATGCACTGAGCGCCCCTGATGTTTCTTTATAAACTGGAGATAAAATCAAGTTCATTAAGTTCTGGTTAGCCCACAGTAATCGCATTGGGTTTGGAATGATTAACACAAAGTAATCTAATTTACACACAAAAAAAGATATCTATTTACAAAGTGTTTTTATTGGATCTTGGTTTGCCCACTAGAAGATCTTTTGGAATATCAACAACTACCTTTTGAGAATGCAATCCAATTGTATTTTATAGTAAAGGATACCCTGTAGTAGATTTCTCCTAGAAACCCACTTTCGAGAAGACATATAGTTGAAGCAGATTTAGTCCTTTTAGATCATTATTTATAGTATATGGATGATCCACTTATATAATTATAATGTCTGTCTCACTTTAACCCTAATGAAACCCTCATTTTACCACTAACGCTCAGGCTTACCTTCTTTGTGACCCTTACTCTAACTCCCATGCTTACTTTTCTGCTACTCCTGTCACTAACCCTCCCTGGATTCCTCACAAAAAAATCTCCCTAAATATCACTCTAACCCCCTCTGTAACCCTTACACTAACCCAAAAAGTAACTTTCCTGTAACCCCCCTCCACAAACCCTCCCTATAATCTAACCACTAACCCTCAAACTGCAGCTTTAACACTAACCCCCATACGTACCCTCCCTGTAACCCTAACACTAACCCTCCCTGTAACCCTCACATTAACCCTCCCTGTAACACTAACCCTCATGTTTACCCTCCTTGTAGCCCTAAAACAAACCTTCTCTGTAACCCTCACATTCACCCCCCCTGTACCCTTGAACTTACCCTCCGTGTAACCCTCACATTAAACCCCCCCGTAACTCTCACACTCACCCTCCAGGTAACACTCACACTAAATCACCCTGTAATTCTAATACAAACCCTCTCTGTAACCCTAGTACTAACCCTAGAATTATCCCTTTCTGTAACCTTAACATGAATCCATGGACCTTAACACGAATCCTGACTGTAATTCTAACACTAACCCTTCCTTGTAACCCTAACTCTCACCCTCACACCAACCCTCCCTGTAATTCTAACACAAGTCCTGTTTTTAAAATTAATTTTACTAGTAAGCCTATACACTTTTTAAGATAAACAGTATTAAATCGTCCAAACAATAATTCGAGAAAAATGATTAGTGGGCTCATGCATGTAAAGATCAGCCTACCTGACTTAACAGGAACTCTAATGCAGGCAGGTGTGAAAGTTTTGAGTATATACAGTGAATTGCAATTTTCACTAGACCCTGAACTACCAAGCTAAATGTTGGATTGTTTAGGGTGGAAATGAAATGGCTGTACTTAGCCAACATAAACTAAAAGATGTGGTCATCATATTTATGATGACCACATCCAGCATTCCACTTGTTTCAGATTCAAGCAGATATTTTTAGCAATGTGAGTCATTTAAAGTAGTCTGATAAAGCTGATCTGCTTGATAGTAATGACTGAGATAGCCAAGCCAGACCAGACCACATTAACTCCAACATCAACTACTATATTAAGGTGCAGAATGAAGCAAATAAAATATTATTTTAATGACTAACTAAAGGCTACAAAGCATCCTTTACAATAGTAGCATTAACAGTTAGGCTTAGCCAGTGCATACTGTTACTCCGGCATAACTCAAAACATATAAACTGATGTAACGTATATATACTCGAGTATAAGCCAACCCGAATATAAGCCAAGGCACCTAATTTTACCACAAAAAACTGGGAAAACTTATTGACTCGAGTATAAGCCTAGGGTGGGAAATGCAGCAGCTACTTGACCCAACTGGACCACCACGAGACCCAAAACAGGGGCTACGGGCATAGTGCAGGGGCTGCGGACATGGTACAGGACATGCAGGGCTGTGGGCATGGTACAGGAGATGGTACAGGCATGGTACAGCAGATGGTACAGGAGAGGGTACAGGCATGGCACAGGAGATGTTACAGGCATGTCACAGGAGATGGTAGAGGCATGGCACAGGAGATGGTTCAGGTATGGCACACGAGATGGTACAGGCATGGCACAGATATGGCACAGATGGTACAGGCATGGCACACAAGGGACACACTTGGCACTGATGGTACAGGTGATGCAGGGCTGTGGGCATGGTACAGGAGTCTCACTTACCTTTACCTGCAGTGCTGTGGAGGAGTCTCACTTACCTATCCGCTTTACAATTAAAAATGGCGCCGCCCGGCGCCAACATGTCACTGCGCATGCGCCGTCTGCCCGGGAATAGCCGAACGTGTACGGGCTTTCCCAAGAGGCAGCGGCACATGCGCACTGACCAGGGAAAAGGTAAGTGAGACCATGACTCGAGTATAAGCCGAGGGGGGGCTTTTTCAGCATGAAAAAACATGCTGAAAAACTCGGCTTATTCTCGAGTATATACGGTATTTTCTTGTGATTAACTGTGTACTTGCCTTTATTTAGGCCATAACGGAAATGGAAAAAATGGCAGCACTAGTGAAGCTGTTCTGCGTCCTTGCTACATACCAGAAACGCCTTCTCAGAGCACATCCTCCAGCTCCCTTGGCGCTGTTACAAGCTCCACGTATGAAGAATCAGTCACAGGTATGCAGAACTTCCAATTCAACTTTCATTTTAAATTAGCTAATTTAAAAGATGTCCAAAGCCTTACAGTTTGCTTTAGAAAGCAGCCACAGCCTGAGTATAAAAGCCTGTCCCCTGCCAGCATACGGCAGAGAAGTCTTGCTCTCTGTATGGAATCAGTGGTTTCTTTGCAGAAGTCCAACATGGTTCCCTGCTGAGGCCTAAATCAGCAAAGCTCATGCTCCCTGCTGATTGAAAGGATCTAGTTCTGACTTGGTACAGGGTTTATCAGCTCTCAGAAGAGAGACCGTTCCTTACAATGGAGACAAAGGGTTCATTTCTGCAGCATACTGGCGGGGGTTGGAATTTTTTATCTAGGCCTATGGCTGTTTTCCAATGAAACAAACTAATATTTTGCACACCTTTTGTTTTGATGCACCTGGAATGTATTTATCTATTTTAAAGGGAATCTACACCAAACAATAAGGGTGTTAGACCTATTATGACATCTGTTTCCAGGCAATTCTGCATTATTTAGTGCACCCTTTTTTAGACAACAGTGATAATATTAGCACTTTTAGTTTTAGAAATCCAGAGTTGAAGAAGGATTTTTTTATAGCTAACCTCTTAACTTAAAGTGTATATCAACTTTAGTAGTCCAATTTTAAATGGAACTAAACAAATCTACTTAACAGCATGCCTGAAATTCTGTCATATTTGCTTGTGCTGTCAACCTAACTGTAAAACCATCAAATGGCTAGTGTTATAACAGGTCACGTGTGCGTTACAATAGCAGTTACAGATCAAACAGTGGCTAAGATGGCAGCTTCCTTGGCTAAAAAAGATAGGAGGGTATAATTCTGCTTTAAAACCACTTTGAAACCTGTCCAAAGCTAACATTTCTCACATTTTTTTTGCTACTAAATAACTTCGAACCCCCAAACATTTAATTTATTTATTACAGTTACAGTTACTTATATAGCTCTGTCAAATTTACGCAGCATACTGTATATATTATACATTCACATTTACATACTGTATATATTATACATTCACATCAGCCCCTGCCCCCAAGGAGCATACAATCTTATGTCCTGATCTCACACTCATACATACACATACTAGGGCCAATTTAGACAGGTGCTAATCACCTATCAGCATGTCTTTGGAGTGTGGGAGAAAAGCAGAATATCTGGAGGAAACCCACGCAGGCACAGCGAGAACATGCAAATTCCATGCAGGTAGTGCCATGGTTGGGAATTCAATAAATGACCCTAGTGCTATATATTTTTCTCTTACGTCCTCCGACAGTCGCCGCCCACTCACAAGTCTTCACCAATGGGTATTGACCTTAGCTCCGCAGGAGTAGCTAGGCACAAGATTTGTTAATAACAAAAGCTTTTAGCATAGACACACCCCTAGGGGCTGTCCCCTTAGTCAATACCTCCCTGCACCAGCATTCCCAACTCAGTTTGATCTTGCCTAGCTTAGGAGTAGCAGGCTTTCCTGTGCTGGGGCTTCAGTCTCAGCCTTCTACCCTTTTTTTTATTTTATTTCAAGTATTTTTCTTTTCTTTCCTAGCTGTTATTTTGTCAGCTTTAGTTTAGGGATCTTCGGATGAAGATGATCATGCGGAGCTGGGTCTCGGACTGGCCACCCTGGATCCCAGGGCTGAGGGCCAGATGGATCCCCAGCCTGCCATCGAGCGTTCAGCTACGGTTTGCCCTGGCGCCATGAACGACCCATCCCTGCTCGCTGCAGGGATGCTGCCTGTGAGGTGGCTACCTCACTGGACGCCATTCTGCGGTCTCGTGTTGCAGTCCACAGCGTCCTGGCTGCGGCACTTCCTGTCATCTTGATAGCGGTTTGTCGCTGGAGACGGCTCCCAAAGCCATCCGGTACGGTAAGCACCTTCTGTGTGGGGACCATCTGTGTGGGTGTCAGTCTGTGGCTGTGTGTACCCCCATGTCTGTGTGAAATGCGGGCTCCCTGTCAGATCCCTGTATGGGTTAGCATGCCTTTGTGGGCTGCGAGGGGGGGGCCCCTCCCGCTCTGCTGTGAGTTCTGCCTGGGGCAGATTGGGTGCAGACATGCTTGAGCGGCGGCCGCTGTTGCGGCCCACCATTTTTTTGCAGAAATGCTATGGACGGCCCTGTCCCTGTACAGCGCTGTGTTTTGGCACCACTCGCCGCCATTTTGGCAGGCCGTGCTCGTTCGAGCACATGTCGGCGCCATTTTCTTGTAGCCTCTATCCCTCAGCCGAACGGCCATTTTTGCGGAGCCTTCATAGGCTATATAAGTCAGCCGGTTATTGCATCACTTCCTCTTTCTCTGGAACAGCGATCGGTGGCAGCAGCCTGTTTGTGCTCTCTCCAGGTTTTTCCTTCATTGTCCTGTCATTCCTTGCTCAGTGTTCTCTATCCCTGCGGGATCGGTGCATGCAGTAGTGTACGGTGGGCTGCGCTTGCCGTGGTGTTAAAGGGCCAGTACCTTTTTTTCCCTTCATTGCTGTGGGCATGGATTCTCAGGATAGCAAGTTTCCCCCCGCCCTGGTGGGGGACCAGGGGGCCGCTGCACCCCCCGAGGGGGCTGATCTGGCCACGGTAGTGGCGTCCTTAGTTTCTCAGATGCATGTGCTGATGGCTGAACGATCCGCAAAAAGAGCCAGGTTATCCATTTCCTCTGATTCAGAGGGCGATGTGGCTGCTGTGGCTGGCGTACCCTTCTCAGGGTCTCGCTCATCTCTGGACCTTATGGGGTCTGAGGGGGAGGCGGAGGTGGAAGGGGTTGATGTTTCTCCCCCTGGCTCACCTGAAGAGCTTGCCCTCATGGATGAGCTGATTGCCTCCATTAAGGATACATTGCACCTGGAGGATGAGCCCACTCCTCCTGCTAGGGTGTCCTCCTTTGGGACGCAAAGAACCCGCAAATCAGCGCAGGTTTTTCCCTGCCCTGCAGAATTTCATCATACTGTTAATGAGCAGTGGCGCAATTTAAAGAAGCCCTTTACAGTGCCAAATAAGTTTAAACTGCTTTATCCGTTTGCGCCCTCCACCGACGAGCGTTGGTGTGTGGCGCCTCAGGTGGATCACGCGGTAGCCGTTTTAAACAAAGCTACTGCGGTTCCTTCTGAGGATACCCCGGTTTTCCTGGACAGGAGGTTGGAGTCTCTTGCCCGTCATGCCTATATGGTTGCTGGTTCTATGCTAAAACCTATTTTTGCTTCGGTTATGGCGGCCCAGGCGGTTGCCGATTGGACGAAGGTGCTCAGGCGCACCCTGGTGGCTGATTCGGCTCCACCTACCACGTTGGCTATGGTGGATCAAATCCATCAAGGAGTCATGTACTTGTGAGATGCGGACTTGAATTTGGCTCCTTTGGCTGCACGCCTGTCTAGTGTGGCAGTGCTCAACCGTCGCCTGATATGGCTGAAAAGTTGGTCGGTCGACCAATCTTCTCGCAAGACGTTGGCGGATTTTCCCTACGTGGGATCTCGCCTTTTTGGCGAGGCTTTGGATACTCTGATTAAAGGAGTTACGGGGGGCAAGAGTACTCTCTTACCCCAGAATCCCAAGCACAAATCTTTCCGTGGCAAACGGAACTCCTCGTTTAGGCCCTCTCAGGGGTCCTTTCGTGCCTTTCGGTCGCAATCCAAGGGCAAGCCCTTCAAAGGCCAAGGCTCCCAGAAGAAGCCGTGGGCGGGTAAGCAAAAATCCGGCCAGTCCGGTTCAACAACCCACGCCAATTCCGCCTGAAGGGGCGCCCTCACCCGTTTCTGGGGTGGGGGGACGTCTGCGCGGTTTCCTCCAACCTTGGCTGATCCGCATTCAGGACAGGTGGGTTCAGGAAATCGTTCGATCTGGTTACAAGATCGAATTTCTCTCTCGGCCGGCGGGCAGATTTTTTCCCTCAAATCTTCAGCTGTCTCGGGAGCGCTTGCAGGATCTGCACCTGGCGGTGCGGGACCTGCGGGCCCAAGGAGTGGTGGTTCCGGTGCCTCATCGGGACAGATTTCGGGGGTTTTACTCCAATCTGTTTACTGTGCCCAGAAAGGAGGGCAAGGTGCGTCCGATTCTGGACTTGAAAGCTCTGAACCGCTTTGTGCGGGTTCGCAAGTTCCGCATGGAATCCCTGCGCTCAGTGGTGGCTGCCTTGAGTCCAGGGGAGTTCATGGCCTCCATCGATCTGAAGGATGCGTACCTACACATCCCCATTTTCGAGGGTCACCAAAGGTACCATCGATTCGCCATTGCGGAGGATCACTACCAGATTGTGGCGTTACCTTTCGGTCTCGCTTCGGCTCCGCGGGATTTTACCAAGGTGCTGGCACCGGTCCAGGCCCTGTTACGGGCACAGGGCATTGCCGTCTTGGGGTACCTAGACGATCTCCTTATAAGGTCGAATGCCAGCCAGAGCCTGGTGACCGACCTGTCCACCGCGGTGCAGACACTGCAAGAGTTCGGTTGGACCATAAACGTTCCGAAGTCGACTCTGTGTCCTTCGGTTCGCCTTCCCTATTTGGGGATGGTTCTGGACTCTGTTCAGGCGAAGGTTTTCCTACCGGAGGACAAGCTCCGGACGCTTCAGGACGAGGTCAGGTCCCTCAGGGACAACCAAAGCTCGTCCCTCCGGACATGCATGAGATGTCTGGGGTTGATGGTCTCAGCCTTCGAGGCGATCCCCTTTGCCCAGTTTCACACGCGGGGTCTCCAGGCGGAGATTCTTGCCAAGTGGGACGGGTGTCCGCAGTCCTTGGATCTGCGGATCTCGTTGAGTCACCGCACCAGAAGGAGTCTTCTGTGGTGGCTCCAGTCCCCGACGGTGTCGGGGGGCAAGTCTTTCTGTCCGTTGTTGTGGACGGTAGTCACCACAGATGCCAGCCTGTCGGGCTGGGGTGGTGTCCTGGGCGTTCTGTCCGCCCAGGGAACTTGGTCGGAGGAGGAGTCCTCCCTTCCGATCAACATTCTGGAATTGCGAGCAATAAAGCTTTGCCTTCTGCAATGGTCGGAACGGCTTCAGGGCCCTCCGGTTCGGGTTCAGACGGACAATGCCACCGCGGTGGCCTACATCAACCATCAAGGGGGCACCAGGAGTGCCCGAGCAGCTCGGGAAGTGGCCGTCATTCTGTCTTGGGCTGAGACGCACGTCCCGGCGATAACGGCAGTTCACATTCCGGGGGTGGAGAACTGGCAGGCGGATTATCTGAGTCGCCAGACCCTGGACCAGGGGGAATGGTCCCTTCACCCGGATGTCTTCCAGATGTTGTGCGTGAAGTGGGGTTCCCCAGATGTGGACCTGTTCGCGTCTCGTCTAAACAACAAGGTGGAAAGGTTCGTGGCAAAGACGCGCGATCCTCGGGCGGACGACTCGGACGCGTTAGTGGCGCCCTGGCATCGGTATCGTCTGATGTATGCCTTTCCACCGATTCAGCTGCTGTCCAGGCTCCTTCGCAGGTTAGCCTCGGAACCGCATACGGTGATTCTGGTGGCACCGGACTGGCCTCGCCGGTCTTGGTAAGCAGACCTCGTCAATCTGGCGGTCGACGCTCCGTGGCGCCTGCCGCTTCGGAAAGACCTTCTGCCTCAAGGGCCGATATTCCATCCTGCTTTACAGTCGCTGGCTTTAACGGCCTGGCTGTTGAAAGCCAGGTCCTGAAGGATAGGGGTCTCTCCCCTGAGGTCATTCCCACTTTGATCAAGGCTAGGAAAGCCTCTTCGGGGGAAGATTTACTACCGTACTTGGAAAGCATACTTTGCCTGGTGTGAGCCCAGGGGGTATTCCCCTCGTTCATACTCGGTGTCAAGAGTGTTGGCTTTCCTCCAAACTGGAGTGGACCAGCGTTTGGCGCTGGCCACGATTAAGGGCCAGATTTTTGCGCTGGCCGTTCTTTTTCAGCGCCGTGTGGCGTCCAACTCGTTGATCCGCACCTTTGTTCAAGGGGTGCGCCATTTGGCCCCTCCACGGAGGGAGCCTTTGCCTCCATGGGACTTGAACCTGGTTCTGTCCACGTTGCAACATGCTCCCTTTGAAAAGATCAGGGAGATCTCGTTGCCTCTGTTGTCCAAAAAGGTGGTCTTGCGACCTAACCCGTCCTTTCTGCCGAAAGTGATCTCGGATTTTCACCTTAATGAAGAAATTGTCTTGCCTTCGCTCTGCGCGAAGCCGAAACATCCTAAGGAGGTTGCCTTACACTCCTTGGATGTTGTCCGGGCGATCAGGGTTTACCTGTCTTCCACTAAGCCTTTTCGCAAGTCGGATTCCCTCTTTGTCCTTCCTGAGGGACCTCGGAAGGGCATGGCGGCGTCGGCTGCCACTATCGCCAAATGGATTAGACAAACCATTGTGCAGGCCTATGCCTTGAAGGAGAGGGTTCCTCCCTTCCCTGTGAAAGCGCACTCTACCAGGTCTTTGAGTACCTCTTGGGCTTTCCGGCATCAGGCTTCTGTGGCCCAGGTGTGTAAGGCGGCGACTTGGTCGTCCGTTCACACCTTCTCAAAGTTTTATAAGGTGGATGTTCAGGCATCGGCCGATGCCTCCTTTGGCCGTAAAGTTCTCAGTGCGGCAGTGCCTTAGGGACCCTTGTTTTTGGGTCCTTGGCTGTTGGGGTGTTTTACCCCTGGGTTACTTGTTTTTCCTGGGTTGTTGCTCCTGTTGAGCACGTTTTCCTGTTGCCCAGTTGGTTCTCTTACTGTGTGTAAGGTTCCTTTCTCTGATGTGGGTACTGCGTTGCTTTTTCTGCGGCTGCGCCTCCCACCCCTCAGGTCTACACTGCTTTGGGACATCCCATTGGTAAAGACTTGTGAGTGGGCGGCGACTGTCGGAGGACGTAAGAGAAAACGGAATTGTTGTAAAATCTTACCGTAAAATTCCTTTCTCTTAGTCCTCCGACAGTCGCCGCCCCCCTGCCCCTCTTGGGGTTTTTTGTGTACTCTTACTACTATGCTACCAAACTGAGTTGGGAATGCTGGTGCAGGGAGGTATTGACTAAGGGGACAGCCCCTAGGGGTGTGTCTATGCTAAAAGCTTTTGTTATTAACAAAGCTTGTGCCTAGCTACTCCTGCGGAGCAAAGGTCAATACCCATTGGTGAAGACTTGTGAGTGGGCGGCGACTGTCGGAGGACTCAGAGAAAGGAATTTTACGGTAAGATTTTACAAAAATTCAGTTTTTTTAAGCAGAAGCCCTGGAGAATAAAATGGTGATAGTTGCAATTTTTCATGTCACACGATATTTGCGCTGCATTTTATCAATTGCAAATTTTCAGAAAAAATAAACTTTCATAAATTTTAGTGCACCCAAAAACAATAAAATACCCATTTTTTCTGAAAAGTATAAAATGATGATGTTATACAAAGTAAATATATTGGAATGTTGGCAAACTTTAGTAAATTGATCATAGGTGATGCTTTAAAAGCCTTTACAGGTTACCAGTTTGAGGTTAAACAGGAGGTGCTAGAATTATTGCTCTCACTCTGATATTTACAGTGATACCTCACATGTGTGGTGTGATCACTGTTTACATATGCGCGTGGGACCTACGTGCGCATTTGTATTTGTGCATGATCACTGGGAAATAGGGGCACTTTAAAAAATGTAATTTATTATTTATTTTATTTGAATGTATTTTCTTTTTTTACCCTGTACCTTTTAATTTGTTTTTTTTTTTTTTTTTTCTAAAAGAAAAAATCACGAGGTGTAGAAAAGTCGTGTCATTAGCTGTTACGCAGCAAAACATATAACAGAGGGTTGAGCAAATGTTTGCATGTACACAACAGAGGTCATATTTAAATTGAAACAATAAGCGTAGCTATTGGTATAATCAATCAGAAACAGTATTGTTTTGCAACCCAGACATCCTATCAGGGAGCAAGCTGTGTCATAGGGTGGGGGCAGCACTGCCACCATAGTTTCCTAGCGTTCAATATGGTTTTAAAGAGGAAAAAAGAGGAAGAAAGAAAAGCAGCATTTGCAAAATACATTAAACAGAACATATTGTTGCATAGTTGCATATAGATTGGTTGCCAACATCTGGTAGTACGGAAAAGAAAAGGGTTATCATACATCTGATACATAGGGTGTAGTCTTGAGGAGGTTTAGATAGGATTGTGACAATTCAGTTTATACCAGTTTGAGCACATTTCCCACTGGTTGTGTGTCTTTTTTGTGCAGCCCTCAGAAACAGCTAGCATGTATTCATATGAGTAGTGTGTGTGTGTACCAGGTGGATTATCTCATAAAAAGAAATATGGTTGAGAGATTTCCAGTTTCTAACGATTATTAATCTGGCCGCTAATAGAATATGTACTGTCATGTACCTCATGGACATGGGGATGTTGTCAATGCCTATGCTGAGTAACGCCAGTTCAGGTGAGGGTTGTATGTAATTTCCAGTTACGTTGGTGATGGGCTGGAAAATATTGTTTCAGAAGGGAGCAATAGTTTTGCATAACCAAAGCAAGTGGTATAAATCAGCTGTTCTTCCACAATTCCTCCAACACAGAGGTGTTGAGTTCGGGTTGAATGTGTGTATGTGTCAGGGAGTGATATACGGTCTTAGATTCAGTTTGTAACTAAGGTCCCAAAGACTAGAGAAGCGTGTCATGGGGAGGTTAGCACATATGGCATATTTCCATTGGGAAGCACTTAAAGCAGTACCTTTGTCTCTTTCCCATTTATTTATTGGGGGGAATTTGTTAAATGAGGATTTGTCTTGCAGTAAGCTGTAAAAAAGGGTAATATCTATAGTTGTTATAGTGTCGGACTTAAGATACATCCATACTTTCTTATAAACATATTTGTGGAGGTGGGGATTAAGGATTAAACAATGCTTTACTTGGATGTACTTGTAGTACTCTTTGTTCGATAGTGGGAAGGACTTTTGCAAGGGGGAGAATGGGATAAGGAGGTTATATGAGTTTAGATCAGAGATGGATAAGGTACCCTTTTCCTCCCAAGATTTCATAGTAATTTCTGGTATGAGTAGTGATAGTACAGAAATTGAGAGTGGAATCTTAAAAGGACTGCCCCCAATGTAACATTTGTGGTGAAGTATTCAAACGCTCTTATAGTGGCTAAGATTGTTGGGGAAAGATTCCTTTTTGTCATTTTCCCTAGAGGAATGTTAAATAGCCAGTTTTTCAGGTTGTTCTCTGGGACCTGAAGGTACCTTTAATTTTTTTCATCAACATCCTCTTTATGGATAGATCTGAGGTCTATAAAGCTAGGCACGCCGGCCGAAAATCGTCTGAAACAGTCGGTTTGGCAGTTGCCATACATCATTTGGCTAACTTGTACACCTCCTCGTCCAACAGAAGTCGACCTGTCGACCGGCTTCTGTCGAACGAGCATGCTGGAAAACCAACATCACATCAATGGCAGCGAGCACTGTGTTCAGGCTTTATGGGCAGTCAGGGGTGCAGTCCCCCTGTCTGAACACAATAGCTCATTGTTAGTATGGCAATCCATAGGCTTTTTTCATTCAGCCCATGCACACCCAGCATTAGACCCCATATCTCTCCTCTGCCCTCCAAAGCAGCTAATCATACAAACTGGTAATGACTAGTAAACAAACAGCCAAAACCGGAAGTGACAAAATCCTTGTTGTTTCTGGTAATATATACCATAGAGACGATCAGGGAACAAACTTTTGTTTTTGTTTTTTTTCAAAATTTTTGGTCTTTTTTCATTTGTTTAGCAAAAAATATAAAAACCTAGTGATGATTAAATACCACGAAAAGAAAGCCCTATCCGTCTCAAAAAGATAAACATTAAATTTGGGTACAGTGTTGCATGACCTCGCAATTGTCATACAAAGTGAAAATTGGCCCGGGCAAGAAGGGGGTTAAAGTGCCCGGTATTGCAGTGGTTACAATTATCCTTGTTTGTCAAGATGAACAGAATACTATCAAGTTAATATAGCACAAATATAAGACTGAAACTATTGTTTCTGCAATGCTCAAAAACCAACTCTGAAAACTGTGCCCAAGAAAGTGCTGTAAAAATGCATCTAAAGCCATAACTGCTTTTAACTTTGTGGACAAAATAGAAAATGGTTAAATCCCCTGTCTTTTTTAATGTGCCTTCTGTGTAACATTGTGGATATTTCTCCTTATTTCCTGCCCCTTAGACACAATAGGAAGCGATAAGAAATCTTTGTAAAGTAAAGGAAAAATCCTCACAGTTGTCTTGGCAGGAGATATCCCCATTCAAAGATTTCTGTTCATATTGTGTCTTTAGGTACAATTTAATCCTTGCTCTATACAGCTTTTTGCAGCCAGGTTCACCAGCCTGTTACTGTAAATATACTCTGATTTTATTGTACAGACAGTATATAAATACGTATGTGTAAATAGCTTTTTGCAAAAAAGGCTAAAGTGAAATTTGTACAAATTGCCATTTTGAAAAGAAAAAAACACTTACTGGAAACATGTTCAGGTATACCCATGGAACTTTTATTTTGTACTGTGCTGTAATATGGTTTATTTTAGGGCTCACTACTCATTTGGGAAAACACTGTTATTTTCCAATTTGCTTTACAGTTTTTCTGTTATTTTAAAATGTATTGTGCAGAGCAAAGCTAAAGATAAAGTGTTGCTGTCAACATTTTACAGCGCTTCACCAGAATCCAAGAGAAAATAAGTCATCCAAGAGAATCGCCAACAGGCTCATAATGATCTCATAATTAGCATTATTAAAACAAAATTCTGCTTTTGTCAAATTGTCATATGCTCATTTAGGAACATATTTATTTCAGATTTAAATATTCCAAGAAGTATTGATTTATGTTGAATTCAGTACCATTTCACACTGCGCAATAATGGTTTATCTGTTTATCTGCAGTATGAACACTGCAAATCCTTCCTGCATTTTATCATAAGAAAAACAATTTTACATTTTGTGTGTTGATGAACACAGTATGTTTACCAGAATTAATTGTAGCTAAGCCACTTTATTATCTGATTCTGAATTAACTCTATGTACACTGCTATACTCTTCTACAAATGTCTGCAAAAAAAATAGTAATTATTGGTTCAATATGTCTAGCAGTTTTGTCAAATATATCATACAAAATGATGTTTATTCTGTTGTATGTGCTTCTTCACTTCTAAAAATCTGTCTCTCCTTTTATGAACCTTGGGATGAAGTAAAGGAAGAGCATTTATTTTGAACCTTTAAAGGAGTAGATCATAGATGTTATGGGATTTACAAAGAATCATTTTTTTATTTGTCTCTGTAGTTTAGTAAACTTATTAACATAGGTCTTGGTGGGTTGCTTGTAGGGTGAGGCTGGTGGGGACTCAGTGTGTGTGCTGGTTCTACAGTGAATAATGGTGAAAGGTTGTCCTTACCAATAGTGGTTAGTAGCCATTGCTCAGCAAATTCAGTCAAGTCAGCTCCTTCAATTTTCTCTGGGAATCTTACCACCCTGTTATTATAAAATCTCTTCCAGTTTTCACAGTTCTCTGCTTTGAGTGCATTTCAATCAGCCAGCATTAGGGCTACCTTGACATCAGATTTTAGAGGGCCCATTATATCCTTTATGTCACTAACACATCCTTCAAAGGAAGAGGTTTGCTCTCTGATCCTTTGGAGATTGTGCTTAAAAGGGATATATCTTCCCTAATGCCAAGTAAGTAAGTGGCGTGGCTGTCTAAAAAAGTGGTACATTTTTGGATTTAGAGTTTGAGAAAGCATAGGGGTGAAGGGTAGAAAGAAAGCCATACTATGTCGTCCTCACATCCCCCTGCTGGAGATACTATGTCGTCCTCACATCCCCCTGCTGGAGATAGTAGAGGTGCAGCGTGGAGGTCTGCAGGTCGGCAGAGTGCACACAATCCCGAGGTAGCACATGTTCCAGATCATCTTGTGCTTCAGGTGTCGACATGGTTGGTCAATCCTTTTTACTCGTCGTTGCTATCAGGAGAAATGTTAGGTCACCCAGTAGGGATGCCGGCAGATTTAGCCAGCTATGTGGAGCAACGGTAATCATCAGGATAGCTGTAGCTAGGTTCAGAAGGATGATGGCAGGATGATTGTCAGAGAGGCCAGCTAGAGTATGTCTGTTTAACCCCTTAAGGACCACCCGCCAAAGTTTTATTGCTGGCAGGCAGCCCCTTCTGCGCCAACCGACATAGGACTACATCGGTCGCGCGCCTGCTGCTAGAGGGCAAGCACGCACCGGCGCGATCGTGCCCCCACTCAGCAGCGGGGACACTAATGCACGGGGCTGGCGGCTCCGATTTCCGCCGGCCACCCATGATCGCTCCCCGCTGAGAGAGAAGAATGGTCGGCTTTTGTAAACACACCCGACCGTTCTCTCTGGAATGATCACCCCTCATAATTTTGTAAATATTTTATTATATCTTTTCATGTGACAACACTGAAGAAATTACACTTTGTAAAGTAGTGAGTATACAGCTTGCATAACAGTGTAAATTTGCTGTCCCCTCAAAATAACACAGCCATTAATATCTAAACTGCTGGCAAAAAAAGTGAGTACACCCCTAAATGTACATGTCCAAATTGGGCCCAAAGTTTTGTGTGGCATCCATTATTTTTCAGCACTGCCTTAACCTTCTTGGGCATGGAGTTCACCAGAGCTTCACAGGTTGCCACTGGAGTCCTCTTCCACTCCTCCATGACGACATCACGGAGCTGGTGGATGTTAGAGACCTTGCGCTCCTCCACCTTCCATTTGAGGATGCAGCACAGATGCTCAAAAGGGTTTAGGTCCAGAGACATGCTTGGCCAGTCCATCACCTTTACCCTCAGCTTCTTTAGCAAGGCAGTGGTTGTCTTGGAGGTGTGTTTGGGGTCATTCTCGGGTTGGAATACTGCCCTGTGGCCCAGTCTCCAGGGGGGGGGGGGGTTCATGCTCTTCTTCAGTATGTCACAGTACACTTTGGCATTCATGGTTCCCTCAATGAACTGTTACTCCCTAGTGCCAGCAGCACTCATGCAGCTCCAGACTATGACACTCCCATCACCATGCTTGACTGAAGGCAAGACACACCTGTCTTTGTACTCCTCACCTGGCTGTCGCTACAAACGCTTTACACCATCTGAACCAATTAAGTTTATCTTGGTCTCATCAGACCACAGGACATGGTTCCAGTAATCCATGTTCTTAATTTTCTTGTCTTCAGCAAACTGTTGGCTGGCTTTCTTGTGCATCATCTTTAGAAGAGGCTTTATTTTTGGGACGACTGCCATGCAGACCAATTTGATGCAGTGTGTGGCCTATGGTCAGAGCACTGACAGGCTGACCCCCACCCCTTGAACCTGTGCAGCAATGCTGGCAGCACTGCTATTTCCCAAAGACAACCTCTGGATATGATGCTGAGCACGTTCACTCAATTTCTTTGGTTGACTATGGCGAGGCCTGTTCTGAGTGGAACCTGTCCTGTTAAACCGCTGTATGGTCTTGGTCACCGTGCTGAAGCTTAGTTTCAGGGTCTTGGCAATCTTCTTATAGCCTAGACTATCTTTATGTAGAGCAACAATTCTTTTTTTCAGATCCACAGTGTTCTTTGCCATGAGGTGCCATGTTGAACTTCCAGTGACCAGTGTGAGAGAGTGAGAGTGATAACACCAAATTTAACACACCTGCTCCTCATTCACACCTGAGACCTTGTAACACCAATGAGTCACATGATATCGGGGAGGGAAAATAGCAAGAGGGGCCCAATTTAGACATTTCCACTTAGGGGTGTACTCACTTTTGTTGCCAGCGGTTTAGACATTAATGGGTGTGTGTTGACTTATTTTGAGGGGACAGCAAATTTACACTGTTATGCAATCTGTGCACTCACTACTTTACATTGTAGCAAAGTGTCATTTCTTCAGGGTTGTCACATGAAAAGATATAATAAAATATTTACAATGTGAGGGGTGTACTCACTTTTGTGAGATACTATATATTTGACATTTTATTCATACGATGAACAAAATGGATATGAAGAACAATACAATTACCCTTACAGTGTGTGACACTCATAATAATGTATAGCTTTTACAGGTATCCCATAAATATAGGTGTGCTTAATCTCTGAGTAGATTGATGAAAAAGAACAGCCTTGTTAAGCTCCCCAGAACAACCTGTATGTTATGGCTTGTGGTTAGCCAGCCTTACCATGTTTGTAGCGGTTAGTGTATAATATAACATTGCCTACTGTATAATAAGGTCTGGGACTGGTTTATGAAATGACTTAGAGGAGTCAGAGCTTTTGAAATGCAGCCAGCTCACTCATGTTTTGTAATAGGTTTCATAGCTTTGTTAGGGGTAGTATTCTCTTATATCATATATATCTTATCAACATGCAATATCAATTGAACTACTGATGGTGGGCTGTATGCTTTCCAATATTTCAAGAGCAGGGTCTTGTCCGTGTTCAGAAAGTGTGGTACTAATGATTTTTTATATTTGGGATCAGACATGGTTGTGTTTGGAATAAGAAGACCCAAGGGTTCCGTGGAAGAGCCACAATAAGGATTTTTGCTGTTCGGTTGGAACTCTGTTCCCAGTAAGGTTTGATCAGTGAACATTTCCACCAGACATGGGAAAGGGTGCCAGGATTCAGTCTACATCTCCAGCACTATGGAGAGGCATGGGGGTCCCACCTATAAGCACACTTGGGTCTCTGTAAAACTGAGCAAGAAATTTAAATTTAGGCCTCATTCACATGGGGCACACATAACTATATGCAAACACAGTAGAGTGCCCAGATTAAGTGTAGTAGATATTACAAAATGTATTAAACAATGCAATTAGCAACTCACATTAAGATGAATGTGAAATGCTAGCCGTCACAGTCAGGAAGGGGTCTTGTCCAGAAGGGGCATCAGTGAATAGGTGGAGTAGAAAAACTGGCAGAAGAGACCCCTGTAGTAACTGGGAAGATATCAGGATGGCGCTAATCTAAGTGCAGTGAGTAAGGGAAGTAAATTCACACAAAGCAATTGGCAACTCACCCGGATAGTGTAAAGATTGCTTATATGTAGTCCTATGAAGATTTTTTTCTGGGTCAATCTGCTGCTATAGTTTCTGGATCCAAAGAATTAACACCACCACTGGAAAGTGGTATGGTGTCTTAGGAGACCAGGCAGCCTTGAGATGGAACCAGGAAACAGCATGCTGGGATCAGTGGAGCTCACCCAAAACCAGAAGTGAGAAAACCAGAGGTCACGTTAGTGGGTTGTGGTCATGTTTTGAGGCGGAAGGGGCATCAATAACTAGGTGGAGTAGGAACACTGGCAGAAGAAGAGACACCTGTAGTAACTGGGAAGATAGCAAGAGGCAGCAATCTAAGTGCAGTGGGTAAGGAAAGTAAATTCCTATATTCCTATAAAACAATTGGCAATTCACTCGGATAGTGTTAAGATTGCTTATATGTAGCCCTAAGGATGTTTTGTCCTGGCTCAGTCTGCCGCTACCAGCAAGCTGGCTTGAGAAAGAGGCAGAAAATGCCTCAAAACATGTAGCCACTCCCACCAACATCACTTTCGCTTTTGTCACTTTCAGTTTCTGGTGTGCTTCACTGATTCCACCATACTGCTTCTTGGTTCCTCCCCAAGGCTGCCTGTTCTCCTAGGACATCATACCACCACTTCCCAGTTGCAGAGTTTACCCCTTGGATCCAAAAACTACAGCAGCAGACTGACCTGGGATAAAACAGTTATTGAACTACATACAAGCAATCGTTACTCTTTTTGAGTAAATTTCCAATTGCTTTGTCTGAATTTACTGCCCTTATCCACTGCACTTAGATTGATACCCTCTTGCTATCTTCCCATTTACTAAAGGTGTCTCTTCCTCTTGCTATCTTCCCATTTACTAAAGGTGTCTCTTCTGTTAGTGTTCCTACTCCACCTATTCACTGATGCCCCTTCTGGATGAGACCTCTTCCTGACTGTGATGAATAACATTCTTACAACTCTACTTCCTCCTCTCCTCTTCCTTTTTCTATTGGGGTCCCCCAATGTTCTGTCCTTGGGCCTCTCAATCTACATCTTCTCCCTTGGTCAGCTGATAGCCTCCCATTTCTATGCTGACAACGCCCAAATCTATCTTTCTACCCCTCGGCTCACATCAGTCTCCTTGCACATTACTAATTTACTAACAGACATAAGTATGGATGTCACACCACTTCCTCACACTCAGTCTATCCAAAACTGAGTTCATAATATTTCCTTCCCATGTGCCCCTTCCCCTGACTTCTCTGTTGAGATTGCTGGCATGACTATCAGTCCATCCCCACATGACAGGGTGCTAGGTGTAAACTCAGACTCTAAACTCTCCTTTCTTCCCCTCATCCAATCACTGTCCAAATATTGCTACCTAAACCTCTTCAACATCATCCTGTTTGTGGACTGCAGTCTTCAAGTCATTCCACAGATTTTCAATGGGGTTTAAATCTGGGCTCTGAATAGGCCATACAAAGACATTCACCCTTTTCTCCTTCGACCACTGTGTGGTCATTTTTGCTGTGTGCTTTGGATCATTGTTGGAAGGCAAACCTTCTTCCCATTGACAACTTCCTGGCAAAGTGCAGCAGATTTCCATCATTCATTTGACGGTATTTTGCCCCATCCATTTTTCCTTCTATCCTGACAAGTGCTCCAGTCCCTGCTGAAGAGAAACACTCCCATAACAGGATATTACCACCTCCATGCTTTACTGTAGAAATGGTGTTATTTGGATGGTGAGCTGTATTGGATTTCCGCGAGACATATCATTTAGTGATAAGGCCAAATAATTAAACGTTAGTCTTATCTGACCATACCACCTTTTCCCATGTGGCCTTAGAATCTTCAAGGTGCGTTTTGGCAAAGTTTAGTCATGACTGCATGTGGTCTTTCTTGAGGAGGGGCTTTTTTCTTGCAACCCTCCCATACAAGCCACATTTGTGGAAAATTTGTGATATTGTCACATGCATGCAATGACCACTCTTTGTCATAAATTCATGCAACTGCTTCAGAGTTGCTGTAGGCCTCTTGGTAACCCCTCTGACTAGTTTCCTCTTGGCTCTGTCATCCAGTCATTTTAAGGAGGGGTGATCCATTTTCCAACTTAGTAATTCTGTTTTTTTTTTCTGACATGTTGGTGTTATATCTTTCACTTGGATGTTATATGTTGCACTAATTAAATACAGCTGGATACATCAAAAACTGCTGTTTTCATTTCAAGCTGCAAAGCAACAAAATGTGATTATTTTAAAGGAAGGTGATTCTTTTCTATACCCACTGTAACATTTAAACTTTTATTTTCTCCGTCAGCTCATTACCTACAGTTATTAACTTCTGTATCACTTGACCTTCCGTTTTAGATTGTAAGCTCTAAAGAGTGGGGCACTCCGATTCGTCTTTGTATTGTAACGGTACTGTCTGCCCTCATTTTGTAAATCGCTGCACCAACTGTTGGCTCTGTATGAATCCTGAATAATATTAATAATAATAAATATATAGGGTAAGCCCGTGCCACTGTTTAACCACTTAAGCCCCAGAGGATTTGGCTGCTAAACGACCAGGGAGTATTTTGCGATTCGGCACTGCGTGACTTTAACGGACAATTGCGTGGTCGTGCGACGCTGTACCTAAACGAATTTGACGTCCTTTTTTTCCCACAAACAGAGCTTTCTTTTGGTGGTATTTGATCACCTGTGCTCTTTTTACTTTTTGCGCTATAAACAAAAAAAGAGCGTAAATTTTGCAAAAATAACAATATTTTTCACATTTTTTTATATGAAATTCCCCCCCAAAAAAATGTAAAAATCAAAATTTTTTAACATTTTCGGCCAATTTGTTTTATGCTACATATGTTTGGTAAACAAAATCGCAAAAAGCGTATTTTTATTGGTTTGCGCAAAAGTTATCGCGTTTACTAACAAAGGGAAAGATTTTTTTTTTTTTTTTTAACGCGTAATAGCGGCAATCTGCGATTTTTTTTGCGGTACTGCGACATTGTGGCGGACAGATCGGACCCTTGACTGACATTTTTGACACTTTTGGGGTTACCAGTGACATTTCTACAGTAATCAGTGCTATACATATGCACTGTTACTGTAAAAATACACTGGTAGTGAAGGGGTTAACTTGATTTGAGAGGGAGGGGCTGTGTGTGTCCCTAGGGGCGTGATTCTTACTGTGATTGGCTGTGGCTTGAGGTGTAAGGACACTGATCAACGGTTCTACATAGTAGAACTGTGTGATCAGGGTTTTTACACCGAGGAGAATGACAGGCAGCTTGTTTACACAAGCCGCCTGACTTTCTCCCTCTCCCCCGACGATCGCCGAGTGACCGGCGGACATCGGGTCCGCCGGTCACACGCGCGGGGGGGGTCCGTGACCGCGCGGGAGCGGGAGCGCGCCTCCGCGGGCGTGCGCTCGCTCCCCAGACCCTCCCAGGCTAGTGACGTTAATTAACGTCACTCTGCCTGGCCGGGGCTGACCGCCGCAGTAAATTTACTTGCGGCGGTCGGCAAGCGGTTAAAATGGTGGTTTAGGACAGATTTTGTATGAAGCAAGCACACTAATGGCACAGGTGTGTCCTGGCTTCATATGAGAGCTAGAGTTAGAGCTCAGAGCCCCACCCTCCCGAGGGTGTCAGTGTGCGAAGGGAGCAGTGGGAGGTGCTCCAGGTCAGGACAGACCAAGGCCGAGCCTTTGACAGAGTCCATGAGGGACAAAGGAGCAGGGAGCTGCCAGGAAAGATGCAGAGCTGAGGTACAGCGTCTATGCACAAACACTGGGGCATGCTTGATGGTCAAAGGGTACTAATGGTCTGGAGGACCAAGGAGTACTAGTTGGAGCAGCAAAGCTGCCAAGAGAGCCAGGAGGCTGAATGTTATGTTTTGTTCGTATTGATGGTGAATACGTGGGAAGACATACCTGGGAAGACATACCTGCATGAACTTTTGACATTCTATTCAATTAAAGTTGGCAAGAAAGCCCTGAAAACTATTTCTGGCGTGGAGTAAACTCTCTGCTTTGGCACTACCTGAGCTACAAAACCCCAACATGTTACAATATGTTCAGTATGTACAGTATACACTACTGAGCAAACGTTTAAGGCAGGTGTGAAAAAATGCTGTAAATTAAGAATGCTTTCAGAAATAGAAGTGTAAATATTTTATTTTTTGTCAGTTAACAAAATGGAAAGTAAATGAACAGAAGAGAAATCAAAATCAAATTATTTTGTTTTTACATGAAATGTTTATTCAGTTCAAAATGATTGCTTGACAAAGAATGAGCATATGTTACATCAGATATTGGTGATAAGGAAGCAGAGTGGATCAGTCCAAGTACAATCAAGAAACATATAAATGGTACAAGTAGTAGATCAGGTCAACATACATCATGTAAGTGTGGTCTAGTAGAACTTGTAAATAGTTTAACAACAATATGTGCCTTATCAACGTTATCAGAAATCTTAGTTGTGGCCAGGACTTTTTTCTCAGAAAATATGTACAGGAACTCACCCACGATCCCCCAAAATCCTCCTCCCCCACACACGCGCACCCTCCAAACTGAATTAAATAGTGGGTGTGGCCAAATTGAACCAACAGAGGGAGGATCTTAATACCAGGAGTCCATTATGTACAGAGGTTGCACACAGAGTGCAGAGTTCTGGGGTGTACTGCATACAGAGTGCATAGCTCAGATGCACTACACACAGAGTGCAAAGTTTAGCCTTCTTCCACAGCTGCTTACTTCTGCATTCCTCATCCACATCTCACTTTCACCCCTCTTCAGCTCTGACCTTTGCATGCAACATTCCCTCCACTGCCCCCATCTTCTCCTCATGTCCTTAAAGGCGCCACCATCTTCTACATGTCATACAATTGTTGTTGTATTAAGCTGAACCACCCAGGCTCTCGTACCTCCTTCCACACTGTAGCTGGCTCTGCCTCTTTCACTTTTAGGGAGATCATCCAGTGGGTGTGTCACCATCTGCATTGCACCCCAGGAACCTGCATCTCTCTTGTCCCTATCCTGCTCTCAGCTGTTGGAAAACAAGCTGTTATTTGTAAACACAGAAGTTGGACTTCTGTGTTTACAAGTTATAGTGGTGAGTAGGGAGCAGAGGGCCTGAGCCAAAGGTGGTGGAACTAAATTCCACCGAGTTCCAGCTAAAAAAAAAAGCCCTGGTTGTAGCAATAGAAAATAGTTAGGGTGGACAGGTGGGAAGCTAGTTGTTAAGGGGTTAACAGGATATCTTGTAGAAAAAGAGGTGGAGGTCATTGATAGACTAACTGGTAGTCCAAATACTGGTTTTAGGCAAAGGGGGATCAGGAGTGAAAAGAAATTTGAAAACATGAGATCATTTATGGACTTAGGTTAAATTTGTAAATTTAAGGACTCAGCACCAAGGTCGGTTCAATATCAGGATAATGTGTGTAGTAATTTTCCAGTCATTTTTAGGTCTAGTGGATTATGTTTCAATATCGTCTACCTTCAGATTTGAAAGGTCAGAAGGGAATCATATTCCTGTGAAAACCGGAAGGTGACCCAGGGGGACCAAGTTTTGTGAAATCTCTCAAATTAGTCAGACGACCGTGCCAAAGTTTCTTCCATTTCGCATGTGTCCGCTACTTTATGCAACCATTCCTGAATGGTTGGGGTATAGGTTAACTTTTTTTTTTTGAATTTTTTGAGTGAAAAATTTGATATATGGAGTAAACAACAAGCTGCATTTAAGCTGCATTTAAAGTGAGCCTAGTCTCGGTAATTTGGATAATTATTTCCTTTATCCTTTTCCAGAAGGGGAAAGTAGCGGACAGTGCCACCAGATATGTATTAGGGTGCCTATGTCACTCCCACACCTCCAACAGGCCTCAGAGGTCTGCGGGCACCATCTGTGTAACTTTGCTGGAGTGACATACTATTTTGTTAGAAGTTTGTAGGCTGTTTCCAGCATTTTGGTACTGATAGAACATTTGTGGGACAAAATACATGCAGTGCTCCAATGTTTGTCCGTTATGTCCATTTGCAAAGTGTCTGACCAGCTCCTCCTGAATCTTTCATCGATGGGGGATTTAGAATTTTTAAGCCAAGTGTTAGTGACTGATCTTGCCAGTTCGAATTGCTCATTAGAAAAACATACAGATTCTAGTTTTGTTAGAGGTCTAGTGAAGTCATCCCTCCATGACTTACCCATGATGTAGCTACGGATCTGGCAGTAGGACCAGAGTGGTAACATTGTGAGCTTGCTATCCTGTTTTAGGGTAGCAAAGTCCTTAACCTTGCCTTTGTGAAAGCAGTCTCTTCCCAGGAGAGGTTTGTTGTTTTGTAGGGATTGTAGTGCTGGATTTCCCATTCCAGGTGTGAAGTCAGGGTTGTCCTTCAAGGGCATGAGTGGGCTAAGTGGAGAGGTGACTTCTGTCTGTTTTGCCACTATGTGAAAAACATTTAGAGTTGTTTCTGTTAGTGGATGGTGTTTTAGATATTGAGTGTATCTATTTAATGGGACCCAGGGGGAGAAGCATAGAGGGATGGGACTCAGACCTGATTCCAATGAGAACCAGTCTTTAGTGTCATAATGGCAATACCAATTAAATCACTCTTGTGAGATTTGAGGCAACGTAATAATTCTTGAAATCAGGTAAGCCCATCCCTCCAAGGTCTTTAGGTCTAGTTAGCAAAGAGAATTTATTTGTTTGTGGCCCCAAAGAAATTTCAATAGAATGGAGTGTAGAGATTTAAAAACGTTTTGGGGAATTTTAGTGGGTAGAGTACGTAGGAGATATAACAGCCTGGGTAAGATGGACCTTTGGTTTGTCACAGGCTGGTCAGTAAGTTGAGCTTGAAAATGTCTTTGTTTTTTTCAGATTGGCTGGTAGCTAGCGCAGTACGCTGGGTCCTTATTTGATTTGGGGATGACTGTGATGTATGTTGAGATAAAATCAGGCGGCCTAGACAGAGTTCAAGGCCCTAATAAGAGGGTCTGTTAGGATGTTCACAAATGTCTTATAGTAAATAGAAGCCAGTCTGTCAAGACCAGGACTTTTCCCAGATTTTAAGTTGCCAATTACATGTTTGATTTCATCCTCTGTAATCAGTCTCTCTAAGAGGGTTGAGTCTACATCTTTTAAAGTGGGAAGATCACTCTTGGCTAAGAAATCTTGGATGATTTGTGTTCTATCTTTTTGTACCCCGGTTGGTCAATGTTGCTGTGGGAGGTTGTACAAGTTGTTATAATATCTATGGAAATGTTTTGCTATGGCTTCCATTGTGACATCTACAGTGCCACCCTGTCACTTGATCACTTGATACCTTGATGTGTTTAATAGAGTTGGATTATTTTCGAGCTCTGGCTAGATACCCGCCTGTCTTGTCACCTGATTCAATATATATTTTCTTTTTAAATAAGAGTAGTCATTTGATTTTATTCTCTACAATCTGTTGTAGCATTTTCCTAGTTTCCAAGAGGTCCATGGCAGTCTGCAAAATAAACTACAAGATCCTGTTATTCCATGTTTAAAGAGATGGGAGAATAGAAGTGAGAAGAGTAAAGGTAGAGAGAAGGTAAAAGGTAGAGAGTCTGAGGGAGGTAAAGGAAGAAGAGGGAGAAATCTCAAAACACTTTTAGATAGTAGTCACTTTCACAAATGTTCACAATTAGAGTACCTTGAGCTAGAGCATCCTATGCTCAAGGCCACTTTGTGTGGGTTTTTGGAGGCTACGGCTAAGGAGGTAGTAGTTACCTATGAAATTTGATAGTTGTGAATTCCACTAACTTTAACAACAGAATATAAAAAAAAAAACACACAAACTATTTAAGCTAGAATTAAAAAACAATAAATGATTCTACCCGTACGTTAATGTTGTTGTATGGCATTGCTGGCGAATAAGTAGTTAGCCGATGGAAATTGTACAAGAGGGTTAGACTGCCTGTCTCTGCAATCATGTCTGCCAACCTACCCGCATGGGTACAAAGGCTGAGGCGGCAGAAGGGAGGGTGAGGTCTACGTTATATGCATATCTAGAATTATCAAAGTGTGGATCTTTAAAGTTGGGGATAAGTGAGCTTGAGATTTTTGGGCAGATATGGAATGTTCATTCTCTGTCCAGGAGGAGCAATTAGGTAGAGATAGTGTCAGGACTAAATCCCCGGAGTCATCTTTAAACCTGTATAAAGCTTAAACAAGTACTTTCAATCTGTATTGGAAAAATCACCCCGATGTTGCGTTGGTAGTCAGTGAGCATCTGGATCTTCTTGACGTGGGGTGTAAATGCATTTTTTGCTTGGGTCCAGCTCACATCCAGGGAAAGGAAGCATGAAAAAGGACATTGAAAAGGGATTCAAGCAATTACCCATCATCTGTGGCCTGTGAGGGAGTGGGTCTCAGGTTCAGCCTACTGGCATTCGATCCACCATTATGGTTATGCTTTACTTTCTTGGTTTGCCGTTTCTCTGGGGAGGAGAAGGGGAGCCTTGGAGGGCTACTTTCCAGAGGGGGGGGGGATTCCTGGTACTATTCCAGCAGATCCAGCTGACCCAGGTCAAGTGTATCGCACAAGTCTGAGAGATCTACTGGAGTGTGCAGAACATGTTGCTTGCCAGAATGAGTGACAACCAGTGCGAATTGAAAGTGCCACGTGTATCTCAGATCTTTCTCTTTCAGCTTATCTAGGAGGGTGCGTAACACCCTGCGGTTCTTTAATTTGATTTGGGAGAGATCCTGAAAAAGCATAATAGTCTCTCCATTAAAAATGTATAGAAGAGGAGAAGGTTGAGACTTTGAATGAGACATGTGACAAAGGCCATGGTAGTAAAAATGTTAATAACAGATTTATTATAGATGCATATAAATATAACAACTGTAAATACAGTAAAAAAGGCAATGATTCTGAGCTGGAGTACATACATACATCAAAATTGCACAATACATTGGTCAAAATTGTACAGCATAAGTATGTGAGAGTAACCCATAATATAAGTAATGGTTTGCATTTAGATAGGTTCGATGCGTTTCTGTGGACTGATATTCCACTTCATCGGGAGCATATGATGCGAATCTGCAAAAAATATATGTAAAAAAAATATATCACAAAGAATGCAAAAAAAGTAAAACAGAAAATATAAATAAAAATAATATAACAGAAATGAAATCAAAAATGGAAAGATTCCACCCAGATCTACTTACAGAGCAGCTCAAATCCTGGCAAATCATATGGGTACATGGTGCTGGCAATGGTCGACCAACCAGTCTCACCGGAGCTGTGGGGAAGAAAAGGGGCGGAAACAGGCATTAAAAATTATGCGATCGTTCCTCCTGGCCTTTCGCATAATGTCCTCTTTCAGACTGAAATTCTGCAGACAACAGATAATGTCTCAAGGGGGATCAGTATCTGGGCTTCTGGCTCTGACTGCCCTGTGTGCTCGAACTTATTCTATCTCTGTGTCCTCTTGTCTGTATAGGAGGCTGTTAAATACCTTCTGTAGGGCTGAGATGAAGTCCTCTAAGTATCTGTTCATTTCAAATAAATTAAGGGAGTGAGAGACCGTGACCTTTTCCAGCCTATGGATTGCCTTATCTCCCTGGTTTCCCTGTGGCTTCGGCCTCGGCCATCTTTTCAGTGTAGTGTAGTAGGTTGGTTTTTAGGTCAGTGATTGCTGCTGAGAATGTGGATTTTTTGTCTGCTGCAAAGCCCGATATGTCAGCGTATGTGAGGGGTTGGTCAGCATGTGAATTGCCTCTACCTGTGTCCTCATCCTGCTGTGCCCACACCATCTTGTTCCCTGCCATGCTTCCACGAGATGAGGGCTGAGACTTAAACAAGTCTGATATGTTCCTGGCCGAGGAGGTGGCCAATCCACGAGGAGAGCGTGACTGTGTGGTGGTATGGTGAAGCATCTTGCCCATTTCTAGGATGCAGGAGAATGGGAATCAGGACATGTAACCACCCTTTGCCTTTAAAAGAGTATCAATTATTCTAGGTACACTTGCACAGTTTTTGAAGAAACTTAGCAGGTAGGTTGTTCAAAACATATAGGAGAACTAACCACAGATCTTCTGTGGATATAGGCTGCCTCAAATCCTTCTTTCTCTTCATGTAATTCTAGACAGACTCGATGATGTTGAGATCCGGAAAACCACTTCTGACCAGACTTCTCTGGCCAGACCTGGGTCCCACTGGTTTTCACTAGTTCTGTGCTGGACATCTTCCAATGTCAAAGGGAAGTAAGCATGATGTTTCTTTCATCTGCTGCATTAAGTTTCCTTGGCAGACAACTGCATCTACGGTCTCCAACGTTACCTGTTTCATTGTGCTTTCTCAAAAAAGCTTGAACGGCACATGTTGAAAACCCAGTCTGCTTTGAAATATTTGCCTGGGAGAGACCTTGGTCATGCAGTATAACTTCAATGTGTCTTGTTGCTGTGCTCAGTCTTGCCATGGTTTATAACCTGTGACATGAAACTGACTTCCACAACCTCACCTTAGTAGCAGAGTTTGGCTGTTTTTCACACAGTTTTAGGCCTCCTACACAGCTATTTCTGTTTCAGTTATGGGATGGGTTTCAACCTACATATGAAAATATTGATCATCAGCACCCTCTTGGTATAATTCATTAATCATAATTCGTTAATTATCCCTGACTTTGTGCAAGTGTAAAGGCCCGTACAGATGATAAGAAAATCTGAAGGGAAATTTGGTCCGACGATCTGCCGATTTTCAGATTGTTAGTATGGTGCTTTGGACAGCCGACTCCGACTTTTCGGCCGACAAAATCCTGATGTGCAGGCTATATAATTTTTGTCATCCATCAAAACAACGTCCGATTTTTGTCTCATTAGTACAGATTTCCACGGAAAAAATTCTTAAGAGCAAGACTAGGCATACAAAACAATCCAGCACATGACATCACTTCTGAAGTAGAATTTTGTCGTACGGGAAAATTCGTATGAAAGTAACCTCTTCACTTTCCACATCAGATTAGCATGCCACAAAAAATGGACGACAGGTCGTTCGATAACCTGATCGTGTGTACGGGGCTTAAGAATTGGTTGGAAGCCAAATGGTAGTCACACCAAATTTTGTTTTGATTTCGATTTTTCTTCTGTTTACACTCACTTTGCATTTTGTAAATTGATATAAATAAAGAATGAATTTAGTTTTTAAAGCATTCTTACTTTACATCATTTCTTCACACCTGCACCTGTACATATATGTTTGAGTATTTTAATTATGCACCAATGTAAATTAGTTTTTCATGCTAACTTAGGGGTCTCATTTCTAAGAGATCCAAAAGGTTTTCGTATATGCCTAGGACCAGCCCTACTTTAAGGTTTGTTATGTAATGTTGCCTGAAATGCTGAAATGTACTTTTATGTTTTCTCTATAAACCGGGGAAAGTTCTTATTTGGATTGGAATAACAGTGAAGAGTACAGAACAAACTGATAAAAGTCTCAGGGGTCTTTTTAGGAGTATTGTCAGTGAGAGTAAAAGGCAGTTTTGTTCTGGAACTGGATTTATCTATTGTACATGTGTATTCCCCACATAGCCAGAAAAGAACAGACAGCAATATATAAAGCACAATTTATTTGGTAATTTGTGCAAAGTGAAATATTAAATCACTGAGTGCTTAATGATAACAAAACAGCAAAATAAACTTTGTTCTATCCATTGCTTTAGTGAACTGTGAAAGCTGTGCATAAAAGCCAGGGAGCTGCTTTTCAGCTAGATTAATGCCATTAATAACATTATCTCCAAAAACAGAGTGTTTATTCTTTACTAAACATTATAAAACAATGGATTACACTGCAGTTGGGAAATTGAAAAATGGCTTTAAATATTTTTCATCTTGAAATGTTTTGCAGTAAACATAATCATTGTGTTAATGTAAAATGTTACCACATATTTTTTTTCAGATGATGAAAATGTGTTGGGTAATGAAAGAGCTGAAAATGGAGATGCAGAGATTCAATATCAGAGAACAAAGGACAAACTGGAACTTTTGTTTTATCCGGAAGAAGATACAGAAGAATGGATATTTTTTCAAAAAGTTTTAACTACAGTTCAGACATGGTTCAGCCTGTTTGGATGGCCTAGTGGCTGCAATCCTATCACAATACCAGATTCTTTGTGGAGGTAACAAATAATAAAAAGCAATGTACTGTAGTATATGCTATTGGATTGAAATTGAGTAACAGCTTTGAGTGTGGTGGGGCTGCTGGCATCACATCCAAAATGGTGACACCTAGCATCAGTTTCAGGACTGTGGATATTTACACATTAAAGGCTTTTACAGGTTTAAACATTTATAATCCTATATCATCTACATGTGAATTGCAGATATAATCATATGGGAAGAGTGTTATTGAAATGTATGGTCTGGTGAGAGGGTTTCTGTAACTCGTACAATGATGTCAACTTTATACTGTATAGTACAGGGACAAACCTATTAACCCTTTCTCTGCCAGGCCCTGTGCTCAAGTTTTAAACTCAGATGGCCAGACCATTTTTGCAATTTTTCCATTGCTTTTTTATTTTTCACTTACAGCTTTCAGAGTTTGTAATAGACCCCCAAAACCATATATTTTCTGAAAGCATGTGATCAGTAGAATAAAAAGAGGGTGCTACTGATTTTTAGGGCCTCATAAAATTGGCGCAAATGTTTCTCAAAACAATATTTTTGCTAAAAAAATACACAAAAAATCGATATTAGCAGATACAAACACAGCAAATTTTACAAAATGTCTACCAAATATAAGTTTAACCTGTATTGAGTTAATAAATAACAAATATTTGTAAATTTTAAATTGTGCCTTTTTACGAAATGGTGAAAATCGAATGTACACAAAACTGTAAATAACCAAATTTCTCTAAAATGCTGGAGGTTTTCATTTTTCACTTACAGCTTTCAGAGATTTTTAAAAGACCCCAAAAACCATATATTTTATGAAAGCACATGACCGGTTGGATAAAAAATTGTGAAACAGCTTTTTATTGCCCCATGATTGTTGTGCAAATGTTTATCAAATCAATATTTTTACCAAAACTACACAAAAATCATTATTAGCACATACAAACACAGCAAATGTTACCAATCCCTGCTAAATTCCTACTAAATATAAAGGTTTAACCTATATTGAGTTAATAAATAACAAATATTTGTAAATTATATTTTGCGCCTTTATGTGAAATGATGAAAATCAAACCTATGCAAATTTGTAAATAGTCACATTTTTATAAAAATCTGGAGGTTTTCATTTTTCACTTACAGCTTTAACAGATCGTAAAAGACCCCCCAAACCAAGTGTTTTCTGAAAGCACATGACCAGTAGAATAAAAAGAGGGTGCTACTGATTTTTAGGGCCCCATGATATTTGCGCAAATGTTTCTCAAATGAATCTTTTCGCTAAAAATACGCTAAAATTGTTACTAGCAGCAAATGTTATAAAATCTCTGCTTAATTCCTACTAAATATAAACATTTACCCTTTATTAAGTTAATAAAAAGAAATAGTGCATTTTAAATTGCTCTTTTTAGTGAAATGGTAATAATTGAAAACTGTAAAAAGGCATATTTCTATAAAAGTCTGGAAGTTTTCATTTTTCACTTACAGCTTTCAGAGTTTGTAACCCCTCCCATCCACAAACTATATATTTACCGAAAGCACATGACCAGTAGAATAAAAAGAAAGTGCTACTATAGGGGCACAATAGTTGTGCAGTGCAAATGTCTATCAAATTGTTTATTTAACACAAAAAACACTAAAAGCCATATTAGCATACAAAACACAACATAACTTACAAAATTCCTGCTAAATTCCTGCTAAATCTTTGTTCACATGGGGTGTACTAAAGCGTACGCCCATGGAGGGCCATATGAAAATCTGTGTTTACCCGCACAGGGATGCACAGGTAGTCCTATTCATGTCAGTTGGGATGCAGTGGCTGTAAGGACACATATGACATCTGTTCAGGTGTAGGTTCATGGCCCCAAATGCAGACATGCACCCACACGGATGTCAAGTTGGGAGCAGTGGCTGTGCCCATACATTCGCTGTGTCCCAATTGACACGAATTGGACTGCTATCCAGGAATGCAGGGAACACCTGTGCATTCCCCTGCAGCCACTGTATCCCAATTGACATTGACGTGACTGCCTGCATGGGGATACACAAAACACTTGTGCATCCCTGTGCAGCTAAACACAGCCTTGTTTTAGTATGCCTCACGTGAATGAGGCTCTAGGCCTTTTTAGACTTGCGATTGGGGAGGTGGCAAAATTTGCTGTTGAGCTGCGTTTCTTTCACCTGCCAACCTTCCCCCCCTTAAAGCAGAGTTCCAGCCTGGGGGAAAACAATTAAAAGTCAGCAGCTACAAATACTGTAGCTGCTGACTTTTATTATAAGGACACTTACCTGTCCAGGGAGCCCACATTGTCAGCACCCGAAACCGACTCGTCCATCAGCTCCCTGTGTGTGTCTCCCAGAAGGCAGCAGGGGGAAGGTGGAGGGGCGGCAAATGACGAAGGTCGCCGTGGCGGCCCTACACAGAAATGGGAGTGGGTACCTGTTTTTGACAGATATCCGCTCCCCCCCCCCCCGAAAGGTGCCAAATGTGGCACTGGAGGGGGGGGGAGGAAGCAGTAAGGCGCAGCTTCCACTTTTGGGTGAAACTCCACTTTAATGGGCAATAGGCAGCAGACCATGTTGTTTACATGCTGCAGCTGCAACCTGTCACTTTGCGCCCACAGCAAAGTTGCTTTGCACCCGCTAAATGCTAAACATTAAAGTCAATAAGGAAGTCCCACAAATGCCCCACAACCGCCTGCAATACATGTGGTTGCGTAGCATTTGTCTGGAAAAATGGGGTTAAAACAGGCGGTGAGAAAGCAGCAGATTGGCTTCCTCACCGCCTGTTAGTAGCCCCTAAAACGTAAACTTAATGCGGATCAGGCTTCAGAGGCAAGGGAGACTTAGATGTATATCTAAATCTACCCTTAGGCCCCTTCCACGCGTCAGCGGGGACCAGCAGACAGATTCCCCACTGAGCAGCCAGATGGCTAGTCTGTGTCCACTCCGCTTATGCAGAACAAACACAGACACAGGGCGCTCTTCTCTATAGGTGGTGGGATGTAAACAGACCGCCGGTCCGTTTACATTAGACTTCCATTGGATCTGCTGTATAGATGGGGAACAGATCCACATCCGCCTGTTTTTAGTGGATTAGATATAGGCAGGTGTAAACGGACAAAAGTCTGTTTACATTCGCCGCTCCACAGAGGAAAAAGGAGGGTCCAATTTGGTCCAACTGAAAAAATGACAGGCAGACTCAATCCGTCTATTTTTACCGGATTGGATGTAGGCAGGTGTAAACGGACATAAGTTTGTTTACATTCGCCGCTCCACAGAGGAAAAAGGAGGGTCCAATTGGGTCCGTCTGAAAAACTGACAGGCAAACCCAATCGGTCCACCCATGTAAAAGGGGCGTTACTATGTTTTTTTTTTTTAAAGGCACAATTATATTTTATTTTTTTTATTTTTTGTTCAAGGGGGGAGGGGCTTGGAAAGACATCTGTAAACACATTACCAGTCCTCCCACCCTCTTCATCTAGGCTGTCACCGATTCCCAAGGCAGCAGCTGCAGCTGGCGGGAGGAGGTGGAGGGAGAGCCAGTCAGCAGTGCGTGGGGGAGGGGAATTCAGAGGGGATCACAGTGGGAGAGATTGGTATAAAGCTTTTTCTTTTACAACTGTGGCTGGAAGAAATTGTCGGGAGAGGCAGAGGGGGGAAGCCGACAATTGCATCCAACCACAGAGATTGGTGCAGGCGGATGGGGGGGGGTAAGCAGCTCTTATTAGGGGTGACCTGTGCTGGGGAGGGGGTGACAGTGGAAGAGGAAGGGGGAGTCATTTTAACGGCCAGGGCAGCAGGTTTATTGGAGGGACAGCCAGGGCTAGGCAAGCAGCGTCAGTGAAAGGGGGGGGGGGTCAAATTTTAGGTTAATAACTCTGATCAGGGGATTGTAATCCACTAATCAGAGTTATAGAATTGTTGAGCAGAGTCTGCTGAGTCTGCTGAACAATTTTGCTGTAAGTTTATGGTGCTGAAGTGACCATGAGCTTATAGCAGAATGAGAAATGAGGTCCTGCAAGCAGTGCTGTTTGCATACTTTCTCTTTCGTTCATTGACAGACACAGCTCCTTATCTTCTTGACCATTGGGTTATACTGCCCCCTACAGGAGTAGGACACTAAACAAAAGCTTGACTATGCCTATGGGCAGTCCCAGGGGGTATACTCTTATTCTCAACTATAGGCACTCAGTTCCTTGCTGGGATCTCTGGTCCTGGCAATTTTTTTTCCTTTCTTTTTCCTCTTTGTTATTTTGTTCCTGTGAGAATCTATAATCAACTGGCAGACTGGGCGATGGACTGGATAATCAAGATCCAGTCTGCCCAGCGAGCGCACGCAGGCCTAAATCTGCACTAGGTCGCCGCGGCATTGCCCCACTGGACAAGGGCTGGCCTGTGAGTTAAATGTCTTGCGAGGGTGCTTATGACCTGGCCTTGGCCTGAGTTGCAGCGTTCCTCCTGGCCGACAGCCTCCCCATTCCGATGGAGCGGTGGTCTGTCAGGAGCGGTGCCCACCCTGTTCCTGGTATGGTAAGTAGCCATCCTCCCTCTTCCCCTGGAGGGTTTTGGGTGAACGTGGGCCCCTCCCTGGGTAGGTGGTACTCTCGGGTCTCTCTCCTTGCCCCCAGCCCCTCAAAAATGTAGGTGGTCACTTTGGGTCTTCTGCCCCCCCCCCTCCCTGGGTGAGGTTATGAGCTTGCTTCTGCCACATGCTCTTAACCTTCCTAGCGGTATTCCTGAGTGTGGCTCGGGGTTAAATTTCAGAGCCAAAAGCGGTAACCCCGAGCCACACTCGGGGTACCGCCAGAAGCATCGCTGGATCCTGTAAAAGAGGTTTCTTACCTTGTCACCAGGATCCAGCGATGTGTCCGGTGTCTAGCGGCGGTTCTTCCTCCCGATTGTCTCTGTGCCCCGGGTTCCGTCTCCTGCGACGTGACGTTCACAGGGGGGTGGAACCGGCGGCAAATTCAAATGTAAAAACACACCAAACACACTGATACCATTCAAAATAAAAAAAAATCACATTAGATTGCCCCCCAGTGCCCTTTCATGCAGTTTTACTGTACTTTTTATGTAAATATATATGTATATATATATATATACAGTATATACATATATATACGTGTGTATATATATATATATATATATATATATATATATATATATATTCACAGGAATTACATGCAAAATAATGGTACCGCTTTCAGCACCTAAAATCCAAAAGAATCATACTGCCAGGGAGGTTAAGGGGGGCTTGTTGGAGTTGCTGGTTGTTGGGTTTTTCCTGGTACCCAACGGGGGGTTGAGCGGGATTCCTCGCCACCCTAGGGGTTGGTGACTAGGGCAGGGATGTTCTTTGGGCTCCCCACTGCAGTTGTTAGGCTGGGGGAGCGAATGGTTTAGCATCTGTGGGTTCACGCCTGACGCGGCCAGACACAGCCAAAAATGTAGACTGCAGCTTTAAGGTTTACTGGTCGGGAGCTATGTGGGGCAGCCCCAGTGAGGGTGCCTGAAGCCACTACCCTCCTTTTGGGCATTCGCCCCCCCTTCACTGCCCCTGGGTGTTTGGCTCTGCTGGGGCTCGCGCCCAAGCAGCTGGGCATCCACAAAAGTTTAGGCCGCAGCTTCCGGCCTACTAGGCCATGCGTCTGAGTCGGGCACCTCCGTTGGGTCGGGTTGGCCCCAGTGAGGTTAGCTGAAGCCCCCCTTTTCTTTTGGGCATCTGCCTGTCTGGGATCTGTGCACTTGCAGCTGGGCCTCCACAAAAATGTAGGCCGCGGCTTGCGGCTTACTAGGCCATTCAGCCAGCTTGGCGCCTCCCTTGGAGGGGGTGGCACTGTGGGGGTGGTTTATTTTATGATGGCAGCCATACCCCCACTATTGTTTAAGGCACCTGTCCCTTTTTAGCGCTGCAGGAGCATCAGGGTACCCTGCCTGGGCGTCCGCATCACGTTGGGTGTCCCCTTTTTAAGGGGGCTGTTTCCTATTATGCGGGCCTCTCTGGAGGGGCTCTGAGGGCGACCCCCTCTTTTTTTTGCTGGGTCCAGTAGGTGGTCCATTCGTGGGCTCTTTGTCGGCATGCCCTTTGCGGCATTGCAGTTGGCGGCCCTCCCTGATTGTTGTTTTTTTCAGGGTGAGCTTAGTATATAGTGCCACCTGCCCTCCCCTGCCTCATCTGTCTCATCAGATCCTGAATCTGAGTCACCTTACTGGGTCTGTGTCCACGCACCCTGAGTGCTCAGATAGTGAGGATGATTTCCCTGCTCCTCTTGCACGCTTGAAAAGGCACTGGTGGATGCACTGATTGTGTCAGTGCGTGAAACTTTAAAAATGGAAGATGCGGCTGATGTGGCATCGGAGGCGCTGGTCCCTTTTGGCACCCACAGGCCCTCCAAAACGGTGAGGGTGTTCCCCTTTTCCGCTTACTTTGACAACATTGTCACAAAACAGTGAGGTTATCCAAAAAGCACCCTTGTGGTCCCTAAGCGTTTTGCCATGCAGTATCCTTATGAGGATTCCCTGCTTAAAAAGTGGACGGTCCCACTTGTAGTGGACTCGCCGGTTTCCAGGTTAAATAATTCTGGTTGACGAGTCCCCGGCATTTAAAGATCTGGCTGATAGGAGGGCAGAGGCTCTGGCTTGCCATATGTTCACTGTTGCTGGTTTGGCACTTCGGTATTTACTATTGCCCTGGTGTCGCAAACTCCCGACCTAGTGGGCTAAACTTTTACGCCGGGACCTGAAGGGAAAACAACTTCCCCCTGCCTTTGCAGAGGTGGCAGATCAGTTGATCCAGGGGTTACAGTTTATCTGTGATGCCTTTTTTGGATGCTGCTCCTTTTGATTCTAGGTTGTCTGTATCAGCAGTGGTCCTTTGGAGTATTAACTAGCTGAAATGCTGGTCTGCGGACCAGACTTCTAAGAAGGCCTTATCTAATCTCTCCCTTGTATGGGACCGCCTGTTTGAAGCTTCCTTGAATGACATCATTAAGAGTCTCACAGGGGGGAAGAGTACTCTTCTTCTGCAGGCGACCAAGGGCAAGGAGCCCTGTCGTAGATGTGGGTCATTCTTCTTGGCTCGTAAGAGGCCTTTTCGTCCTTCAGGGCCTCAAGACAAGGGATCAGAGCCCTTCAGGGCCTCCACTGGAGGTTCCAAGAGGACCTGCCCTGGCAAGCCACAAGCGGGCTCTTCCAGCGAGCGGACAAGGCTTCCTCTGCATGAAGGGGTGCCCTGCATGAAGTGGGTCCACATAGTAATTCGGTCCGACTACAAGATCAAGTTTCGGTCTTATCCTCCGGAACGGTTCTTCCCTTCTAACCTGCACTTGTCCCCAGATCGCTTACGGGGTCTCTTTGGGGCAGTGCAAGACTTGTTACTTCAAGGGGTGATTGTTCTTGTTCTGACTTCGGAACGTTTTTAGGGGTTTTTCTCAAACCTCTTTACAGTTCAAAGGAAGGAAGGCAAGGCACATACAATTCTGGACCTCTGGTCGCTAAACTGCTTTGAGTGGGTACAGAAGTTCCGAATAGAGTCCATTCGCATGGTAGTGGTGTCCCTACTTTAGGGGGATTTTCTCTCTTCTATCGACTAGGGATAGACCAATATGGTTTTTTAGGGCCGATACCGATATTTTGGTCACTAGGTATCGGTATCAGTCGACATGGGCCAATATTTTGTACATTTAAAGTTTAGAAAGATAAAGACAATTTTTGACCCAAAACTGGTACTGAACATGTTAAAGTTTGTTTATTAACATTTTTAACAATAAAGGCTTGTTCTTCACACCTTACCTGCATGAAGACTGATAGGAAAACCGCACAGCTTTCACTTGCAGGTTCATCAATTTTACATCATGTGAACGAACGAGTCCTAGAAGTGTAGACAACTGTGAAAAATAAAGTGCTGGGAAAATAATACCTAAAGGCTTCCCAAAACAAAATTTACATAAACTGCTGCAGTAGTGCACTCACTGTCTGCAGTGAATAAATCTAGTAGCAGCAGTGCAAAAGACAGTGGACTGGACATTAGCACTACTCACTTTCAATACTCCCAGTTAAGTAGAACAATATTATAGCGCAGAAAGCATAACATTTCGCATGTTCACCATTTTTAACAACTTCTGTTTTTTTTCATATATTGCTACCACTTCACTAAAAACATGCTCACTTGGTACCCAAGAAAGAGGAGCAGAAAGGTATCTTCTAGCTTGAGAAGCAAGTCTTTTATAGCGTGCCTCATTTTCTTTCCACCACTGAAGAGGATCACTGCTTCTTCTGTCAATTACTGGTTCCTTAAAATAGAATTGAAGTTCGTCATCCAGGGTCATTATTGCAGATTCAGAAGAATCCTCTGCATGAGGCCCCAATAAAACACTGAACATGGCATCTATTCGACCACGATGATGTTTTTCTTCTGTCCGTTGTCTTTTTGGACATTTTTCTCTTTTTGCAGCATCCTGCTCTTCCAGATTAGAAACCTGCTTTTCCTGACTTGTCTTTTTGGCAGGAACCTCCTGCACCTCCTGTTGAATATCTTATGTCAGCCATTGTTTTGCCTTGGTCAATATATAATCATAAGAGAAATCATGATTCTTGTATAGAGGATCCAAAAGACATTTTTATTCTCTTCATGCTTCTCAAAATGTTTGGCGAGGCTGTCCCTCATGGCCTTCCTACAATTTTTAGTGCCACATGTGTTGAGTCCTTCATTCTCTTGAAGAGGCATCTTCAGCACTCTCACACATGGATGGCAGATGACACAGATGAGTCATAATGGCTCACCTCTAGTGTCACTTCCTCTATGGCGAGGAGGGTCTCGTTGACATTGGCTACAATGTCCCACTGATCAGCAGTAGGACAAGAATATCCTCCATATTCACCTGAGTAGATAGTAAGAGCTCGCTTCTGCTCCAGCATTCTTTACAGCATTGGAAGTGTTGAGTTCCATTGTGTTGGAACAGCGTTAATCAAGTTGTTTTTGGGTAGGCCAGGGTCTTCCTGAATGCACCTCATTCGCTACTTGGCAAGGATTGAATGGTGGAAATGGCCTGCGCACCTCTTCAGCATGCCAATTATATCAAGCAAAGCTCTCTGGTTTGACAGACCATCATTTACCACAAGTTGGAAGGTGGGTGCCATGCAACTGAGGTCTGACACTTCAGCAAGCCTCATTCCTTTCACCATGTTCGCTCCACTGTCTCGAAGCACAAGCATCACTCGGTCTTTGGTGATTCCCCAGTCTTCAAGCACGCCTAGAAACCTTTCTCTAATGTACTCCCCAGTGTGGTATCAGTGCACCACTTTTGTATTCAACACCAAATGCCTTCTTGTCCATCCGCTGTCAATAAAATGGCATGTAAGACTCATTAATGACTGTTTGTCCTAACCAGCAGTCAGTCGTGAATGAGAGTGAGTTGCCAGCATTCCTTGGTTTCAGCATAGAATTTACTTTCTCAACGACCTTTTGGTGAATCTTTTCCAGCATTTTGGTTCGATAATACTTGTCACTCCTGAGTGTGTACCTTGGCTCAACTATGGACATCAACCACCTAAATCCAGAGTCAGACACCATTGTAAATGGCTGGTTATCAGTGACCACCATCCCTGTGATTACTCTGTCCAGCAGTTGGGATCTTCCATCCAAATTTAGCCACCTGTTTTTTGTTCTGAAACATATCTGTTATTGTTGCCTGGGATACTGGTATTTCACCTTGTGATTTATTGTTTTTTTCTGTGCTGCATAGTATAATTTAACATGATAAACACTTAGAAGGGCCCAAAGATTTGACGTATTTTTGGTCTTTGCAATTGCTGATCCCATGCTTACATTGTTTGTGCACATGTGGCACACTGCTGCTTTTCCTGGAGATGAGAAATAGTCCCAGATCACACTTTTTCTATCTGCATCCATCTCCATTGAAATTTGAAAGACACTACTGAAATTGAATATAGGGTTAAAAAAACTGTCTGACTGGCACCCTGTGGTGTTTGGGTGGCTGGCTGGCTGGCACCCTGTGGTGGGTGGCTGGCTGGCTGGCACCATGTGGTGGTGGGAGGCTGTCTGGCACCCTGTGGTGGGTGGGTGGCTGGCACCCTGTGGTGGGTGGGTGACTGGCTGTCTGGCATTCTGTGGTAGGTGGCTGGCACCCTGTGGTGGTGGGTGGGTGTCTGGCTGTCTGGCACCCTGTGATGGGTGGGTGGCTGGCACCCTGTGGTGGTGGTTGGCTTGCTGTCTGGCACCCTGTGGTGTGTGGGTGACTGGCTGGCTGGCACCCTGTGGTGGTGGGTGGCTGGCTGTCTGGCACCCTGTAGTGAGTGGCTGGCTGGATGGCACCCTGTGGTGGGTGGCTGGCCGGCACCCTGTGGTGGTGGGTGGCTGGCTGTCTGGCACCCTGTGATGGGTAGCTGGCTGGCTGGCACCCTGTGGTGGGTGTCTGGCTGGCTGGCACCCTGTGGTGGTGGGTGGCTGGCTGGCACCCTGTGGTGGTGGGTGGCTGGCTGTCTAGCACTCTGTGGTGGGTGGGTGGCTGGCTGGCCCCTTGTGGTGATGGGTGGCTGGCTGTCTGGCACCCTGTGGTGGGTGGCTGGCTGGCACCCTGTGGTGGGTGGGTGGCTGGCACAGGGGCTGTGGGTGGCTGGCTGGTACAGGGCCTGTGGGTGGCTGGCTGGCTGGTACAGTGCCTGTGGCTGGCTGTCTGGTACAGGGTCTGTGGGTGGCTGGCTAGCTGGCTGGTACAGTGCCTGTGGCTGGCTGGCTGGTACAGGGCCTGTAGGTGTGGGTGGCTGGCTGGCACCAGGCTGCTAAGGGTGGGTGTATGGCTGTGTTATACACTCCCGAGAGACTAGTCCCGACTCCAGATGAGGCTGTCTAAGGCAGAAGGTTAGGCCTAGTGCGCGGAGGCACATGGCGCAACATATGCAATGACGTCACAACAATATCGGTAATATCCACAAATTCTGGGGCCGATACCGATATATCAGGAAAAGTAAATATTGGCCCTCCGATAAACAGCTTTGCCGATATTCAGTCAATCCCTACTATCGACACCTACCTTTACATTCCTCCGCTTTGCCGTGGACGAGGAGCATTATCAGTTTGTGGCGTTACCCTTTGGTCTTGCCTCCGCTCCTCGGGTCTTTACAAAAGTGTTGACCCCGGTGCTAGCATTGTTGCGTCAGCTGGGATCGCGGTTCTGGGGTACCTGGATGATCTTCTTCTGTGATTGGAGCCTCCGACTGCTCTGATAAATTAATTTGGTGATAAGTCTGCGAACTCTGTGGGAGTTTGGTTGGATTCTGAACCTTCAGAAGTTTGCTCTGGTTCCCTCCACAAAACTGGACTTTCTGGGTCTGACTCTGGACTCAGTCAGAGTGTTTATTCCTCTTAATAAAATTCAAGACATTGCAGGAGGCAATTCAGCTTCTGTTGTCCAGCAGACGGTCTTCCCTCCGGGCTTGCATGCATGTGCTGGGCTTGATGGTGTCTACCCTCAAGGCAGACTAGATGGGCCAAATGGTTCTTATCTGCCGACACATTCTTTGTTTCTATGTTTCTATGTTTCTATGCAGTTCCGTTTGCACAATTCAACACGCGATCTTGGCAAAAAGAGATTCTGGTGAAATGCGACAAGAATTCAAGGTCTCTGGAGGTGGCTTCATTCTCTGGCACTTCAACAGGGAAAATCCTTTCTCCCCCCTGTACTGGACGGTTGTCACCACGGATGCCAGCCTGTCCGGGTGGGGAGGCATCCTCGGCACAGATTGTGCTCAGGTGGTCTGGGCTCTGGAAGAGTCCAGACTGCCGATTAATGTACTAATGTATTAATGTACTGGAAGTCCGAGGGATCAGACTTTTTCTGGATCATTGGACAATTCGTCTTCAGGGGTGTCCGGTGCAAATTCAATTGGACAGTGCCATGACCATGGTCTATGTCAATCACTAAGGGGGCACTAGAAGTGTCCTGGTGTCCATTCTAAGATGGGCAGACCGATTCATTCCAGCCCTCTCTGCTGTACACATTCCAAGGAAGGTACAGAGGTTTGTGGCTCGGTCACGTGATCCTCTGGTCGACGTCACAGATGTATTCTAATGGCTCCAGACTGGCCTCGCTGGTCTTGGCACGCCGATCTGGTATGGCTGGTCGTCCATGCTCCTTGGTGACTTCCTCTCAGGGAAGGTCTGCTGTCCCAAGGGCCAATCTTCCATCCTTCTTTACAGTTGCTGGCTTTACCGGCTTGGCTGTTGAAAGCCAGGTGCTATAGGTTAGAGGTTTGTCTGAATCGGTAATTCCCACGCTGTTAAAGACTAGAAAATCTACCTCTAGGAAGATCTATAGTACCATCATACTTGGAAGACGTACATTGCGTGGTGTGAGTCCCTTGGGGTTCCCCTTTTCCTCCAAGGAGGGTTTGAGCAGCACCTGGCCTTGAGCACCATCAAGGGCCAGGTTTCGGCCTTTGCGGCTTTCTTTTAATGTCCATTGGCCACACATTCCTTGGTATGTACCTTTATTCAGGGAGTTCAACACTTGACTCCTCCAGTGCAGTCTCCATTGCCGCCGTGGAACCTCAATTTGGTTGCCCATTTTCAAGAAACCTCCCTTCGAAAATTCGAGGTTCCCCTGCTTTAGTTGTCCCAGAAGGTGGCCTTTTTGGTGGCTATTAATGCTGCGCAGGGTGTCGGAGCTGGAGGCGTTGTCTTGTTGTTCACCTTACCTGATGGTTCACAGGTGGTTCTTCATCCCTGTCTGTCGTTCCTTCCAAAGGTTGTCTCTGATTTCCATTTGAATGTAGACATTGTGTTGCCTTTCCTATGTCCCAGGCCTAAACATTCTAAGGAAATTGCCTTGCATTCCCTGGATGTGGTTCGGGCAATCAGGGTGTACCTGGCAGTTACGGAGTCTTTTAGGAAGTCAGACTTACTATTTGTACTCACAGATGGACCTCAGAAAGGGTTGGCCACTTCTGCTGTGGCCGTTTCCGGATTGGATCAGACAGACAGTGATTCAGACTTATTCAATTAGGGGTCAGGTTCCTCCTTTCCCTGTTTAGGCGCACTCTACTCAGGCGCTCAGTGCCTCCTAGGCCTTCCGTCATCAGGCGTCAGTGCTGCGGGTTTGCAAGGCGGCCACCTGGTCGTCTGTGCACATTTTCGCAAAGTTTTATAAGGTTGATGTGTTGGCATCTGCAGATGCTTCTTTTGGCTACAAGGTTTTGCAGGCTGCTGTTTAGAGGACCTGGTCCTCTTTGAGTGTGTATTGTTTTTTTTCAGGTGAGTGAGCTCCAGTTGTTTATGGTTGAGCTCCATGTTACTTGATTGGCTATGGTTTAGCCTTGGGAATTTTTTCTTGCTGTTCCCACCCCTCATGTTTGACACTGCTTTGGCAGGTCCAAATGGTCAAGAATATCAGGAGCTGTGTCCATAAATGAAAGAAAGAGAAAATGGGATTTTTGACTTACTTTAAAATCCATTTCTCTGATGTTCATTGACGGACATAGCACCCACCCCTCTATGGAGTTGGCTTTCTTCTGACACTGCTTGTAACAAAACTGAGTGCCTATAGCTGAGAGTGGGAGCACCCCCCCCCCCCCGGACTGCCCCATTATATCTCTTCTGCAGTAAGACACATGTTCCTGCCTTCTCACAGTCTTTTACTGAATGCGTGCTGAGATGTGCATGTGCAGCACAGCATGCATTCCCGGTACACTGTGGCTGTGCCAGGATGACCAAATCCCACGCACATGCATGGGTCTATGTCATCCCCAGGTAACCAATCAAGAGGCAGAAAATCTGACACCCAGAAGTAGCTTGGGGGAAGATGACAGTGGCCAGCGAGAGATGTAACCATCACTGGAAGTTGGAGGTGAGTATTTTGCAATGTTTCGTACTGTCACTTTGTGGAGTTAAGGAAAATCTTACCAAGGGGAATGCAACAACTCCTAAACCTTACTCTACTTCAAAACTAAAAAAAAAAAAAAAGCTGGGTAGAGCTGCAACTTGAATTCAACCTGTCATGCACATGCATATCAGCACGTAATGACAAAATGTATATGCAGTAGACGCCATCAGTAAATTCTCCAGAATAAAGACATATGAAATTCCAATTATTCTTGCATTGGTGAATGACCTTACCCACGTCTGGCTCCCTGGGCACATTGTTGGTTGATTAGTGTGCCTATCACATAAAAGAACCATTAGGGAAGTGAAGCAAGTCAAACTGAATACAGCTTTTCAAGCAAAGTAAAACTTTGCATATAACTTTACTCACTTATAAAATCTTGGTCTACTGATCTTTTAAAGAGATAGTTTTCATTGAAGGTAACATCTGATATTGAAACACATTTCAATTTTACAGTTTATTTACTCAGATTTAGAATTTTTGTGATTTTGGGAGATTTCTCCTCACCTCATGTGTAATATCAAGGACAGCAAGTGAAGCGAATTCACTTCAAGATGAAATAATAATTATTTGCAAATCTATGTTGCTACTCCTGTGATTCACGCCCTCTGCCATGCTATATAATCAGAGGCCATCACTACAGTTCACATCTGCATCTCTGTGACTTCTGTAAGCTGTCACAAAAATGTTGGGTCCCCTGCATGTCTATTTTATTATAGAGTGCTTTGGAAGGGTTCTGAACCCAGAGCACTGTCAAATTCTTATTTAAAGTATGCAACCCCCCCAGCTAAGGCCCCATTCACACCTAGGCATTTTATAGCTGGAAGTTGCAAAACACTCAAAATAACAAATCCCATAGTTTTCAGTTGTGCCTGTTCATACCTTGGCGTAGTGTTGCTTAAAGCTTGAATCTTCCAGTTCGAAAAAGTACACAAGCCTCCTTTGAGCTTTGCAAATTTTGCAGGTTTTTTTTTGTTGACTCCAATAGACTTCCATGGGAGCAACCGAAAAACATTTTAAAAAAATGTGTGAAAATGTCCTCAAAGAGTTATTAAAGGCATTTAAAAAAGCCACTTACTATGGGGTCAGATGTTGCAGGCTTGCTCCCGAGCTGGGCTATGTGTGTTTATAGACACACATAGAGTGGCTTTGCCCCGCCCCCTGCTCCCTCCTCACTGGATTTGATTAACAATAGCAAGAGGCAATGGCTCATACTGCTGTCTCTGCACCTGTAAGGAGAGAGGGGGCTAGAGGGGAACTTATTATATAAGGTTTTAGGGTATATGCATTAGGGTAAAAATATGCATTAGGGTAAAAACTCTTTAGCTTTTAGAACCACTTTAACCACCTCCCACCCGGGCCATTGTAAATATACGGCCGGGTGGGAGTCTCCTCCTTCTGATCGGACGTTCCGGAACGTCCTTCAGAAGGAGAGAGATCGCGCTGCTGTGGGCACCCGCAGCGGCGCGATCTCGATGTGTCTGTGTCCCTCGGGCACAGAGCAACATCATTCGGCAGGAGGGCCCTGTGATTGGCCCTCCTGATCACATGACAGCTGTGTCCAATCACAGCCGTCATGTAATGTAAATAGACCCGTTGTAACAGCTTCGATCTCTTCTCCTCCTGACAGATCCTGTCAGTGAGGAGAAGAGGAGAAGATCGTTGCTGCAGCTGGGGTGATCAGTGAGTATTTCTAATTACTCACTGATCACAGGGGGGGTCTGTGCTGGTAATCAGAACATTGATTACCAGTGCAGCCCTGGGGGGGGAGGGGTGCCACTAGAGCCACCAGGGATGCCCACCCATGACCACAGGGATGGCCACCAGGGATGGCAAACAGGGCTCAGAGAGCCCCCCAGTGCCCTCCCTATCAGTGCTGCCCACCAATGCCATCTATCAGTGCTGCCCACCAGTGCCGTTATTGCCATCTATCAGTGCCGCCCACCAGTACCCATTATTGCCCACCAGTGCTGCCTATCAGTGCCCATCAGTGCCCCCCATCAGTGCAGATCAGTGCCGCCCATCAGTGCCGATCAGTGCCGATCATTGCCGCCCAACAGTGCCACCGATCAGTGCCCATCAGTGCCGCCAATCAGTGCCCATCAGTGCTGCCTATCAGTGCCCATCAGCGCTGCCTATCCGTGCCCACCAATGCTGCATATCAGTGCTATCTATCAGTGCCACATATCAGTGCCCATCAGTGCTGCATATCAGTGCTACCTATCAGTGCCCATCATTGCTGCATATCAGTGCCACCCCATCAGTGTCTCTTCATCAGTGCCTGTCAGTGCGGCATCATCAGTGCAGGAAAAAACATATCTATTTACAAAATTTTATAACCTGAACAAAAAAACTTTTTTTTTTTTTCAAACTTTTCAGTCTTTTTTTATTTGTGCACCAAAAAAGAAAAAACCTGACGGTGATCAAATACCACCAAAAGAAAGCTCTATTTGTGGGGAAAAAATTACACAAATTTGGTTTAGGTACAATTTTGCATGACCGCGCAATTGTCATTCAAATTGCAACAGCGCTAAAAGCTGAAAATTGGTCTGGGAAGGAAGGGGGTTTAAGTGCCCAGTATTGAGGTGGTAAATGTGTGTTTTTAATCCATAGTAACTAGCTATTAGCTATTTATCATTTTAAAAATGCACAAGCCTCAGAGTTGTGAAAATTTAGCAAAAATGCCTGCACGAATACTAAAAAACAAACAAACCTGCAAACCAACCAAAGATGTGCAGTTAAAGTTTGAATACAGCCTTACATAGCACCGTAGACACCATAGCACCGTAAACTCCTACTGTCACATACCACATGCTTCTCCATACCCAAAAGTCCTGGGTATGTCCTTCAACTTCTTGAAAGGAGTAGCAGAGCAAAAAAATAAAGGTAAGCATAAGATGCTGAATGGGCAAAACAGAGGTTTCCTTTAATGTGATCATTTGCATTCCCCTGGCCCCAGGTGTATAAAGAGAAGAACATTAAGAGTTTACTTTCACAAGTAGGCCAGAGGTGCCTGTAATTGACAGCCTGATTTCACCTTCTGTCTGCTCTAAGAGGTGTAAGGTGGTGGCACACAGTGTATATACGCTAAAAATTTTAGCATTAGCAGTAATTTCTGTAAACCTTGGCAAAGGAAAATGTTGCTTTAATTTACAGCAAATATTTAACACTTAATGTTACTCTTTCTGTTTTACCTTTCGTATCCAGTGCTGTATGCAAAGTCAAGCTGTCAAAGTCTGAAGGAAAGGCCCCGAAAACAATAAACCTTGGCAAGCAGGCAAAAACAATTTATGACATGCTGTTCTACCTAAGTGGACAGATGCTGCCTGGAATTACTGCAAGTCAGTCATTGCCCGCCGATCCCACAGAAAGAGTCCTGCAACTCCACTGGCAGCATGCAACACTGCTCACTTTCCTCAAGTAAGGATAGTTATCAATTGTGATTTTAATACCCATTTTGCTAAGATACACTTTCACAACAAATTAAGCTAAGTAAGTTGTCTGTTTAAAATCATGCTTTATGAGGTTGTATCAATGTTGCAATACCAGGGAGAATTGATTTAAAATATTGATAGCAGTCAATTGGGAACACTATTGCAGAGGAGCTAAAATGTAGCTTCATTGTGTTCCTGAACGTATCAGGATAAGTATAATGAATAAGTTCACACTGTATAGATTCAAACTAGACTCCACCTTTTGCATGGTTTCATCTTTATTGATTTACATTTTTATCTATCTATCTATCTTAGAAAACTTTAGGATGGATCAAGTACTCATCAGTAGCCATGGGAAATCTGACAGTTTCCAACATGCGCATCAACCTTTTGCAGCTCTGACTCCCTGAGGAGCTGCTAAAGTGTTGGGTCCTCCTGGCTCTCCCAGTGGTGACCCACCCTTAAGTGACTGAACACCAGCACACCGGCAGTGATAAAGTGGGCTTTATTTGAGCAGGAATAATGCCTGTAAGAGAAGTTCTATTTGGACAGCAATAACAGAGTTAACTCAATATAAAGCACTGGAAGACTGCGGTGCGCAGTGCATTGTGGGGCGTTTGGCGGACTGAACAAACGGTCAAATGCCCCCAAAATTCGGGTGTTTGCGTAACGGGTGAGCAGCCAATATTTGGACCAAACTTATGCTCGGCTCAAACTCGTCGTCCAACGCTATTGCTAACCTTTGCATTTCTGAGTTTTAAGCTTCCAGCTGGTTAACATATTTTGCCCTACCACGAAGTCTGTCAAGTTTGGCTGCTTAGTGCTAAAATAGTACTAGATGTAAATAAGTGTAACCATTAAGTGTGTTGACAGCAATCAGATGAATTCTAAGAAATTAATTAAAGTGGACAAGTTGGCCTGATACTCAATGAAAATCTCAGCTACATCAATTATGAAAGCTAATTGACATCAATTAAGCAGGCGGTACAAGCAATAAACATCTGATGAACATTTAATGTATGATTAATTGTCACGGAGAGATTTTAAAGAAAGAGCAGTTATTTTCCACCTGCAAAGATATTGTGGGTTTGTCCAAAAATCTGAAAACTGCCAAAAACTTGCATAAATTACATAAAATAACTATTACGTAAAGGAAATTGCATGAACTATTATAAGAAAAAGAAAAAGTTATGTATATTTGTTTCCATTCGTACTTGTTACATCCTCGGGCAAGCAGCTGCATCATAATATAATCTGCATGTGTGTAGGAGGTTGTTTAAGAAGCTTTTTGTGTTTTTTCTATGTGTAGGTTATGAAGGCATTTTAGTATATGTCTTATTTATTCATGATTTTGTTATGAAAGAATTCCCTCCTTGCACTGCTGTGGCAGATGCATTCTGTGGTTCCTAATTGTTTTATTTGTGAACTGAATTGTGCTGATAATACTGTACGTGGTGGTTAGTGGAAAAGTCCACGATCTTTCTGCTTTTTAAACTTGGAAAGAGCTGGGTATAAAACAGATCTATAGCAGATCTAGAGTACCAGTTTAGTAGTCAGTTTAATAAACCATACAGCTAAATAGGGCAATACTTAAAGTGATTGTTAACTCAAAAAAAAATCCCCTTTAAGGTACAATCTGTAGCATAGTGCTTTTTCTTTTTCAATTGCCCCTTTCTATCATCTACAGTACCTGGTTGATATAAATACAGCCGCGCTCATCTAAAGTGCACTGTGTGTAATAAGATTGTCAACCGTTGTGAGCCATTGACAAATAAAGTTATATGTAAATATATAAATATAAATAAAGTGCTTTCAACAATTGATTCAAAGTGCATAAGCAAATATAAAGTGCATCAACAATTAATGAATAAATATAAAGTGCATCAGTAATAAGTGAATGAATCACAAATAAAGTCCCATACACCAACAGATTTAGTGCAGTCTCTAAAGGATTCTTCCACATATAATCAGGTCTTCAATCCCTTCACCACACGGACACCCTGGTACCTGGTTGACCCTGCCTGGTCCTGACTTTCCCTCTGAGAGCTGACCACGTTTAATGGCAGCTGAGCCATGAAAGCGTGGTCAATTTAAGTACCTCATTGCATCTTCTCCCTCTTCCCCCTCCCTCTTTTTGACAGTTTCGTAGCCAGAATTGGGAGAACAACCTCCCCCACTCCCCCTTCCCTGTTCTCGATCCTTCATTGATTAACATTTTTTTTTTCTTAGTCATGTGACCGGCATGGTGCCAATCGGCACTGCACGGACACGGGGTCAGAGATCACAGATTCCTCTTCTGATGTATCTTTACATACGTCAGAAGGAAATCTGGGCCCTTCCTACTTAGCTCTCTTAGCTCAGGATAAGGAAAGGTGAGAGGACACATGACCGCTATTACAAACTACAAAAAAAGGTATTTATGATAAAGGATAAAAAAAACACTCTGCCCACCTAATAGAGCAAAGACATTGATGTTAAAACAATTCATCACCTTTGAGTTTACAACCACTTTAAAGAAACATAGAAACATAGAAAAACATAGAAACATAGAATGTGTCGGCAGATAAGAACCATTTGGCCCATCTAGTCTGCCCAATATATCTGAATCCTATGAATAGTCCTTGGCCCTATCTTATATGAAGGATAGCCTTATGCCTATCCCATGCATGCTTAAACTCCTTCACTGTATTTGCAGCTACCACTTCTGCAGGAAGGTTATTCCATGCATCCACTACTCTCTCAGTAAAGTAATACTTCCTCATATTACTTTTAAACCTTTGCCCCTCTAGTTTAAAACGGTGTCCTCTTGTGGTAGTATTTCTTCTTTTAAATATGCTCTCCTCCTTTACCGAGTTGATTCCCTTTATGTATTTAAAGGTTTCTATCATATCCCCTCTGTCTCTTCTTTCTTCCAAGCTATACATGTTAAGGTCCTTTAACCTTTCCTGGTAAGTTTTTTCCTGTAATCCATGTACTAATTTAGTAGCTCTTCTCTGAACTCTCTCTAGAGTATCTATATCCTTCTGGAGATATGGCCTCCAGTACTGCGCACAATACTCCAAGTGAGGTCTCACCAGTGTTCTGTACAGCGGCATAAGCACTTCTCTCTTTCTACTGCTTATACCTCTCCCTATACATCCAAGCATTCTGCTGGCATTTCGTGCTGCTCTATTACATTGTCCTCCCACCTTTAAGTCTTCTGAAATAATTACTCCTAAATCCCTTTCCTCAGATACTGAGGTCAGGACTGTGTCAAATATTCTATATTCTGCCCTTGGGTTTTTACGCCCCAGGTGCATTATCTTGCACTTATCCACATTAAATTTCAGTTGCCAGAGTTCTGACCATTCTTCTAGTTTTCCTAAATCCTTTTCCATTTGGCATTTCCCTCCAGGAACGTCAACCCTGTTACATATCTTTGTGTCATCAGCAAAAAGACAAACCTTACCATCGAGGCCTTTTGCAATATCACTTATGAAGATATTAAACAAAATTGGTCCCAGTACAGATCCCTGAGGTACCCCACTGGTAACATGACCTTGTTCTGAATGTTCTCCATTGACTACAACCCTCTGTTGTCTGTCACTCAGCCACTGCCTAATCCACTCAACAATATGGGAGTCCATGTTCAATGTCTGTAGTTTATTGATAAGTCTTCTATGTGGGACAGTGTCAAAAGCCTTACTAAAATCTAGATATGCAATGTCTACTGCACCTCCACCGTCTATTATTTTAGTCACCCAGTCAAAAAAATCTATAAGATTTGTTTGACATGATCTCCCTGAAGTAAACCCATGTTGTTTTTCATCTTGCAATCCATGGGATTTAAGATGTTCCACAATTCTATCCTTTAATAGGGTTTCCATTAATTTGCCTACTATTGATGTCAGACTCACTGGTCTATAGTTGCTCGATTCCTCCCTACTACCTTTTTTGTGAATGGGCACGACATTTGCCAATTTCCAATCTTCCGGGACGACTCCTGTTACTAATGATTGGTTAAATAAATCTGTTAATGGTTTTGCCAGCTCACCACTAAGCTCTTTTAACAATTTTGGGTGTATCTCATCAGGACCCTGTGACTTATTTGTCTTCACTTTAGACAGCAATCTTAGAACGTCTTCCTCTGTAAAGACACATGCATCAAACGATTCATTAGTCATCCTTTCAAGTGGAGGTCCTTCTCCTTCTTTTTCTTCTGTAAAAACTGAACAGAAGTATTCATTAAGGCAGTCGGCTAGCCTTTTATTCTCTTCTACATACCTTCCGTCCTTTGTTTTTAATTTAGTTATTCCTTGTTTTAATTTCCTTTTTTCATTTATATATCTGAAGAATGTCTTATCCCCCTTTTTCATAGACTGAGCTAGTTTTTCTTCTGCCTGCGCTTTAGAAGTTCTTATAACTTGCTTGGCCTTTTTCTGCCTAATCTTGTAGATTTCCTTATCTTCATTGCTCTGGGTTTTTTTATAATTACAAAATGCTAGCTTTTTATTTTTAATGATTTGGGCCACTTCTGCTGAGTACCACAGTGGTCTCTTCCTTTTTTTGCTTTTACTGACAAGTCTAATGCAATTTTCTGTTGCCTTCAATAGTGCACCTTTTAAGTAGTCCCATTTCTCCTGGACTCCATGTAATCCATTCCAGTCTGATAAGGACTCATTTATGATTAATTTCATTTTTGAAAAGTCTGTTTTTCTAAAATCTAAAAGTTTTGTTTTTGTGTGGTGTGATTCTTTCACAGTTCTTATATTAAACCACACTGACTGGTGATCACTAGATCCCAAGGTTTCGCCTACAATGACATCATATACCGAATCCCCATTTGTGAATACCAAATCCAAAATGGCCTCCCTCCGGGTTGGCTCCTCAACCACTTGTTGCAGAGACAGCCCCAGTAGGGAATTTAGAATATCTGTACTCCTGGTAGAACTTGCTATTTTGGTTTTCCAGTTTATATCTGGAAGATTGAAATCTCCCATAATGATAACTTCTCCTTTCATTGTCATTTTAGCTATTTCTTCAACTAGTAGATCATCTAGCTCTTTAACTTGACCAGGTGGTCTATATATCACACCTACACGAGTTACTGCATGATTAGCAAACTGCAACGTAACCCAAACTGACTCTATGTTGGCCTCACCAACTTGTATTAGGTTAGATTTAATGCTATCTTTCACATACAGGGCCACTCCTCCTCCTTTCTTGCCTTCTCTGTCTCTTCTGTATAAAGAGTACCCTGGTATGGTTATGTCCCAGTCATTTCTTTCATTAAACCATGTTTCCGTAACAGCCACTAAATCTACATTCTCAGATGCCATTATTGACCCAAGTTCATTGATTTTTTTACCTAAACTGCGAGCATTTGTAGACAGGACTCTGAGCTTATCATTTCTTAGCCTCTGTGCTTCTGACCTGTTCTGGCATTGTTTCGGGGGGCAATTGGACTCTTGTATTTTCACTCTTTTGCCCCCCCTTCCTAGTTTAAATACTCTTTCGCAAATTCTTGGAGTTGTTCACTAAGTATATTTGTTCCTTTGAGAGAAAGATGCAAACCATCTTTTTTGTACAGTTCCTTTCTATTCCAAGTAGAGCTATCATGAGAAACAAAGCCAAATCCTTGCTCTTGACACCATTTACTAAGCCATATGTTGAACTCCTTTATGCGCCTCTGCCTATCATTCTGAACATTATGCACAGGCAGAACTTCAGAAAATGAGATGGTGGATGCAAAATCCTGTATGTCATTTCCAAGTGTGATAAAAGATTTTTTCACCTCTGACACTTCATTGCAAGCCAGGTCATTTGTCCCTAGATGGACAAGAACGTCCACGTCCCCTTCCTGCTTTGCTTGCTTAACAATATTAATAATACGTCTTCTATCTCGCCTAGCAGTAGCACCAGGGAGACATCTCACAAAACCATTTTCTTTAAGCTCCACACTTCTTATGATTGAATCACCCAGCAACAGCTGCTTCCTTGGAGACTTCACTTTATCTTTTTTGTCCTTGGCTGCAGTCTTGCATACATTAGACATAGGAGTCGATGGTTTCTCACCCTCTGTGCTTGAGTCCATATCCATGTTGTCCTTACATTCTGAGAGTGCTGCAAATGGATTTTGGAGAACCACCGACTATGGGACATGTCTTCTATCCACCACTCTAAGTCTTCCAGAACCTGCAGTAACCCATCTGCCATTTCTGGGGGTCCTCTGTGGCAGTGGCATTGCAGCAGTCCCAGCTGGAGTTTGTTTAACAGATAATTTAAATATTTCTGATTTCAAAAATGCAATTTCCTGCTGCAGTAAGGAGAATTGCCTACAGATCTGACAGCATCCGAATCTCCAAAGAGTGGAACATGAAATAAATGCACAACAATTCCTGCACTGAACCAAGTCTGCCATTTTAAAGAGGAGAGAAAAAAAAAATAAAATAAAAAATAAAATAAATAAAAAATAAAAATAAAATAAATAAAGTGTTTGTAAACTTTAACAATGAGCTTCTCTTATTTGACACCTATTGACCTGTTGGGTGACCTCTTCCATAAGTGCAAAAACTACCAATTGATCCTTCTAGAAACCTTGTGAGCTCATAAATTCCTAAGTGTCTGATGCACTGAGATCTCAAGCAATGTTATCAGTTCTGTCTAGATCACATCTGTGGACTGCATAACACCTCCTCTTATCTTATGGGGATGTTGCGAAGGGAAGGAATTCTTTCGTGCCTACAAACTTCCTGTCCTAGAGTAAAAATGCTGAACCTCTATAGACATAATACAGTGAGTGAGTGTTGTCACCCTTATACTTTGGTTGTCAATAGGAATAATAAAACCCTTACAGTAGTAGTCAGAATGTCATTGTCACATACCTGGCAGCTGAGCCTGATGGGCAGAGGGAAGGCCTCTTGTACAACCCCGGCTCAAGGACCACCGATGTTGTAACAGTGGCCACAAGAGCGTGGTGGTGTATGGGTGCCTGGATCGTCTTCCGTGTGGTGGATATATCAGCAGGGAGGACCAGAAGGTAAACGGCATGCGTTGGCAGGCTAGCAGATTCTGGGCTGGTGGTAGCAGGCAGCAGGCAGCAGGGATCAAGCAGGTGCATGCAGGGCAGAAGAGACACAGGGTGCATGGTCAGACAAGCCGGGTTGGTAACATATGATCAGATGCAGGCATAGACAGTATCCAAAGAATAGTCAGGGTACAGGCAGAGATCGGTAATGTGAGTTCAGGCAGATGAGAAAACAACAACAGCAAAGTCCAGATACAGGCCAAGGACAAGGTGGGAGAGATTCAACAGAGTCAAAGGCAAGCGGGGTCAAACACAGGAAGGAGTAACACGATCAGGTTTCATGAACACAGGTACAGATGCAGATCAGACAGCAAAGCATTAATGCAACAGTTGCACTTATATATGGCACTTAACACCAACGTCTAGCGGCGCATTCGCGTGTGCGCGAATAATTGAGCGCAGGTGCACATTCGCGTGCCTGACACAATGGGCACTTGCGGGATCGCACATGCGCATTTGCGTCAGCGTTTGAGCATTAATAGCACTATGGCCAGCATGTCCCTGACAGTCACCTATACAGACAGCAAAAAAATCATTGGTGTCTTGCTGCTGGCTTTGCCAAGTGGCACTGGTCCTGCAACTTTTCTGGCATTATCAAACAGGAGGTCAATCAGCTACAGCTCAAAGAACCTATAGCAACCTCTGGATGAACCCTAGGGTTCCATGGAACCCTGCTTGAGAATGACTGTTTTGAGCAATGTTCAATTCATGTACTTGATGTTGATGTTTATGTCACTGCTGAACCCAGATCAGTGATCAGTGTAACCAGCTAGATTTCACGTAAACAGATGTGAGCATTACATAGTTTGTTGGGGATTTCCCACAAATAATTTCAGCAGTAACACGATTTAGCCCTTCAGGTGTAATAATGTAAGGACGTTCCTTAATGTTTCTTTAGACAGATAGGGGAATTTTACCAGACTACAAAATAGGCCATTTAAGTTTCTCTCAAATTCATTTCCACTGCTTGCCCGAGGCAAACGTAAAGCTTATGTCAAGGCAAAGTAAAAAAACATATACAGTACATTCATGCACATTTCCTCATGTTTGATCTCCTTAAAGACCTTGAAAGTACAGAAAAAACTTGTTTATCTGTCAAAAATACACTAAGCTTTTAAGCTCTGCTGTGGGCTGACAACACATTGCACTTATGTGGACTGAATGTTGTCAGCCCTGCCCAGTTGTCTTTTGTTAAACTACTCAACCACTATCACTCTCAGATCTCTACAACATAAAGGGCTATCATTCTCTAGTCCAAGATAAGAACTAAAAAACATCCATAGGGGGTGCTGTTCCAGAAAGTGTGGTAAATTAGCAGAATTACTAAGTCATGTACAGTCATATTCCACACTTTCTGGAACAGCACCCTCTGTGGATGTTTTTTTAGTTCTTTACATGAGTTGAGGTAGCAGAGGCCAGCATGGTCCCCTTAACATATACACTTGGGAATTTTTCTATGCGCCTTGTTTTAAGTTTTCTTCATGATAAGAACTAGAAGGGCTCTTTAAAATAATAACACAGAAAGTACATACAAAACAGCTCAGAATTCTGCATTTATCAAACAGATATACAAAATGCTTCCAATAGTATAATATTTATAGTATATATCATTTATTCAAACTGATATGGCCCCTTTCACACTTGTGCGACCTAAAAGTCACACAGTTTCACCGTGATTTTGCTGCTATTTTGACACGACTTTGCCGTGATTTTGACTGGACTCGAAGCAATGCTTGTGTAATCTTGAGGTCTATGGACCTCAAAATGCATCAAAGTCGGACCATACTGGTGCAGGGACTACTTTGAAGTTGTTGAGACTTGAAGTCGCACAGATATGAACGGTACTCATTGGAAATCATGAAATACGACTTGTCCCAAGTCTCACAAGTGTGAAAAGGGCCTAAAAGAAAATGATTGCATTAGTACAATTTTTTATCATGTATGTAAATAAAACAGACTGATATAACAAAACACTTCCAATGGTAAAATGTTTAAAATGTAATTGAACAGATAATACAAAAGTTTCCAATGGTCTAATATTTCTAACATATAGAAACATAGAAAAGTGACAGCAAAAAAAATAGCTAGTGGTCCCATCGAGTCTGCCCGTTTTTTTTGTGTTTTGTTTTGTTTTGTTTTTATACAATTTTATACAATTTCATCTAGCATATATAGCAAAACACTACCAATTGTATAATATTTATAATATATAATTGCATCAAACAGGTGTAGGAAAAGGCTCCTGATGGTAAAATATTTGTAATACTGTATACAATAAGTTTATAACTTCATCAAACTAATGAAAAAATGCAAGCTGTATTTCTTTCATATGTACATGTTGCATGGGTATGGCATTTTGAAAATTACTGGTTTTCATATATGTAGGAACAATCTGTTCAAATAAATGAACATGTTTATAAAGGGGGCATGGGGAGAGCATGCAGACATTACAGGTGCTGACATATCGCTTAGGAAAACTACAGTGATTATTTTCATCAGGGCAAGACTTGTCGGCAAACAGTAAATTTCAGTTATGTGCAAAGATATTTTTATATGAACAATTTTTCTTTTAAATGACTGCAGTTTGTACATTTTTAACATACTTTCTTGCACGTTATATAGAAACCAAGGGGCATCTCTTCCTCACATTAAACCAGAATACCTGTTTGAACCCCTGGACTATGAGCGATGGATCCAAGTACAGGTACAGCTCACCATACATGTTGCTAATATTGCTATATATTATAACATCCATACAAATTTCTTATATTTAGAAATATATGATTTACTAGGATGAGTTCACACTTGAGGCCTACAACAAAATACAGTAAATAATGATTTTGAGTTACAACTTAAAATGTAAATTCTCCCTGAAATAAATACATTGAAGACATATATAATAAGAATATACTATAATGTTACTGATTATGATCCATTCACTCCTAAAAGCCAATTCCCACTAGATCTTACTGGGTATTAGAAACTGTTTAGGGGAATAAACTATTAAATACTGTTAGAAACTACTGTTCCAGAGACTCACTCGATTTACATAATAGGATTTCAGTTAGCTCAGACTGTTAAACGACTGAAATTTCCCTCCGAAATAGACCATTTCATGGCTGAAGCCTGAATCTGTAGGTACTATGACCATTGAATCACTCATTTAAAAGCCTAACTTCAGCCAAAAATGTACTTTTTAGTTTTAGATAGGAGAGGAGAGTTTAAGATAGTGGAGGAGAGTTAGAAGTTAGAGTTAGAGTCAGTATAAAACATTCCCAACTCTACTAAATTTGTGTTTTTGTCTTTGTCCCCATTAGAAAGAGTTCCAAAACTTCCTGTGTTAACAGAAAGTAAGGGAAAGTTACCCCATGCAATTAAAAATAAAGTAAAACATTTTTCCTGGAGCTGCATTTTAAAACTAAACTGTATGCAAATATAACCACTTCAGCACCAAAGGATTTTACTCTCTTCATGACCAGGCCATTTTTTGCTATGTGGCACTGCATTACTTTAACTCAGGGGTCGACAACTTAAGGCCTGCGGGCCAAACCCGGCCCCGCTACCGCTAAATGTCCCGCCAGTCAGTGCATGTGATGAATTTACGTGAACCCGGCCCGCAGACATTTTCGACGCTCTCCTCATCATTAGACAGCGACCGGTATCACAGAGCTGGATGGATGCGGTAGCTGCTGGAGTTAACTTTTCACATTAAACAGCAGGTGATTGGTTGCCGAGCGATCCTAGCAACCAATCATCAGCCTGTTAATGTGAAAAGTTAACTTCAGCAGGTCTGCCCCCAACCAGCCCTTTGAAACCAGGGTGCAGGGGGCAGAGGACACTACAGTGGGGGGGGGGGTGCAGGAGACAGAGGACACTGCTTTGGGGGTCACAGGACACTGCTATGGAGGGAGGGGGCAGAGGACACTATGGGAGTGATGTGAAGAGGGACAGAGGACACTGCTATGGGGGTACAGAGGACACTGCAATAAGGGGGACCCTATTAGGAACCCCATCACCCCTGGGGACAGGGACCCCTTCTTACCTGGAGACAGGGACCCCTTCTTTCCTGGGGGCAGGGACCCCTTCTCCCCTGGGGACAGGGACCCATCACCCCTGGGGACAGGGACCCATTCTCACCTGGGGACAGGGACTCCTTATCACTTGGGGACAGGGACCCCCTCTTACCTGGGGACAGGAACCACTTCTGGCTTGGGGACAGGGCCCCCCTCTTACCTGGGGACAGGAACCACTTCTGGCCTGGGGACAGGGCCCCCATCTCTGCTAAGGATGGGGACCCAATCTCCCCTAGGGACGGGGGACCCCCATCTCCCTGAGGGCAGGAACTCTATTTTCCCTAGGGACAGGAACCAATCTCCAGACCATTCTGGCTGGCAGGGTTGGCGTCAGCCACCCTTGGGTGCCAGGATGGGGGAAGGGGCAGTAAAACCCAAATTCCCAGCAAAATGCTCCCTCTTAGTGAACTGTCACTGTATTAGTGAAGAACTTTAAAGTGAGGTAAACCTGAACTGTTATTATTACTATTTTAGGATTTTTATTATCTTCATTTATTAGCAGGTAAATGCGGCCCTACATGAATTTGCATACATTGAATCCGGCCCTTAAGTGGAAAATCTCCCCTGGGGACAGGGACCCCTCCTCACCCATTTTCCCTAGGGACAGGAACCCAATCTTCAGACCATGCTGGCTGGCAGGGCTGGTGTCAGCCACCCTTGGGTACCATGATGGGCGAGGGGGCAATAAAATCCAAATCCCCAGTTACATGCTCCCTCAGGGTGAACTGTCTTTGTATTAGTGAAGCACCTTTAAAGTGAGGTAAACCTGTACTGGTATAATACTATGTTAGGTTTATTATTATCTTCATTTATTAGCAGGTGAATGTGGCCCTCCATGCAGTCACATACTACTATTGAATCAGGCCCTTAAGTGGAAAAAGATTGCTTACCTCTGCTTTAACTGATAATTGCACAGTTATGCAATGCTGTACTAAAACAAAGTTTATATATTTTTTTCACTCTTTAGCTGGTATTTAATCACCTCTAGGTTTTTATTTTTTATTATATAAACGAAAAAAGACAGAGAATTTTGGGGAAAAAAAGAAAAAAACAATATTCTTTACGCTCTGCTAAGAACATATCTAATAAAAAATTTAAAAAAATCAAATCTCTTAATACATTTTGGCCAAAATTCTTCAACAGAAAGGTAGCTTTTCACTATAAACAAGAATGTGCTACTAATAGCAGCGTTATGTGTCAGTAGATGAGTGCCACCAGTGGCATCCCTACCCCCCCATGACACAGCCTATGTTGACTATGCAGAAATCTGACTTTGTGTCTGAATTTTGATAATCAATTTTGGAGTACTTTTCCTTTTAAAACCCCTGCAAAACAGCTTCAGCCGTAAATTGACTCAAAACAAAACCAACATTTTAAAAAATAAAGATTGGGAATTAACTCCTAAATGAAATCATAGAGCAAAGTATTAAATAAAAAAAAAAAAGCTTCCGCAATACCTTTTGTTCCTTACTTTAGTTGCAGGTCACATGAATGCTTCAATCTATTTGGAGCCAAACAGCCCCGGCGGTGGGCGGGACCAGCCTGCTCTGCAGGAAAAGGCAATTATAGGAGGAGCTGCTGTCAATCACTCTTACCCACCCCGTTGGGCTCCCAGCTGCCTATGCCACCTGCAGCACCACCTAATGGGGTGGATAAGAGTGTTTAATTTACAGCAGCTCTTCCTATCATAGTCATTCATAGCTGAGGAGGTTGCTCCCACCCCACGCATAGACTGTTCTAGTCTGAATGGAGCAAAGGGCAGAGTAAGCTGTAGACATGGATTTTGGAGCATGCACAAATTAAGTGGTAACACTGCAGATTTTTGTCACCACTAACAGCAAGAATAAGTCACTGGCAGGATCCACAGGTACTTTTCTTCAAAATATATCCTAAATGTATTTATTTAAAAAAAAAAAAGCATAAAATGATTTGATATGCATTAAGATAAAAAAAAAAAAAAAAAAACGTTCTGTGTGCAGCAGTCCCCCTCAGGCCCCTAATACTTACCTGAGGCCATCTCGATTCAGTGATGTTGCACAAGAGGCTCAGCTGTCTGGGACCAGGAGCACCTGCAAGGGACCCAAAAAGAGTAGGATCTGGGTTGCTCTGTGCAAAACCACTGCACAGAGCAGGTAAGTGTAACATTTTTGTTATTTTGAAACATAGTTACATAGTTACATAGTTAGTGAGGTTGAAAAAAGACATCAGTCCATCCAGTTCAACCTATGATGTGTGTGTGTGTTTGCTTTTAACCGTACATTGTATACCCCTGTATGTTGTGGTCTCTAAGGTGCCCATCTAATAGTTTTTTGAAACTATCAATGCTCCCTGCTGATGCTTGTGGAAGAGAATTCCACATCCTTACCGCTCTTACAGTGAAGAACTCTTACGCATTTTAAGGATAAACCACCTTTCCTCTAGTTTTAGTGAGTGGCCACATGTCTTATTGTATCTCCTTTCTCTGAATAGTTTGTTCCTTATGCTAGGGTCGCCAGTACAGTATTTGTACATTGATATCATATCCCCTCTCAAGCGTCTCTACTCCAGAGAGAATAGGTTCAGTGCTTGTAGTCATTCCTCATAGCTGATGTCCTTCATTCCCCTAATTATTTTTGTTGCCCTTCTCTGGACTCTTTCCAATTTCCAATTCCAGCACATCCTTCCTGAGGACCGGTGCCCAGAACTGGACAGCATACTCCAGATGTGGCCGGACCAGAGTCTTGTAGAGTGGGAGAATAATCTCTTTATTTCTGGAGTGAATCCCCTTTTTTATACATCCCAGTATTCTGTTGGCTTTGCTTGCAGCGGCTTGGCATTGCATGCCACTGCCAAGCTTGTTGTCTACCAGTACCCCCAAGTCTTTTTCCATCCTAGACTCACCCAGAGGTCCCCCCCCCCTAGTGAGTAGCTTGCTTTCTGGTTTCTGGCCCCCAAGTGCATTACTTTACATTTTTCAACATTAAACCTCATCTGCCATGTAGTTTCCCACCCCATTATTTTGTTCAGGTCCGCTTGTAAGGTTTCCACATCCTGCATAGAAGATATTGGCAAGCTTAGTTTAGTATCATCCGCAAATACTGAGATTGTACTAGATATCCCCTCCTCTAGATCATTTATGAATAAATTAAACAAGATTGGTCCCAGGACAGAACCCTGGGGGACCCCACACCCGCCCAATCCGAGTACTCCCCATTAATTATCACCCTCTGGACTCTCCCCTGGAGCCAGTTCTCTATCCAAACAAAAAAGAAAAAAAAAAAACAGAGATTTTAATGATACGTTAAGTGAAACTGATCATATGTTGATCTGCGTCCTAAATCTTCCATTCAAACATCATCCTCAGTTTTGTAATGTTAGAGGGTCTTTTCGGGCTAAGCCATATTTTCTCTAATAAACTCTGATTTATCAGAAGAGATGCATAGAAAATCTGACAAAATATTCCAGCCTGCCTAATCATAATTAATTCAGTGGATATCAGTAAGGGCCACACGCCAATGAAGATATAGTCCAGAATAATTAATTATTGTAAGATCAACAAAAAAATCCAATGTGTTTTGGGGATAAACAAAATCTCCCTTCCGTGGGGCTTGTATGTTGCCTCCTTCTGGAATGATTGGGTTTTCAAAAGTTTAAAAGCATTTGCAGATTTCACATCCAATATTTTGTAGATTTCACAACCAATATTAGCACCAGCTCCACTGAATTCCCATTAGCACCTCCTCTTTCCTTTGTGTGTTCTTTGTTTTATTGCAGCAGCTTTATCAAAGCAATTCAGCTCAGTTTAGATCTCAGTGCGTCTTACATATGCACTCCAAATCATTAAAATGTATCAGCCTCCCAATTTGGATCATTTGTGCATTATACACTGTACAATAGAGGAATACTGGCTGTACTGTACAAAGAGGGCTTCATTGTAAGGCTTATAATTTAAAATTGTTCAAAAAATCAATTCCAAAATAGAGACAGACTGGACTTATGATATCCTACGCTATTTTGAAAGCCTCTGCGTGAACTTTTCCAAAAATGAGAAAATGTGACAATAACTATAGCATATGAGCTAAACCCTATAAAAACTGTTTTGTTGGTACTAGCAAATGACACTTAAAATTGACCACCACGCTATGAACATGAAATTAATAGATGTAGTAGATGGTCATTAATGTATGCCTCTAAATTATCAAGTAATTTCAGATTTCTAAAAATGCTCTTACAAAGACAGCTTGCTGATAACTGCTTTTTGTCAGCGGCAAACATGAAAATTGCTTGTGCTTATGGAAAGAGTGCTTGATTTCTTGTTCTCTTTGTCAGCTGTTTAGCTCTGAATTATTGAAGGTAGAGACACAAGAACTTAAGGGTTTGTTCCTTGGAAGTGAAATGTACTTTGTGATAAAATGTGGCTATTACACTTAATTTCAGTGGATCAGACTGTAGTATTTTTCTGAGACAAGAGTATCACAAAAAACATTGACAGAGAAGTAGGCAATGCATATAGTGGCACTGTTTTTTATTTCTGTATTTAGGATTGTACACCATATTGCAATAAATTCTGTATGTCTTATTATATTTCCCACAGTATACTAATTTTATTCTTACTAAGGATTACAAATGTGCTCATATCAGAGGAGATATAGCCATATTCAAGTTACATATATTAATATCTAGTAGTAAGTTAGTTATCTGTAAATATGAAAAAATGTGGTATACTTTTTTAGGTTGCTATTCCTGTTAAATATAAAATGTGATGCATTCATATGGTTAAATGCATCAGAAATAGCAGTTTTTTGCCTAACAGCTAATGGCCACTGCTGTTCCTATTTTATATTTATAGTATCCAGTGTAAAAGTGTTTGATGCTATTCTATAATTTATAACAGAAATGCAATATTTCACAATATAGAAGGCAAATGAATTATATACATTTTTATTAAAAATGTTTTACAGTAAAACGTTGAAACTATATTTAACATCCTACTTTATGAAACAGTCTATAAAATATTGAAAGCTATTGACTAAGTGCCAGTTTCATAAAGACTTACAAACAACTCGAACATTAAAGTAAAGTAACATTAAAGTAGAACTTGTTTGTGGGATAATTAAAGTAGAACTATAGACAAAACTTTTTTTGGATTTTTAATTTTGAATAAAGTAAGGGAGGGTGTTTTTGCCATCTATGTCCCATTGGCGAGATTTACCTTTACTTCCAGTCCCATAGTCAAAACAGGAAATTAGCAGAAATCCCGGCAAATTATTAGACTTCCTTGGGGTCCCCCAGGTCACCAGAACTAGTGTCCCCATTGGAAGATTTCCCCTCTATTATCTTTCTGGAGACAATTCAAAATGTGAGATTTTTTTTTACTTTCAATGATAATGGTAAGCATGACAAATAAAGAGGGGTTTTCTCCCTAATAAATAGTATATACACTCAGTGGAGTGTATTCTTCGCGCCTAGGAGCAGCTAAAGGGTGGGATGGGGTTAAATTCTAAGGGGGAGCAGCAGCTATAGTATGTGTGGATTGAATGAATAAATAAATCCCAAGGGGAATTTGGGATTCAATATCGCTTGCTAGTAGGAAATGGTGATAATAAATAAACAGTGAATATTCATATAGGCTAAAATGTCACTAAAAAACCACTAAAAATTACATTAAAAATTAATAAATTCATAAATAGTATACCCAATAAATAACATACAGTATTCAATCAAATAAGTGTCATAAAGGTGCATAATAGTGCCAAAAATTAGTTCAGTAAAAGTTCATATGTGACTTCCAGTAAAAGTTCATATGTGACTTGGTGAAAGTAGATTGCACTTCAGTGCAAAACAAGGTGCAAGTGCTCAGTGCTGGATCCTCCAATGGTCCGATAACCAATTGAGTGAGGTGACTTTTAAGATAAATAAGATGTGAGCTTACCAGAAATAGTGGGTCTAAGTTACCTTACGGTAAAAAGACCAGTAGTGCTTGATGGCCCTCCTGGCCTCAGATCCGGTACCTGCTGGGCTTGTCCCCCACTGACCGAGGTCCCTTCCTGGGCAAACGATATCCTCCAGGTCCGGTTAGGGAAAAATAAAATTGCTCCAGATGATGTAGTACCATTTAAAAAGCGTTTTATTGGAGTTTAAAGGTAAAATATACACGCAAAGTGAATTAAAATATAAACCGCGCCCGCTAGCATGAAGTCTGTAGTGTGGAGAGCGGTAGCTACCGAGCTGCGTTCCAGCTGACTTCCGGGTAGGCGGCGTGCGTTCCACCTGACGCGCGTTTCGTCAGATCGTAATGACGTCTTCAGAGGTGGAGACGTACGATCGCTCAGGGACTTTAATGCGGTAGCCGCCGCCCTCCACTCCTCCCACCAGGAAGTTCCCACATGTGGCGTCCTGCATCTCTAGGCAACATGGGAGCAGGAAAACAATGCCAAAACACTGAGATGGGCTTAGGAGGGGGCGGCCACTAAATACATATACCTTCTTAATAACTATGATTCATATATTTTCTCCCTAATGGTAGCACAGACAGCAATGAAAACCTGACGGGTTCTAATCTCTCTCTCTACGCTATCTAAAATTAAAAAAAGTTTTGCCTTTAGTTATATTTTAGTAAGGAAACTTGGGACTAACCTCAACCATAAGGTGTTAGTTATTGTTATTAAACCTTCAACATTTTATAAGTTTAACACACTGAGCAAAATAGAATAAACATTCCCTGGTGAACAATTTATTAAAATTCTTACCCCAGCACTTGCAGTTTAGAACTTTCATTGGTGTGGACTCCTGCTCTCTCACTTCCCTGACGGTCTCCACAGGGAAGAGTTAACAGTGGACAGTGTAATCCCAAGCCAATCTGTTAGCTTGGAGAAGGAAAAGAATGTGAGGGAGGAGCAGGGGGGTTTATTGCCATCCTAGGCTATGGGGCTTTGTGTTCCTATTGCACATAGTGTAGGGAGACACACCTCTAGTTACTGCATACAAGGGTGGCTCTATAGGATGCTGCCAGAGAAAGAAGCCACACTAAAACAGGAAACCTGGTACAGCTGTCATGGCACTGGCCATTGGTGTGCGCAGCCTATTGCAGTAGGGTGTGCACCCCACAGCACAAACACACATGCGTATATATCAGCAGAACAGTGGATGGTGTCATTAGACCAGAGATTGGTGTCAGTGGTTTTTATTTTTATTATTTTTTACAATTTCATTTTTTTTAAATTATTCTTTACACTATTTTACTTTTATTTACATGTATTTAGGAGCCCAGCTGGGAGGTTTAGCGAAATATTAACAGGTCTAAACAGACCTCTGATGTCTCATTTGTGAGACGGAGAAAGGGACTGAGGACAGAACTTCCCCAGTATTTTTCTCTGCAGCCTTAGCTGAACTGGACAGTGAACTAATAGGAAGTGCTCTGTGCTGAGTGGCTTTCTGTTCATTCACAAACTGAAGCATAGTAAACATACTACATAGTTGCGATGATATGTATGGTTTTACTAACACATGTCAAAAATTGCAAAATTGGGCTTAGGCATTAAGATTTGTTTCACCCTTAGGCCTAAAAGGGTTAAAGTGGAAATAAACTGTACATTCAAGGCATGCATCCAGTGATAAAGTTTCATATTTACTCAACTCATAAAAAAATACTGTCCTGACAATAGTAAATAAAGAAAATATATACAACAGCAATGCACATTTGCACATACTTCCTTTGTGGTCCAAAGAAAAAGTAGTTGTCATACATATATTGTGCTGATTGGTGTACATCTTTCACTTCTAAGAGCAGCAGGTTGTATGACGGGCACATCAAACACTGGATTTATTAAAGGAGAAATAAAGCTAAAGCTATTTTGTCTATACTTTTCCTGGAGATCACAGGAGTGCAGTGCATTTTCAGCTAACAGCAGGTTAAAGTCTGCTATCGGCATAACATCACTCAGCCGGGCCAGGTTTGGGAAAGATTCTGACTTTACAGTTGGGAACCATCCACATTCCTGGATTGGTAGCTGACTCAGCCTCTCACCAAGCCGCTGAGAGCCAGAGCCAGAGCCAGCCGTTTCCACCCCCTTCACAGTCCAGTGCTCCAGTGAGCTTTGGAGGGGCAGAGCAGAGAGCCGATCACTGACAGTCACTGCTCTCTGCTCACTGAAGGCTTGAGCGATCAGTGGTCTTTGATCACTCGGCAGGGTACAGATGCAGTATCGGGAATAATGCTGCATCCATCTAGATGAGTATAAATTTTATTTTTTTCACGAGCCCATACTTCTCTTTTAAAATGTATTAATAACAAAAAACCACAGGAATCATTAAACCAAAAATGTCTTTTTTTTAATTTTGGATGGAACAGGAAATAGAACCACACTCATTTTTTTTTTTTTTTTGCTCTTTGTGTCCCCATTATGGAGATTCTACTCTCCATTTGTCTTTGATCATTGCCACTAAAACAGAAAGTGATGGGAAATCCAAAATCATACAGTTGTCACCTGACTAAGAGGTTAAGTGAAATTATTAATTTATGGGCTGTCCTTATTTTGTAGACATTTTCTTTCATTTCCTGTTGTGTCTTTAGGCCAGAAAATTGAGTTTTGAGTATAAACAGTATTAAACTGACATAGATTCTGACCTTTTTCGCCAACACTACTGGAAGTAGGTAACAGACAGCCTCACAATATTGTGCTAGCAGAATCCTGGACTTGGCAATGCCACAATAAATGGTTTCTCAAGTACATTAACCCTAGTCACCTTTCACGCATCTTTTTTTAATATAACATGATAATGGTTTTCTCACCCTTGTTTCTCTTAATCTCTAGTACTGTATTACTCAGCTGTTTGATAATGTTTACCTTGTGGCAGTTTACACTTCAGAGAATAACATTATATAACTGGTTTAGATTATTGAAGCATTAGATGCACACCATGACAGCCAACACAGTGATGTTTCTCACTTCAGCAGGCACTAAGCTGCATTAGCCCCATGGGAAGAATGATAAGTCATTTTCTTAAAGTTTTCAGAAACTGACATAATGTAGAATGCACAGACGTACTGGTATGTAGTCTATTTTTATTGTTTTTTTTTATCCTAAATTAAACATTTAATTACATTTATGTGTACATTTTTGTCTTTATAGGATCAGATTCAAAAGCTGCAGACCTCAAGCAAAAAGAATGCAGATCCGGCTAATAATGTTTTGTTTCCTATTAGCCACAGTGCATTTCAGTCTGTGAGTAAACGCTCATGGACAGATGTACTGCTCCAAATATATAAGGTGGGAGAGATTTCTATTTGTGATGAGCAAACTAATCTACACAATTTTCATTTGCTGCATTTTAGCAGTTAAGATGGCCATACAATCTGAATCTGTAATCACTATTAAATCATTAGATCTACCAAAGCTGTATAGTGAGAGCCCCATCTCTACTCAGTTTGTAGCCTGACAGGTAGGCTTTTATACTAAATAGACAGTAGATCTAAATAAGTCTGTTTAATTAGCCTGCAATGTGTATAGCTAGCTTAACTGCTGAAGATGGATTAAACCTCAACTCCAGCCAAAACCTTTTGGAATGCTTGATAAGGGATATATTAAACTGTCTCTCAGGTCTTAAATGCTGTCTCTGTTCAGTTAAGAACTTTTTTTCTCAATAAATGCTGCCTGTGTCCCCATAAAGGAGATTTCTGTTCTATTTGACACCCATCTTCTGGACAGGAAATGAGAGGTGACTCCTTTATTGAGACGCACTTAGCTATACAGTTCTTGCAGTAGTTCTAAACTGTGTTCACTCAACTAGAAAGTGTGTTTTTATTGCTATTTGTTACAGTTGAGGGGTTTTCCCTTACTTCCTGTTTTCCCTGATACCCATCAGATAGACAGAAAGTAAGGAGATATCTCTTGAAGCCTAATGTTTAATGTTCTTTTTAAAGAGTTTGTTAAATAGTTGCTTTGGGCCAAGTTGGCCCTGCAATAACAGGTACGCTTGCTGGATGTGCTGTATTAACTTTATGTAGTGTTAGCATTGTGTTCAGGCAGTGGGACAGGGACTTCCTGTCCCACTCTTAGGACAAAATAGAGTCAGGCTAAGCACTACTTAGTCATTCAGGGGAAGCTTTGTATTCTATGAATGAATACAAAGCTTCCTCTGGTTAACTGAGGCTTTAAATGGGCACAAAGCCAACAAAGAGAACACAACCTATGGTTGTCCATCATTACCATTTACTTCTGATGGGTAATAACAAGCTAGTTCTTATTAGAAAATGAATGCAGAGGTGTTTGCAGGTCTCCCTTCAATCATAGATTGAAGAGGTTTATTCCTCATTTTAGGAAAGTAGATGGAGCTATGCAAATGATTCCTTAATGTCCCCATGGTCCAATGCACTTGCTGGATTATAGTACTGATACAGCCCAATAAAATAGAACCACATATTACAAACGGTATACAGCTTTTTGGTTCCTTGTAGCCCACCTCACCATATTGTGTCTGGTTGTAACATTAATGAAAATTTTTAAAATATGACAGTAAAAAAAATCTAAAAAAATCCAGATTTTTCTTTGGGCTGTATTGATAAAAACTTATCCAATTTCTGCAAATAATCATAAGACGTTATTTCATATGTATAGTTGAATTTACCAAAAAAAAAAAAAAAAGGCTGATACAAATGCCCAATTGGTTAAAGTTTCAAGTAGGGCTATTGTCTAGACCAGACTTTTTCAACCAGGGTGACCTGGCACCCCGGGGGGCCTTGAGGTTTCTTAAGGGATGCCTTGGCAAATTGCCCAAAAATTGTATACAAGTTGGTGTGTGGATGAAGGCTGCCCTTTTAGTTACACTGAGTCAAAGGTTTTCATTGTGCACTATTACAACCTTCTAGCTGTCAGTGTCCTAACAACCAATGGCATCATCAGTTGATAAGGAGGATGTCAGTCGCCTGCACAGCATCCTTGTTTGACCCTTCTCTGCCCCTCTCCCTCAGCTTTGGGGTCATGTTAGCTGAGTGATGGAGAAAAACTGAGGAAAAAGAGAAACATTGGAATACTAGTTAGAGCCAGTTTGCAAAAGTGTTCTTGAATTTGGAAGAATAAATCACCTCTAACGTTGGGTGTCCTACTTGGACTTGTGGACGTTGCTGCATTATGTAAAACTATTAGAATAGCTTTTACATTTTAGAACGGGGTGCCTCGAGACTGTCCATAATTTTTAAAGGGTGCCTTGATTAATAAAAAGTTGAGAAACACTGGTCTCAACTGTGGAAGGTGTGGAATAAGACCAAAAGCAAGATGTAAAGTGATTGATACCAGCCTATAAAAATAAATATATATTTATAAAGATTTAAAACTATCGCTTTTCAGAGGTGTTTGACAGGTGGTAATGAGGCATCATGTTGCCTCTTCATTGCCTATTTTAACCAATTCCCGACCGTCCGCCGCCTTTGTACTGTGGCAATGTGGCTCTGCTATGCAAATCGACGTAGGTGTATGTTGGACGCGAACAGGCAGCTAGGGGGCGAGCGCGTGCCGCCACTGGCTCGCTCCCGCCCTCATTCGGCAGTGGGGAAGCTGATGCATGGGTCAGGTGGCTCCGATTGCCGCCTGACACCTGCGATTGTTCCCCACTCAGAAAGAAGGATGGCCAGCTGTTGTAAACACAGCTGATCGTTCTCCTCCCTGGAATGATCACAGAGCCCCTGTGATCCTTCTATATAGGATCACAGGTCTCTATGATCATTTCTGAAACCACGCCCCCACATAGTTATAATCACTCCCCTAGGCTCACATTTAACCCCTTGATCACCCACAATGTTAACCCCATTCCCTGCCAGTGTCATTATTACAGTAACAGTGCATATGTTTAGCCCTGGGTCCTCCCAAAAGTGTCAAAAATGTCAGTTAGGGGTCCGATCTGTCCGCCGCAATGTCGCAGTCCTGCTAAAAATCGAAGATCGCCCCCATTACTAGTAAAACAGAAAAAATATTTCCCGTAGTTAGTAGACGCGATAACTATTGCGCAAACCAATCAAAATACGCTTATTGCGATTTTTTTTACCAAAGATATGTAGCAGAAAACAAATTGGCCTAAAATGTTACATTTTTTGATTTTTAATTTTTTTTTTTAAATGTTATATAGCAGAATGTGAAAAATATTGTTTTTTTTTTTTTTTTAGAATTGTCGCTCTTTATTTGTTTATAGCGCAAAAAATAAAAATCGCACAGGTGATCAAATACCACCAAAAGAGCTCTATTTGTGGGAAAAAAAGGACATCAATTTTATTTAGGTACAACGTTGCACGACCGCGCGATTGTCCATTAAATAATGCAGTGCCGAATCGCAAAATATGGCCTGGTCATTAAGGGGGAAAATCTTCCGGTCCAGAAGTGGTTAATGATGTAAATGTGGCACCACTGCACCACAACCATGTACATTGCATGCGGTTGCAGGGTGGTTGAATATTCAGTTGAATGGGTTGTATTTAGCGTGGGTACTGCCTGCTGAATGCAACAAGGGAGTTCATTTTTTCACGGCTGTGGAGCAAAGCATCATGGTATGTGTGCAACCCTGTCAGCTACCTTCGCAGCTAAAAGGAGTTGTAAAGTCAGAAGGTTTTTAATCTTAATGCATTCTATGCCCCCCCCCTCCCCACCCACACTTACCTGAGGTCCCTCTCTGTCCAGCGATTTCCACGATTGTATCCAACCAACCAAGAGTCTCCTTCCAGATTGACTGAGACACAGCAGTGGCGCCATTGGCTCCCGCTGCTGTCAATCAAAGTCAGCTAACCAATCAGTGGACATTTGATTGGACTGTAAGTATAGTAAACAAAAATGAGTGTAGGTCTAGCAAATCTTCCTCAAAACATGTAGCTTAGAGATAACAACATCTGCTTAAGTCTATACTGTATATGTAAACTCACAAGTACAAAAAGCAAGCAGATAGGAAGAGCTGCATAAATGAGCCTTCATGGTATAGTAACAAAAAATAGCAAGAACGGCAGCAATCCAAACAAATAGCAAATCTTTATTATGCACCACAATCCAATATGCAATATGAAAAACAGAAACCACCCCCCCTCACCAATCAATAAAAAAGAGACAACGTTGTCTATATAAAACCAAAAAAGGTGCGCCGGACACCATACTCACATACACTCTACTCAAACATCCCTCTAATAGCTGAAAAACAATTTCCTATAAGGGATTGGTAAGTGTATAAAAAATCTTAAGGGAGTCAAACACAGAATGATGCAACAGGTAAAAAACAATATGTCAATTTGACCAACATAATATGTTGAATAAATGATAAACAAATAGTCAATGTTAACACTGCTGCATCAATATGTGGAGTCCCCGGGTAGAGGTCAAGGAGCTTTCTCAAAATTATGGAAACAGAGGAAATTGTATATTCACCAGACTGGATAAATAGCTCAGTGAACCGATCTCAAGACTGTGCGATCATCACATCATGGGAAAATATCATATCATCATACCATGGGATATAGCCAGTCATAATGTGAGCATATCTAGAATGGATATGTGTATTCCTGGTCCATAAACTGTCATATTTAAATTGCGGGAGAAAACAGAGAAGCATACAGATAGCGGATAGCAGCTAAGCGGCAGCAGATGTAAGGCAGCAAGAGGCAAGTCCCGGCATCCAACTAATAGGTGCAATGCCTATATGAAAAGAGCGGAGGAAAAGGACAGGGTATTTCCATGCAGCTGGCAACAGACTAATCCATGTCAATCCTGAAACACCTCTATGCTCTGTGGGCAGAACACTCAATGAAATGCTCATCGACACTCAGACATGAGAGGAGAGTATACAAAGTGACAGCATCAGGCTGAGAGGCACGGAATCGGACCATAAGAATCCCTCAGCTATACCAATAGTCATCTAGACAAGGCTCTGAAGAAGAGGCTAACCTCCAAATGCTTTAGCCGATGTGTCTACGAGCATTGTGAATTTACGTATATGGACTTAAGCAGATGATGATATGTCTAAGCTATGATGCAAGCATTGGTTTGTGTACATTCACCTCCGTTTTATACCATTTATTAAAACATGTTTTGAGGATAATGCACTAGGCCTATGCACCTTTCTTGTTTCCTATGCTTACAGTCAAATTGGATGTCCCCAGTCTTTTGAGGGCAGCGAGGAACACATTATCCACATGCAGTAATACAGTATGTCAAGATAGGAGTTTGACACCACGTTGAGACTTACTGCACAGCGCAGGGAGTGAATATAGCAACATTTTCTGAAGCCAATAAGGGGAGAAAGAGTCGCGGGGCTGGGTCTGGGCTCCATGACTGAATAGACACAGGGAGCTGTGACTCAGCTCGGGAGCCCCCATAGCAAGCTGCCTGCTGGGGGGCACTGAACAGGAGGGAGGGGCCAGGATCACAGAAGAGGGACCCGAGAAGAGGAGGATCTGGGCTGTTCTGTGCAAATCCACTGCAACAGAGCAGGTAAGTGTAACATGTTTGTTATTTTTATAGGAAAAAAAACAAGACTTTACAATAACTTTAAGAGGGGCAGTTGTGGGGTGGTAAAAACACAGCTCACCCACCTGTTTTTACTGCTCATTCTTCTCTCCAGAAAACAAAAAAACAGATGGGCTTTTGCACTTTGTATGATATCACAACTGTTTGCACTACTTAATCAAATAAACGTATAAAATAATTTTTTTAGACAATCCAATATTCTATTCTATTTATAAATGGCCCTATAAAGACTCATGGAGATATATTTCTATGATGCAACTAGATTTTATTGTATACTGTACAAACATCACAACCATCTTCGCTGAAAAATGGGGATACGTTTACTGTGTGTACACAAGGTTTTATTGACTGATAGGCTGTAAATCTACAAATATGCATGTCATCAGTAAATGAGGTTTTCTTTTATATTGTTCTTTTCATTTCTATAGGTGTTGATTCTTTCACGTGTTGAACAGACAAATACAGATGATGAGAGTGTGATAGACTGCATGCCAAAGATCAGTTCAGAGCCTCTGTCAAGTAATATATACTCCACAGCAGAAAGAATTCTTCTTACTTGGCTTAATGTTCATTATGAAAAGATGAGAAAAGTGGCATGGAAAAACTGTAAGAAAGGTAAATAAAAATATTGTTTTTATAATAAAAAATAAGAATAAGAATACCTATATAATGGCTCACAAACTGATAAACACTGGGCACAACCTTGCCACTTGAAAGCTCCCAGTTTACACAGCTTTAATCCCTTCATAACCTGAGGATTTTAAAGAGTATGCAAACCCAACAGTTCATATTCTTCATAGGCGATTGCTGTACCGTATTCTTGTATGAAATCTTGATATGTGTCTGCTGTACTGTATTCTTGTATGAAATTTTGATATGTGTCTGCTGTACCGTATTCTTGTATGAAATCTTGATATGTGTCTGCTGTACCGTATTCTTGTATGAAATCTAAATATGTTTCTGCTGTACCATGTTCTTGGAAAAAGTATCCTGTTCTCTTCGTATTGCTTCCTTTGTGTGAAATCCTTGGTGTTCCTGTCAGTCCCTCTACTTTCCTGAAACTGACCACACTAGGCAGGAGAACAAAGCATGGTCAGTTATCTAGCTGTGCTGCAAACTCAGTGTGCTCTCCTCCAATGATCATGACTTTACTGCTGTTAGGGGTGCTTACAATGATCAGATTTTAATTGATATAGAACCTTTATCCCAAAAGTGAAAACAAAATGGTTGCTGTAACTACTTGTGTAACTGCAGTGTGAGCTGGAGTTTGGCTTCAATTATTTTAATCTAAATATCCTAGTTCATCTAATAATCAGACTGATAATGCTAACCCCCCCCCCCCCAGACTGATAATGCTGTGTCCCTGTGCTCCTTCATCCAGAGTGGGGACACTCTAATGCAGGAGGCGTGTTACTGGCCAGATCACCAATTGAAAACAGAAGGAAAAAGCTTAACTAATTATTAAACTATATAATTAGAAAACAAATCCAGCCACCATATCTAAGAATTGGTAAGCGGCATTTTGGTTACATTTTTGGTTTTGGGTTTACATCCTCTTGTATCTCTTCTATCTTCTTCCAGGTTCAGGACAAGCAAGCGTGTGCCCCCTTCTTACCCTGCACTGTCACTGGCTACAGCGCAATTTTGTCAGCAGGTCCCGACAATGAACAGATCAGAACACAGAACAGAGACCTGTGCTTACAAATGCACAAGACTCTGAACAGACCAGCGCTCTGGCTGTTTCTTCTCCCTGCACAGCAGGGAGAAAAATCAGCCAGATCTGCAGGTAAAAGCAGCACATATACTTGTTAGGCACACAGTTTACCCCTTGATTGCCCCTATATGTTAACACCTTTCCAGCCAGTGTCATTAGTACAGTGTCAGTGTACAGTATTATATCTGATCACTGTATTACTGTCACTTGGGACGTCATTGTCAGTTAGCATACCTTCCAGCGAGGGTCTGTTAGCACCAGATTTCCCACCACACTATCACAGTCCTGCTATAAGTTGCTGATCACCGTCATTACAGTATAGTGTCTCTGGTTGAAGGCTGCAAAGAAAGAGCAAAGTGTGTTTGCTTCAAAAAACACCAGGTTGACATTTCTTCTGTTAGCTGTCACTGGAAAGTCTGCTTTAGCGTAATTGCGTCAATAAACTGTGCAGCAAAGTTCCATACAGGCAGTGCCCGGACAAGGTCATCCAGCACCCAGGGCAAAGAGGCCAAACTACGCCTGCCCCTTATTCCCAGCTGTGACTTGTTTGTCAAAATCACTGCTGCTGTTATGACTTTCAGCCTTGTAACAGAAGGAAGGCACCCCCATTCCTTCAGTAAACGATTGCACCCAGGGCAGCCACCCCTCCTGCCCAATCCTTATCCCAGCCCTGCATACAGGGGTTGATTTACTAAAGGCAAACAAACTGTTTGCTTTCCAAGGGAAGCTGCACTTTATAAGGGCATTTCCCCCAGAGCTAAGTGATTGTGGTAAAGTTTCACTTTGCAAAGAATACCCATTCACATGCAAGGAAAAAAAAGAGCATTGTTGCTTGCATAGCCTATTTGCCTTTAGTTAACCAATCCCAGAATGTCAGATTGATCAATGGTTCTTTATAGGTATATGAACCGATAGAAGTATTTATGTGAGTGCTATTACAAAACCTTTGACACATGTCCGATGACGGGGTCCTGGGTGGCTCCAAAACGTTGCTCTCTGCTGTAACGATGTGATCGCTGAATAAAGCTTTGAACTCGTTCTGGAGATCCTTGGTGTGCCGGTGACACTCTCTTGCTATTACAAAGTCTTCCCTAAGCCTAAGTAACCAATTGGTAACATACCCACTTTTCTGGAAGAGCAATTAGTATTTGGGTCATGTCGTGACACCCAAAAAAATGTGTTCTATCATCTTTACTTCATCCTGCTGATCATACACTTCTTGCATTATTTTTTTTCCAATTAATTTCACAGAGATTGTTTTATGGCCAGTTTAAATGCAATCATACATAATTCTTACTTGTGTATCAATGTAAAATGGTAACTGAATATTAGTGCAGGTACCCAGATGTGCCTCCTATTTTTTGTAACTTTCTAGAAATCTCAAAGAGCCCTGAAAAACTTTGCAAATAGCAGGCTGTTGCCCATTTGTATGGTCCCTGAATGTGATGGGTGACCTTGTTGAAGGAGAAGTACAGCCGAAGCTTGTTTGGCTGCACTTCTCCTGTGGATCACAGGAGTGCAGCTCGTTCTGCACTCCTGTGACCTGTTTTCAGCAGACAGTGGGCTGAAGCCAGCTGTCGGCTGATGTCCCAGTGCCGGTCCAGGCTTAGGAAGGATCATGGCCATATGGGCAGGATCCGCCCACATGCCTGGACCGGCACCCGGCTCAGCCTCTCAGAAAGCCACTGAGAGCCTGAGCCGGCCGCTCCCACCCCCTCCACAGCCCAGTGCTCCAGGGGGGAGCAGAGCAGAGAGTGGTGACTGACAGTCACCAGCTCTCTGCTCAGGGAGCTATGAAAACCGAGAGATCAGCAGTACTTTATCGCTTGGTCCTCAGTGTTAGAGCCGATGGAAGACAGATGCTGTATCCAACTAGGTAAGTATGATTAAAAAAAAAAAAAAATAAGTTAATAAAAAATCCCATACATCTTTTTTAACTAATCAGTTTAGGAAGTGGGAGGTGTAGGATCCACAAGCCAGCTTTTCAATCGAGGTCTGTATCTGCATAATAATGCACCGGCAATATGATTTTGATGTAATTTTGCATTGGTACACATATGTATAGGTATATTCTGTGAGTATATGTTTGAAATCAGAGTACATTGGACCACTTAACTTTATTTAATTATAAAACATAGTCCAGAGGCTAACCTTTAACATTAATTGCTATGCAGTTGTCCTTTGGGTAAACTTTTTTATATGAATGTGTGTGGAATTGTATATATTTATGAATTGTAATTCTTGATTCATGTCAGAATTATCACAAAGAAACAAATTAAACTCATGCTCAGAGTTATGAGAACAGCAGTGCCCTAGGCCTTGATATAACTTGGATTTTCTAGCCAGACACCTGTAATTAGTTTTCTGCTTATACCAAGTATTTCATCTCAACTCCAAGACAAGGTCTTCTGAGGCCAAGCTATTGGTTCATTCACTATCAGGGAAGCTTCATTTCTTTCACGGATATAAGAGAACACTAGAAGGCAGAAAGTAAAAGGTTGCTATTGATGGACCTGGCCCTAAATATATCACACTTAGCCCACTTTACTGACAAATTCCACTGCATTAACTGCAGGGTTTGTTCTGTGTTTACGTTATTAATATGTATGTGTTCTTAATTATTCATGTTAAAGATTTTTTGCTTACTAGGGCTGTCAGTTTACAATTTCTCTTAAAAAATTCTCATCAAAACTCAGAAGGGAATACCGTATTTTCCGGCGTATAAGACGACTGGCCGTATAAGACGACCCCCCTAATTTTCATCTACCGGTAATACTTATACTTAGGTTACCTTGGAGATATTATACTCGGCGTATAAGACGACCCCCCATTTTTGGGTGATTTTTTTGAGGTTCAAAAGTAGTCTTATACGCCAGAAAATACAGTATATAAAATTTTCCAGCCTACAGGTATTTTTCCTCAACTCACATTGTTGATTTTCTGCACCTCCCTACCACATTTTTTTTTGTTCCCTAGAACATGTACTAACAATTCCTAATGTGTAATACTTCAGTGTGTTGGAGAAATAATATGACATACATTTTCCTACCCATGCATGGCGGGACTTATCTCAGAGCTTCTAGGTACTTTTTTTATGTAAATTCATACTGCTTCCATTACATAAAGAATTGACTGCTCTGTCTTATTAACGGACATACGCTTTTCAAACCTTAACCATTTCCCACCTGCATGACATCATATGGCGTCATAATTTTGAATGGAGATATCTGGATGATGCCTGCAGCTACAGGCATCATCCAGATATCTTTCTTTTTTTTAGCCAGCTATCCCTGCAATGTAAAATTCATCCTAGCGCAGTTGGCGAACTTTGGCACCCCAGATGTTTTAGAACTACATTTCCCATGATGCTTAACAACACTGCAGAGTGCATCAGCATCATGGGAAATGTAGCTCCAAAACATCTGGGGTGCCAAAGTTCGCCATCACTCTCTTAGCAAATTTTAGCTGCTGGATTGCTTTTACAGGCAGTGGGAGGGGGCGATGCTCCCCTTCCGGCACCCTCCAAATGATCCCCAGCCATCTCTATGACCCTGGGAAGCCAGAAGCGACGTAATTACCTCACATTTAGCTCTGGCAGATGTAAACATCAATATAAAAGTGTAAAAATAAATATAAAATAAATAATTTGCACACAGAAGTAAACCCATACATAGGTCACACCCGCATATGTAAACGGTATTTGCAAGAGCAATAATTCTAGTGCTAGGTCTCCTCTGTAACTTTAAACTGGTAACCTGTAAAAATGTTTAAAGCACCGCCTATGGAGATTTTTAAGTATCATAGTTTGCGCCATTTTACAAGCGTGCGCAATTTTAGAGTGTGACATATTAGGTATCTATTTGCTCAGCATAACATCATCTTTTATATCTTACAAAAAAATGGGATAAATATATTGCCATTTTTTTTCTAGAGTCTCTGCTAAAAAAAACATGTTTAATGTTTGGGGGCTCTGAGTAATTTTTTAGCAAAAAAATACAGATTTTTACAAATAGGAGACAAATGACAGAATTGGCCTGAGTGGGAACTGGTTAAAGTGGACCTTTCAATAACTTGCCTGCATGAATACATTTCTGTGACATTTCACAAACAAACCGTCTTTGCGCTCAAGCTAAGTGACTTTGCCTGGGCTGAAATAATATCATCAATATTGTGGTGGCAGAAGAAAGTATTTTTTCAGTCTTCTGTTACTCAGTGATCAGACTATAACATTGTAACTTTGTAGTAAATCACAAAGTGAGAGGCTGTTGAAGGAGGTGATCTGTGTCAAGAACTGCACAGGCATCTCTGAGGCAGCATCTTAGTTCAAGAAGTAAATGCTGACCTGGACGTTTCCTGAACAAAAATGGCACCATCCTTTGTGAGATAAAAGCAGATGAAGGCATTGTAAGTGGGGTGGGGGTTGCTGTAATCACTGTGAGAAGTAATTAATACTTCAAATCATTACACTTACACATTACTTAGCATGCATGCACCTAAAACCAAAAAAGAAAAATGTATGTAAGTATGTATGTGTGTGTTTATAGGTATGTGTATATATACAGTATATATATATATATATACAGTATCTCACAAAGTTATTACACCCCACACATTTTTGTAAATATTTTATTATATCTTTCCATGTGACAACACTGAAGAAATGACACTTTGCTACAATGTAAAGTACTGAGTGTACAGCTTGTATAACAGTGTCTATTTGCTGTCCCATCAAAATAACTCCACACACAGCCATTAATGTCTAAATCGCTGGCAACAAAAGTGAGTACACCCCTAAGTTACAATGTCCAAATTGGGCTCAATTAGCCATTTTCCCTCCCGGTGTCATGTGACTCGTTAGTGTTACAAGGTCTCAGGTGTGAATGGGGAGCAGGTGTGTTAAATTCAATGTTATCACTCTCACTGTCTCATACTGGTGACTGGAAGTTCAACATGGCACCTCATGGCAAAGAACTCTCTGAGGATTTGAAAAAAATAATTATTGCTCTACATAAAGATAACCTAGGCTATAAGAAGATTGCCAAGACCCTGAAACTGAGCTGCACTGAGTGCGGATATGAGCGGATATGATGCTGAGCTGCAATGAGTGCACGTGCTCAGCATCGTATCCAGAGGTTGTTATTGGGAAATAGACGTATGAGTGCTGCCAACATTGCTGCAGAGGATAAAGGGGTGGGAGGTCAGCCTGTCAGCGCTCAGACTATAAGCCGCACACTGCATTAAATTGGTCTGCATGGCTGTCATCCCAGAAGGAAGCCTCTTCTAAAGATGATGCACAATAAAGCCTGCAAATAGTTTGCTGAAGACAAATGGTGTCAAGCGCGTGTGGCGGCAACCAGGTGAGGAGTACAAAGACAAGTGTGTCTTGCCTACAGTCATGCATGGTGGTGGGAGTGTCATGGTCTGGGGCAGCATGAGTGCTGCCAGCACTGGGGAGCTACAGTTCATTGAGGGGAACCATGAATGCCAACATATCCTGTGAGCATGTTCCCCTCCCTTCAGAGACTGGGCCCCAGGGCAGTATTCCAACATATTACTGACCCCAAACACGCCTCCAAGATGAGAACTGCCTTGCTAAAGAAGCTGAGGGTAAAGGTGATTGACTAGCCAAGCATGTCTCCAGATCTAAACCCTATTGAGCATCTGTGGGGCATCCTCAAATGGAAGTTAGATGAGCGTAAGGTCTCTAACATCAACCAGCTCTGTGATGTCGTCATGGAGGAGTGGAAGAGGACTCCAGTGGCAACCTGTGAAGCTCTGGTGAACTCAATGCCCAAGAGGGTTAAGGCAGTGCTGGAAAATAATGGTGGCCACGCAAAATATTGACACTTTGGGCCCAATTTGGACATTTTAAATTAGGGGTGTAGTCACTTTTGTTGCCAGTGGTTTAGACATTAATGGCTGTGTGTTGAGTTATTTTGAGGAGACAACAAATTTACAATAACAAAAGTTATAATAAAATATTTACAAAAATGTGAGGGGTGTACTCACTTTTGTGAGATACTGTATATATATGTCAAAGTCAGTGAGCCAATGAGGAGAGAGAGGGGGTTGGCCTGAACCGGGGCTCCATGTTTGAATGGACACACAGAGCAGCAGCTCAGCTCGGGTGCCCCATAGCAAGCTGTTTTCTGTGGGGACATTCCGCGTGAGGGAGGGGCCAGGAGCACTGGTGAGGGACCCAAGAAGAGGAGGATCTGGGCTGCTCTGTGCAAAACCACTGCACAGAGCAAGTAAGTGTAACATGTTTGTTATTTAAACAAAATGAAAACAATACTTTAAGCACTTAAGGACCGGAAGGTTTTTTTCCCCTTAATAACCAGGCCAAATGACTGCGTTATTTTAACTCAAAATTGCACAGTCATGCAACGCTGTACCCAAATAAAATTGATGTATTTTTTTCCCCCCACAAATAGAGCTTTCTTTTGGCGGTATTTGATTACCTCTGCGGTTACTTTCTGCTATAAAACATATCCAATAAAAAAAAAAAATTAAAAATCCAATTTTTTTCATCATTTTAGGCCAATATGTATTCTGACACATATTTTTGGTAAAAAAAAATCCCAAAAAGGGTATATTGATTGGTTTGTGCAAAAGCTATCGCATCTACGAACTAGGGGATAGATTTATGTCATTTTTATTTTTTATTTTGTTTAACTAGTAATGGCGGTGATTAGCAATTTTTAGCGAGACTCTAGCGACATTGTGGCAGACAGATCGGACACCTAACTGACACTTTAGACACCTTTGAAGGGACCAGTGACATTACTACAGTAATCAGTGCTAAAAATATGCACTGTTACTGTACTAATGACACTGGCAGGAAAGGGGTAATGCCAGGGACGATCAAAAGGTTAAGTGTGCTCCTAGGGAGTGCTTTCTAACTGTGCGGGGATGTACTCAATAGATGAACACAGAGACCTGTGTTCCTAAATAGTAGGAACACAGGATACCTGTGTTCATCTGTGACAGAATGATAGTCTGCCTTGTTTACATAGGCAGACCGCCGTTCTATCTCTATGGGGAGCAATCGCTGGTGGCCGGCGGACATCGCATCCGCCAGACCCACTGATTGACTCCCCCTTCTGGCAAATCTGCACACGTGCACCCCTACTGTCTATTACATGAAGCGACGTACAGGTGCCTCGTTTCAAGTTTGAGTTTAAAACTACAGCGGCTGGTCGGCAAGTGGTTAATATCACCTTTAACCACTTGCCGTCTGCTCACTAGAGCTCTACTGCGGCAAAGTGGCTCTTGTAGGTCTGACGACGTAGACCTACGCCGGCAGACAGTCCCCCTTCATGGCGGTGCGCGCACCACCGGGGGTTCGCTCCCACTGTATTCAGTCACAGCGGGAGTCGGGCCAGGGGAGGAGCAGCGGCGCTCGCCGCTGCTCTTCCCCGATGGTTGGGGAATCGAGTCTGGAGATCCGCCCGCTTGTGTAAACAAAGCGGGCGGATCTCCTAAGTGACAGGCAGGGTCAAATTGCAGGGTTCAGCATAGCTGAACCTGCGATCTGTCCTTGTGTCACTCAGTCACCTCCCCCCACACACGTCAGTAAGCACCAGGCATACATTAACCCCTCCCTCTCCAATAAAATTAACCCCTTCCCTGCCAGTGTCATTTTTACAGTAACAGTGCATATGTATAGCACTGATTACTGTAGTAATGTCACTGGTACCCCCAAAAGTGTCAAAAATGTCAATCAAGGGTCCGATCTGTCCACCGCAATGTCGCAGTCCCGCAAAAAAAATTGCAGATCGCCGCCATTACTCGTTAAAAAAAAAAACCCCAAAAATGACAGAAATCTTTCCCTTAGTTAGTAAACGCAATAACTTTTGCGCAAACCAATCAAAATACGCTTATTGCGATTTTTTTTACCAAAAATATGTAGCAGAAAACAAATTGGCCTAAAATGATAAAAAAATTTGATTTTTACATTTTCTTTTGGGGGAATTTCATATAAAAAAAATGTGAAAAATATTGTTATTTTTTCAAAATTGTCGCTATTTTTTGTTTATAGCGCAAAAAGTAAAAATTGCACAGGTGATCAAATACCACCAAAAGAAAGCTCTATTTGTGGGAAAAAAAGGACGTAAATTTCGTTTGGGTACGGCATTGCATGACCGCACAATTGTCAGTTAAAGTCGCACAGTGCCGAATCGCAAAAAGTGGCCCAGACGTAGGACAGCAAAATCCTCCAGTGGTAAAGCGGTTAAGTTAGATTGATGAATAAAGGATTATCAAATTTGCCTCTAGCTTTCAAATCTGTTTATATATAATAGAATATATAATAAAAGATTATTATAAAATAATATGATAAAAGATTCAGGTACTTTTTATTGCCACCTGAATAACATTTTGGAAACACATTGGGAACATCTGTGTCCAGCTTATCAGAAAGTCTGAGAGATAAGCTTTTTAAGTAATTTGTACAAGGTAATAAAATGCAAGAAAAATCGAAAAATAAAGGATTTGTGCATTTGTTTCTATAGTTTTTTGGAGATAGATGAAACAGAATGAACAAATAATACTTTCCTTTGTTCCTGACATCTGAAGATTGGATATTGTACCCTAAAAAAAGCCACATGGCTGCTCTGTCAGAACTTTGTATTTAATATAATGGGGAAATAGTAATGTTTCGTATGTCCTCACCTTTCATGTCAAAGTCGCATTGAGATTTTATTTCTTGGCTTCTTAGTGCCTTGGTGCCTGTTTTAGTGCAGTGCCACAATAGGCAGTGGAGATGTTCAAGGGCGTTCTGCTTTCTAATTAGGTTTTATTTTAACAGGGGACATACCACCCACAAGATGGATCATGAACTTTGATAAAGACCTTTTAGATGGTCTTGTCCTTGCAGCACAGGTGGCAGCGTATTGTCCATATCTTGTAAGTACCAGTTTGTTTTTTTGTGAGTACTGCAATCCCCTCACATTGAAATGAAAAGGAAATCCTATATTTACTTATAATTCTTTGCAGGTCTCCTCCCATTTTATTGACATGTATACCGGTCCAGAGTCTCCAGAACAATGCCTGCACAACTGTCTGATCCTGATGAATGCTCTCCGAACAATCAATTTAAACATTGACATGCAGGTGGAACACTATTTACATTATATACATGTATTTAGCCTAATCTTTGTATATTATATTTATTTAAACACAGAAGAATTTATCTAATTTCAAGTTTCTATAATTTTAGGTGTAAAAAACAAATCAGGATACCTTGTAGCCCTGGTGCGTTGTGTATTGAATGCGTGTTAATTAGGGCGTGTTGTGTTAAGTACAGTACATACAAATGAAAGGGCTGACAATGCACCAAAATTGCCAAAAAAAGAAAGACTTGCACCATTTTTTTGGAAGGTGGCACATCACAATGCATAGTAGTGTGTTACCACGTATGTCAGGGATATGTTGCCTTAGTGTGTTGGGGTGCAATTTGAAATGAATAGACTCACAGCATGCTAATGCATGTTACTGGAATGCACCATAATGCAAAAGTGTGATCCATAGTACAGCTGCTGCTAATTTCATCTGCAGTAATCCCTTGCACACCCCACATCAACAGCATTTATATTTTAGCCAATCAGTGAATAGGAGACAGCTAACTTTATGCAGGCATTAAAACAAGTGACACTGAATCTGCAGTGGACTCCGTTGTTGAACTAGGTGTATTCATAAAACAACAGTTTGACACTGAAATCGAGTATATATATATATATATATATATATATATATATATATATATATATACAGTATATATATACACACACACTGCCTGGCCAAAAAAAAAAGTCACCACCTGGAATTAACTAAGCAACTAACTAAGCTAAGCATGAAGTAACTATCCTATTGGTTAGTTACTGCATGTGCCTAAAGAATGGGGTCAGCTGACTACCTGAATATACTGAATGACCAGGTTATTCCATCAATGGATTTTTTTCTTCCCCGATGGCACGGACATATTCCAAGATGACAATGCCAGGATTCATCTGGCTCGAATTGTGAAAGAGTGGTTCAGGGAGCATGAGACATCACTTTCACACATGGATTGGCCATCACAGAGTCCAGAACTTAACCCTATTGACAATCTTTGGGATGTGCTGGAGAAGACTTTGTGCTGTGGTCTGACTCTCCCATCATCAATACAAGATCTTGGTAAAAAATGAATGCAACATTGGATGGAAATAAATCTTGTGACATTGCAGAAGCTTATTGAAACAATGCCACAGCAAATGCATGCCGTAATCAAAGCCAATGAAATATTAGAGTGTGTGACCTTTTTTTTATTTTTTTATTTTGGTGACAACTTTTTTATTAGCCAGGCAGTGTATACTGTATATATATATATATATACACACACACACACACACACACACACACATATAATGATGGAGAGATATGCAAGGGTTGTAGGGGCACTGTATATTCCTGATTATTATTACACTTCAGCTAGATACAGCAGCTGAGAGGTTAGGTGGAGGGAAGAGGAGTGCAGATCTATACTGTTAATTGCTACTTTAGTGATTCAACCCAACAGTCGGTTAATCATTTTTTTCCTATCATTTGTGCATTTTTTTTTCTTACACTTAGCTTTCTCTAGAGATAACACTCATATAATTACAGTATTTTTACTTCTTAAACGATGCACATATTTGTTTAAATATTAATTTTAGCTGGTATGGGCCACACTTAATGTTACACCTGTAAAATCTTAAAAAAAGCTTTAGAAATTATCTTAAATATTTTAATTAAAATGTATAAATTAAATTGTGCCCTTTCTGATGGGGAAGTCTGTTAAACAGTAAGTGCTCAGACAGCTGGGGACTATGTGTATGTTGGGCTGCCATGAGCAAAAATAGAGGCAGTTAAAAGCTACATATGACACCTGAGCTTCTAGCTGCGTACCACTGAAGTAAACTGTTTTCTATTTGTGTTGTGCTGTCTCTGAATTTCTTTTTAGGCTACTGACATATGTGACCCAAATCCAGTAATGATGCTAATGCTGTGTGTGTACCTGCATGAAAAACTGCCGCTTTATGTGCCTAAAAAGACAATCATATTTGATGGGCCGCTTCACCAAACTATTTCACGCCAGGTAACTACTAACAGATATACATTATGTTAACTTAATAATGTTTTTACTTTACTCTTTCTGTATTCTGTAGATATCAGATAAAAGAAAAAAAAAATTGTATTATGCATATAATCGAGCAGCCAAATTAAGTTTCTTCTGCATACACAAAAGAATAAAATGGCTAAATCATTTTTTTTTTTTTCATAATAAGTAGTTTTTATTATTTGGGAAAATATAAAATATCGTATTTAATGTTATGTAAGTCTTCTATCTAGCCTCCATGTAGCCATTCTCAGCTCCAATCCCTTTTTAACATCAATAGTTCAATTACTTTTTGTCTGTGCTGAGAAAAGCCTGTTGTTTATAGAACTGCATAGAATCATAAGAGCAATGACTCATTCTTGTCACAGGTATAAATTGATAGTGGACCCTCCCATGCTACATTTTGGAGAAGTTGTCAGCCCTTAAAAGAGTGGAGAAACAGAGTTTAAATACACTTCAACAGATACTCACCAGAACACCCTGCCGGGGATGATGAACTTCAAATGAAGGTGTACCAGGTTGCAGCCTGTAGGTACACCTGTGCATTTTGCAGCTAGAGCCAAAGCATGGTACAGACCCAGCAGGCAGAATCAGAAACTGGGATAGGCCAAAAGTCAGAGTGGGCAATCCTCCTCTTCTGGGGTCCCCCCCCCCCCGCTGTCACTCTAGGATCCTCCTTTTAAGCAAGTGTCCCCATGTTAATTCGCTAATTAATGTTAATTGCTCCAGAGCTGCCCTGTCTGTGTCTTATTGACACAGAGCAGACGGCTCGACCTGGCCCCCTGCATTTGATTGACAGTAGTGGGAGCCAATCGCTTCCACTGCTATCAATATGTCCAGGAATGAAGGAGACAGAGCTGGATCAGATCAGGCTCAGGTAAGTATAAGGGAGGTGGGGTGGGGGGGATTTTGCAACACCAAAGAATGCATTAGGGTGAGAAATGTTAAGGCTTTAGAACCACTTTAAGCTTGTTCACATAACATGGAGGTGGCAACTTCCTTGTTCATTTATTTTCCGTTGGAAGATGGACTAATCGCAGAGGCTAAGGAAAGAAGCTTGGTAGCGGGAATAGTAGCCTTCTGTACAGCACAGAGTAGTGGTTGTGATTTTCTTTTTTTCAGGCTGAAACAAGGAAGATGTGGTGTTGAATGCAGAGCAGAGTATTAATTCATGATGTTCTGCATAAACCTCAATGTCTTCCTGCACAGTAAAGCGTACTCCCATGTCTCCTGTTCTGCTGACATAGTAGATACTGTATGCAAAGGAAAGTGACAAATGATTTTGCAAACATTACAGTTGGTCAGTAACATTGTCTCTTATTTATGTAGCTCAATAAAAAGAAATATTGAATAATTCATTTAATAGCTTGAGGTATTCATACTGGGGTCTTGTGTTCACTTGTTTTGTGTGCATTGTGGTGCTTTGGAGTTCATTGTTTCCTTTGCAAATCAATGAACTGAATGCAACACTCATACATTGTGCTAGTTTTATGTAGAGGGCAGGAAAGTGTCTTTTGCTTTTAATACAATTAATAATAGAGTTCTAAGACTTTGGTTCTTTAAAAAGGTTTTGTACTTTAATAAATATGTTGGCTCAGTTTCACACTGCAGTGATTGACTGTAATGTTCCCTATCACTGGTATTCAATGACAGTTTGTCATTATTATAGTACCTATACACAGCTGCTGATCAATAGTCTGACCTTTGTGATTTTATATTGCTGGAACAGGTTCGTTTGAAAAATCCAAGCAGCAAACCACTAGTGTACAATGCTACAGTTGTAGGTCGAGAGTCAGCTGATTTCTCATTGCCTAAAGGAAACACAATAACGATTGCTCCAAAGTAAGTAACCTTTTTCATTGTCTTCATTGAAACTGACAGCTCAGACAGCTCACAATGTATACAAATGTTGCATATTAAATATAAACAATATAGATCATTATTTTTCACCAAGTCAAATCTACTAGTTTACATAATGTAGATGTAGCAAACATATGCTGCAGTTTGACATGCCACTTTTTTTTATCATGCCCAGTGGCAGTCTTTCTAGAAATTAATGCTATCATTAGTCATATTTTTTTCTCAGCATCTGTTGTAAGTAACAATTAAAGAATCATTGTTTGAAATCTGTCATTATTTTTGAATGTATGGATTTATGTAGCCTTTGTGTAATAACATCTTGTTGTTGGTGCCTGGCTGGTTTGCTTTGACATTCAGCTTTGCCTCATTCCAGGACACTATGGCATTACTAGGCAGCCCCTGTTAGTACATGATGCATACTGTAGTGTGATATTAACAGGTATTGAAAAATGGAATCTGACATTGACTGCACACAGCCAAGCAGGGGATTAGCTCGCCCTTGACCTTGTTACTGTACTCCTTTGTGCTTCATAGAGCAGAGCCTTTGACCTCTTCCCCAGCTGCACAATTCCAGGCTTTCTTTTTATTGCTCCCAAGTAAGGAGTATAATCTGAGGATTACAGAATAATCACTTAAATCAACACCTAATAAAGCAAAAGTGCAAACACTGAGCAAATTCAATGTTTGTCATTTCCCCTTTTCATATACAACTGCAAAAATATACCATTCTGACTGAACCTAGGAGAACGTTTCATACACAGGACCAAGTGTTTTTCTAGGAAAAGCTGAAAATCAGTGCACATTGGTTGTTTACACTAAAGAAGAGCTTTATTCTAAAAATAAAATCTATATTTTAACACTGCAGAGTTCTTTAGCACTTTAAACGTTAATATGATATTTTTATTTTTTCAGAGATTTGAGAGGGCTGTTAAGTTGAAACATAGCTAACTACCTGTAGTAGACTACTGAATAATTTAAGCAAGGGATGGGAAAAGAGAGCAGCGCCACCTCAGTGTAGATTTAAAAACAAGGTTTATTGCATAAGAACAATTTAAAACTCACAAGATGGTGATGTAAAACCAGCATAGAATATAAGTCATCTGCATCGCCTGGGGATAGACTTGGAAGACAGCTCAGGAACCAGGAAGTGTCGGACACCACCAACACAGCCCGGACCAGTGGCTGTTCCCCTCCATCTCTAAGTCTATCCCCAGGCGATACAGATGACTTATACAGTATATTATGCTGGCTTTACACCTCCATCTTGTGAGTTTTAAATTGTTCTTATGCAATAAACCCTATTTTGAAATCTACACTGAGGTGGCGCTGCTCTCTTTTCCCATTTCTTGCTTGTTTTGCTACAGAGTTCCATCTAGCTCTGTCTAGAGGCGGCAGCCACCCCGTCCATCTATACTTTACTTCCACTCAAACACTGGTATTTATAACATACTCCACCATCAGAAGTGACTCTGAGCCTCTACTTTTTGTGATGCATATGATGTACAGACTGTATAATCGTATCCATTATTATTACTATTGATCTCACAAGCGCTGGTGAACGTTTTTTGTTTTACTGAATGAATTTATCTGTTTGCACCTTGTTGTTAAAGGAAATTGTCAGACAGAAGTATGGGGTCTGTAGGTTGTAGTATCTTGGACCGAGAGTCGGCCAATCAGGTGTTTGAACCCCTTATTTGCACATGCTTTTTTCTAGTCGATGACTCAATGGGTTTGATTTATTATAACATCTGGTGCAGCTGTGCATTGTAGCCAATCAGCTTCTAACTTCAGCTTGTTCAATTAAACTTTGACAAAAAAACCTGGAAGCGGACTAATTTCTATGCAGAACTGAACCAGATTTTCAACCCGACATCAAGTATTTTTTTTTTTTTTTTTGAAATATTCATGAAATATCATTGTATTGTGTTTTAGATAGAGTGTGGAGAGCAGCCTGTCAGGTCTTTACTTCCATTCACTTCCTATCCTGTGATTCCTGTCCTTTGATCCCACTAGAGGGAGACTTCCCCTCACTTCCTGACCATGTGAAGCCAATGGGGGGAGATTTCCTATTTCTGTGACACCTCTGGAAGGAGATTTCTCCCCCAAACAGAGAATACTTCTCCTCCCCTCCCCCCTTCCCAATTCCTAACCCTGGGACAGGAACAGCCATAAAAATATTGTCAGAGGTTTAACCCCTTTCTTGCTGTACTATAAATGTGTTCTTGTCTGTGTCCCCATGTAATATGTTTCACATCATCTCCTGTAATATGTATGCAGTCTCTGACCATCTCCTGTAGAATTTCTGCAGTCTTTCATCCTCTCCTGTAGAAGGTCTGCAATCTCTGACCCTCTCCTGTAGTATGTCTGCAGTCTCTGACCATCTCCTGTAGTATGTCTGCAGTCTCTGACCCTCTCATGTAGTATGTCTGCAGTCACTGACCATCTCCTGTAGACTTCCTGATGATGCATAGTTGATGCGAAATGCATTGTGGTCTAAGCCTTTGACTCGGAAACCAATTACGTCACATCCTGCTGGCGGTGGAATGCACGCCGACCGCTGCCACGCTACCAGTCACTGTAGAGAGAGCCTGTCTGCCAGCAGACATCTCAGCTTGAACAGTGCAAAATTGAGCTTTCTTATCTGTGCCAGGAGAGCACCTACAAATGTAAGCACCCATTTTATACTTTGTTGTTTTTAATATTTGAAAATAAACAATGTTACACTATATGCGGCTTCCTGTCTCCTATACCTCCATTTCTGAGACCTATACCCAGAAACCCCCTTCATTGGAGGAGTAAAAGGTGTTGGAGTAAAATATCCCCTGATGATCCAAGGTGTTAGGAATTCTCAAGTGTGATCCAGGATACCTTACAAAGGAAAGAGGAGAAGGAGTGGTCACATCCACACATATCCATATGGATAAATATTACTAAGCCCGCAGGGTCTGTGTGACCCGCCTACCCCTGGTGAGCCTTTAATCTTTACCATCTAGCTCACAGGGATCACGCGGTGGAACACCTGGATAATATATACATCTCTATTTGGAATATCACTATATGGACTGTCATATATTGTTCGATTAACATCTTGCACCTGATAATTTCATTTTATTCAACGTGAAATATACTCACAGCATATGTCACTTATATGCAGGGAATATCACTAAACGCATCACCAGTGTTTTTTAGTTCACCTGTACTGGAATTCAGTCCATCATTCCTGCACTGTAAATATAGAAACCAGGCCCATTGGACCTGGCACCTCACTCGCTTTTGATATTTTAGATGCTAATTTTATTGTTTATATTGTTTCACCCATTTTACTCCAGCATGTTACCTCACCAATTAGACCACTCACTGGTATATGATACTTCTATGCTTATTTCAGCACCGAACATTAATAATCATTTTTTGTCACTGCACATAAATATATATTGTGTTCATTTTATATGATATAAATGGTTTTATATATATGGTTGTGAAATCTATATATAATTTGAGGCACTACATTTATCACGCCCCTATACCTCTTCTTTACTATCTCCTGTAGTATGTCTGCAGTCTCTGACCATCTCCTGTACTATTTGGCGACCATGTAATTTTCACCTCTGAGGAAGGAGTGGCTGGGCATGGGGTTGTGGGCAGAGTTGGGGTGGAATTGTGGGCGGAGTTGGGTGGGGTTGTGGGCAGAGTTTGGGTGGGGTTGTGGGCGGGGAAGGTGAGTTCCAGCACCTATTCTCTGAGAAAAAAAAGCCCTGAGTGCGGGTGTAACATATGCGTTCGCATTTTGTGCGTAAGCACGGTAGGACGGTGGCGCTTTAAATTTTTATTTTTTATTTCTTTTATACAAAAATTGTCCTTTTTCTACACTTTTTTTACATTTTCTTTTTTTTTTATACAAACGTTATTGCTATCACAAGGGATGAACAACATCCCTTGTTAAAGCATGGGCCAGGACAGGTCCTCTTTATTGAGAGATTGGGGTCTATTAGACACCAAATCTCTCCTCTGGCCCCCCATGCAGTCGATCGGAATGAGAACGGTCCGATCGGCTGCTTCTCTGGCCGCTGGTGGCCAGGTAAACAAAGGGGCGGAACCGGAAGTGACAAATACTCGTCCCTCCTGGTTTCCAGGGTTACAGAGAGAGGGGAACGATGTCAGTTCCTCTCTCTCTCCCAGGCATCCTTTGCCACTCGCCGCATCGCTCCCGGCCCCCGCAATGGGACCGGAGAGCCCGGGAAAGGCAGCGATGGGAGGGGGGGAGCGACTCCCTTTTGCCACTCGCAGAAGTGATTGAGTAGCTAATTACGTGGTTAAAGTGACTCTAAAGCCTCCTTTTTTTTTGTACATTGAAAAAGAGCTTTATACCTACCAGCTCTGTGCACTGGTATTGCACAGAGCAGCCCTGAACCATCTCTTCCAAGGTCCTCTGCTGGTGCTCTCTGCTCTTCCTCTTCTGTGTTTGCCCCCATAGCAAGCTGCTTGCTATGGGGGCAGATGTGCAGGCTTGCACATCCATTGACACACACAGCCTGGCTCGACCTCACCCCTTGCTTCATCTACACTGGATTTGATTGACAGCAGCAGGAGCCAATGGCTCCCGGTGCCATCAGTCTGCCTGTGAGACCAGGGAGAAAGAGCAGAGCTGCTGCAGACAAACAGCGTTGGATTGAGAACGGACTCACGGAAGTATTTAGGGAAGTGGGGGAAGCAAACATCTACTGTTTTTTTTTTACCCTAAAATAAATGTGACGCCTAAACATTTTTTCCCTTAAGACATTCCCTGCATTTAGGTAAAAAAATGTTTTAATATGTGTATCGCCCCCATTCTCCCCTTATACTTACCTGAGTCCGATCTCAATCCAGTGCTGTGCCAAATTTGTAGCGCCTCTCTCCTCTTCCACCTATTCTCATTGACTTTGCTGAGATGGCTCCTGCTGCTTTCAGTCAAATCCTATGATGAGGGAGCGGGGGTGTGGCAAGGCCTAGCCTTGCAGTCTGTGTCTATGCATGGAGGCAGCACAGCTCAAGGTCAGGCTTGCAGGTGTGCCACCATAGGAAGTGACTTCCTATGGTGGCACACCCAAGAAGAAGATGAACGCAGAAGAGGAGGACTGGGGCTGATCTGTGCAATACCATTGCACAGAGCAGGTACGTATAACATCTTTGTTATTTTAAAAGAACATACAAATGATATTACAAACAATTTAATGCAAGTAATGCATTAAGGTAAAAAATCTTGTGACTTTAGAACCACTTTAAAGCCACCCATAATGTTAAAGTAATATATTCATAAGGGAAATGAAGAACACAAATACTCATAAAATGAAGTTTGCTTTGAAAAATATCTATCTATCTATCTATCTATCTATCTATCTATCTATCTATCTATCTATCTATCTATCTATCTATCTATCTATCTATCTATCTATATATATATATATATATATAAAATATCCTGCAAAGACCACAGTTAAAGAAAGCCAATTAGGAGATGAAAAAATTATACACAGGGGGGTACCAAAATTATGAAATTTTATTGTGCAGCAATGTGAGGTCAATAAAAATGGTGTCTGGTTACAACCATGATGGCTAATTTGTGAAATATGGCGAAAATATGCAAATGAACAACAAAAGAGAACAAAAATAAAAATACACTTACTAAAATAATGCATCCGTCCATAGGTCATATATATATATATATATATATATATATATATATATATTTTTTTTTTTTTTTTTGTATTATGGGTCCTTGAATATTATGATGACTACCTTATTAATTATGTGAATTAATTTTCCTTTTTAGCTTTGTGTACTTTTGGTCTCATCAGCTGACTATACATTTTCTTCTACATGATTGTCGGTAATGAATTTTGAATCAAGGCATAAAATAATTTAAAATAACAGTTTGAGGTTTTGACAAGTTAATACCTTGCTTGTTTCTTTCTTTCTTTATGTTTCAGTGCCTTATCAGCACCTTGTAGTTTTGGAAGAAAACTTTTTCTGTACTTAGCTGTCATTATAGAATGTCAGTGCTAATTTGGCAGAAGAAATAGAGGCTGAATGATTCGAACAGTTTGTGGTGCATGCAGAATTGCTGCACTGCACAGCCCTTTATTATAGTTAAATGCTTTTTGATGTACAGTATTTCCATTTGGTTTGTTTCCAGGGGGAGAGTAACAAAACATTTCAAATTAGTTGCAGTCTGGCACTAGGTTTTGTATTACAGGAACAGTGTTGCTGATTTGACCATTTCATTCTAATTGATCTCAGTCTTTTCACCTAGCATGTTTGATTGATGATAGGATGCAAGCCCATGCATAATACGTATCAAAACATTTTGTTGTGCTTGTCTCCAAATGCTTGTACACAACATGCAAAGGTTATTTTGAATCATGTACAGCATCTGCATGCACAATTAAGGTGTAAACAAGAATTGCTTAGCACCTGAAAAACTTTATTTACTAATGTTTTTACCTACCAAAAAAAGGAAATTAGTAAGTGGTAAACATGTAGTTTCTGCGGGTAAGAACACTCTTTCTATTGCACTAATCTTTATAAATGAGTCCCTTATTTTTTCCCATAAATTAGTTAAAGCTAATTTTGCTCCATACACTGAATAATAATTTCTAAAGGGTAATTCCACTTTTGTTGGAAAAAATATAGAAAATTAAAAGAAATAATAATATAGCATATATACAGTAATTGGGACACAAGCCATAATGTAATTTAATGTTGTTACAAATTACCTTTCCTTTTCAATCTGCAGTAGAGTAACTTTCTGTAAATTCAATGCAATATGGAAACTTGGAGGCGTTTTGTACCAAGTTGGTGTAGGGAATGCCTCCAGAAATGCAATTTCCTGCTTGCGTAATGGGCTGAATGGAGGAAAATGAAATGAAAGCCAAAACATTTGTGTATGTATATATATATATATATATATACACACTGCCTGGCCAAAAAAAGAAAAAAAATCTGCCATCTGGAACTAACTAAGCAACTAACTAAACTAAGCATGCAGTTACTATCCTATTGGTTAGTTACTGCAAGAATGAGGTCAGCTGACTACCTGAATATACTGAATGACCAGGTTATTCCATCAATGGATTTTTTCTTCCCTGATGGCACGGGCATATTCCAAGATGACAATGCCAGGATTCATCGGGCTCAAATTGTGAAAGAGTGGTTCAGGGAGCATGAGACATAATTTTCACACATGGATTGGCCACCACAGAGTCCAGAAATTAACCCTATTGACAATCTTGAGATGTGCTGGAGAAGGCTTTGCGCTGTGGTCTGACTCTCCCATCATCAATACAAGATCTGGGTGAAAAATTAATGCAACACTGGATGGAAATAAACCTTGTGACATTGCAGAAGCTTATCGAAACAATGCCACAGCCAATGCGTGCCATAATCAAAGCCAATGACCTTGTGTGACCTTTTTTTTGGTGGCAAATTTGTTTTTGGCCAGGCAGTGTATATATATATATTTGCCTATTTTTTTTTTTTGTTTACATAAGTGATAACGGGACCTCTGTTCTTTCAGCTGCATAAGAGCCATAGAAAGGTGAGGTGGGAAAACAGAAAAAACAGCAGCACACTGATCTCCCCAGTGACTGTGTAATGGTGTTTGTCAGTCTGACCATTAGAGGACAGGCAGGCTGTGCTATCCAATCTTACCGCACTGATGAGGATGTGCTCTAATGCCTAGTGTGGTCAGTTTGAAACAGGAAAGCAGGGGGACTGGCAGGATCACCAGATATTTCACAGAAAGGAAAAAATACAAGGAAAACAGGATAAGTACATAGACCATAGACACAAGTACATAGAGCAACAAACACATATCAAGAATATGACATGCTGGGGTAACACATTTTACTCTCCTGGCATTAAGTAGTTTTTGGGCATGTATGTAACAGAGTTCCATGCAGAGTAAATGTATGACAAATGCTTTAATTCATCATACTAGAGGAGACATCACTAAGTGGTGGACTTCGGTCTTGATCTGACCCGACTAACAGTGCTAACCAGACTGCAGTCTCGCCAAATAGATGCCTGAATGTCCTCTTTTGGCCGCCATCTTGCCTACCCGTCGCTGCCGCTGTTATTGTCAAGGAATAGCACATGATAGAAGGTGCGGCAGATCTGGATAAAGGGCGTGACTTTTCAAGTTAGGAAGCGGGTGATAGGTTGCTTGTCTGTGGGGTGGTCCAAGTAATCATTCACCTGCCTGTAACATAAAAAGCCACACCCTTTGTCTGAACCTGCTGTGCCTCCTATCTTGTGTAAGTAGAGTAGGACAATAAAGAGAGTGGGGTGGGGGCAGGAATGCTGCGATGTGATGAAAGGGACAGGAGTCTGTAATATGGTAAGGGCGACTGTGATGTAATGTGGGGTTTGTAATGTAAAGAGGGGTCTGTGATATAAAGGAGGGACTGTGTTATGTCTCTTGAACAAAGTATTCCTCTTTTTTCTTTTGTTCACCTGGATCACCTGGACCTCCAAAAGTACAGTATGTTTTTTTCTGCACTAGAAGATTACACTTCTGTTCTATTACCTTGTTCACACTGCAACAGTGCCCCTGGGTGCTGAGCAGTGCGATGTTAAATGCATACTGTGTGCAATTTTTTTTTTTTTTTTTTTTAACGGTCTGGAGCCCACCTGAAGGCTCTGTGTACAGTCTTTTGTTATACACATTAACTGAGCTGTGGTGCAAAAAATGAATGAAATATCATTTTGAAACTTTAATAAAATTGAAAAAAAAAAAAAAAGGACACAGTGTGACACTTAAATGCACACCGCCATACCAGTTCCTGGACCTCACACGTACAGGTGGCAAAACAGTAAAACCCTGCATTTAACAATAAGGACCAGTATGTTTGGGTCCTAAAGGTGGGGGACTTTGATGTGTATGGAAGGTTGTGATGTGAAGAACATATACAGTAGAGTCATAGCACAAACATGAAACTTAGACCTCCTGATTGGACCTTTGTGGATTTTAATTCAGTACCCCTGTACTAAGTGAGGTGCTTACTGGGTTTTCCACTCAGATCTCAGGTTCTGCAGTGATTTTGCTTCAAACATACCTGAAGCAGCATGGCAAATCTAGTATTGGTAAAAACTAAAACTATGCATTCTTCCTGACACAACTGTTTAAGGAGATCGTTTGAATTGGATATATTACCTGTGGTGTGGCTTGTATCAGCCTGAGACATAATTGCCAGCAAGAGTTTGACCAGTTCTTGCAGTTTGTTATGCTGTATGTTCAAAACTTACTGTGCTGTTCATGTATAACTCTTGCTGGACTAATAGTAATCAGTAAATAGATGTGTAGCATAGGCAAAAAATTTGGGGGAGCATACCCATGTATTTCCAAAGCTGCTGCAGCTATGAACCAAAAGACATGTATATTAAAAAAGAATAGCGCGCAAATGCAAAAGTAGCTGGTAGTAATTTCTTTTGCATTTGCGATTTATGGACTCTCTTCAGATTTGTTAGTAATTTCTTTTGCATTTGCGCGCTATTCTTTTTTAATATAGATGTGTAGCATAGCTACATTTGCATATTTCTGTAATTTAAAAACATTTAAAAATTTTTTTAAAATGAATTTGTATGCAAGAGATAGTCATCACAGAGTGTGCCTATTGTAGTTGATCTGTTTTTACTATCTGATTCTGTAAACATACCATTATACATAATGTAAAACCCATATATTCTATAATATTTAGAGTAAACATAAGTGGTGAGTATTTACTTATAAGGTTATCTTGCCATTTCCTTTTAAATCTTGAAAAAATGTATATTTCTCTTCATTGACGGATACAGCTCCAGAATCTTCTTCACTATTGGGTTATGCTGCCCCCTACAGTAGCAGGACTAGCAGGAAAAAGCTTTACCACGGCTATCGGGCAGTCCCAGGGGGTATACTCCCACTTCCTGCTATAGGCTTTCAATTTTTTATTTTTTTTTGCCTAGTCAGGAGTAAGGACCTAGTTCCTTGCTGGGATCTCTGGTCCTAGCATTTTTTCCTTTTCAAATGGATTTTTTTCCTCTTTTATTATTTTCTGTTCCTGTGAGAACTACAATCAACTGCTGGACTGGGCGACAGACTAGATATTCTTGATCCTTATGGTTGCCCCAGTCTGGTCTGTGAGCACGTGGAGGCCTCAGCTCTGAGTTAGGTCAGCCGCGGCATAGCCCCACTGGACTGGGGCTGGCCTGCAAGTTAAACGTCTTGCTAGGATGCATACAACCTGGTTACAGCCTGAGTCGCAGCATTCCTCCTGGCGGACAGCACCCCCATTCCTCTGGAGAGGTGATCTGTCCGGCGTGGTGCCCACCCGGTTCCACAGTATGGTAAGTAGTTGTCCCCCCTCTCCCCCTTGAGAGTTTTGGGGTGGACATGGGCCCCTCCGTGAGATAGTAGGACCCCCAGGTTCCCCTCCTTCTTTCCAGCCCCTCTAGGGTCACTGTGGGTCTTCTGTACCCCCTCACCCCCCCTCCCTGGAGGTTGTGAGCTGCTTTTGCTATGTGCTCTGAAGGAGGGCTTCCTTTGAGGCTGCTGCTGACCGATTTTCTCTGAGCGCACACCGGGGGTTACAACAGGGTCCTTCGTCACCCTGGTGGGGGGAGGGATTAGTTACCTTGGGAGGGGGGTCCTAAGGGCTCCTGACTGTTGTGTTGGGCTGGGGGAGCGGATGGATTCACATCTGCGGGTCCACACCGCAACCGCGGCTAGACCAGACCAAAAATTTAGGCCGGGGCTTTGTGGCCTACCGGCCGGACACTGTTTCGGGGGGCCCAGTGAGGGTGGCTGGAGTCACCACCCTCTGTTTGGGCATCCACCCTCTACCCTGTTGTTTGTTGATCCTGGGTGGTCAGCTCTGGAGGGCATCGCGTCCAGGCAGCGGGGCACCCTTAGAAATGGGCCTTGCGGCCGAGTGGGCGTTTCTGGGGGGGGGGGACAGCCTCCTGTGAGCCTCCCCTTGGATGGGATCTGTGCAGCTAGGCCTAATCCTAAATTTAGGCCAGCGCCTGCGGCCTACTAGGCCATGCGGCCAGCTTTGCGCTTTCCCTGCAGGGGAGGGGGGGGGGGCGCTGTGGGGGTGGTCACTTTTGTTTGATGACAGCATGCCACCATTTTGGTAGGGGAACCCCTCTTTAGCGCTACGAACCCCCTGGGTACTCTGCCTGCACGCCCGCATCACGGCGGGTGGTCCTCTTCAAGGGGACCATTTATTTTAATGCAGGGCTCTATAATGGGGTTTGGAGGGCGACCCCCTTTTTTTTTTTTTTCCGGGTTCCAGTAAGTGGTCTATTCGTGGGCCCTAGGTCGGCATCCCCTTGCGGGATCGCAGTCGGCGACCCTCACCTGCCTGTTTTGTGTCTATGCAGCAATCCTGATTGTTATGTTTCAGGGTGAGCTTAGTATGTAGCGACCCTACTTGGTCTGCCTACACAAACTTTCTATCTGGATCGGCTTCAGCCAGGGTGTTTTTTTCTAGGAGAACAAAAACTCCAAAGCTGAAGGATGCGACTCGGCACCTGTTGTTCAGCAGTCGGTCTTCTTTCTGGACTTGTGTGCGGGCGCTGTGCCTGATGGTGTCTACCTTAGAGTTGGTTCAGTTTGCACAGTTCCACTCAAGCCTCTGCAAAGGGAGATTCTTGCCAAGTGGGACAAGGATCCACAGTCTCTAGATAATCCTTCCTTTCCCTGTAGTGGACGGTGGTCGCCACGGTTGCCAGCCTGTCTGGGTGGGGGGCGTTTTGGGCACGGATGTGCTCAAGGGGTCTGAACTTTGGGGGAGTCAAGACCACTCACTGTACTGGAACTTTGGGTGATAAGATTTGTCTGGTTCGTTGGACAAATCGCCTTCAGGAGTGTTAGGTAAGGATCTATCAGACAATGCCATGGCCATGATGTATGTCAATCACCAACAGGGCACAAAAAGTGTCCTGGCGGCTCGGGAGGTAGCCTTCATTCTAAGGTTCAGCTGTGTCTCCGGTGGGGAACTCCCAAGATGGGCCTGTTGGTCTTTTGTCTCAACAGGAAAGTACAGAGATCTCAGGATCCTCTGGCTGACGTCACAGACGCACTGGTGTCTACTTGGGGCCAGTATCTTCTGATATATGCCTTTCCCCCACTGAAACTGCTGCTGAGTCTCCTGTGATGGATTGAGGCAGAAGGGATCCAGTCATCCTAGTGGCTTCAGACTGGCCTCGTGGGTCTTGGCACGCCGATCTGGTATGGCTGGTTGCCGATGCCCCTTGGAGACTTCCTCTCAGAGAAGATTTATTGGCCCAGGGGCCAATTTGCTATCCTGCTTCACAGTCCCTGGCTTTATCAGCTTGGCTGTTGAAGGCCATGTGTTGCAGGATAGGGAATTGTCTGAATCGGTGATTCCTATATTGTAAGAATCGAAAAAGTCTACCTCTAGGATGATTTTACCATCGCGCTGGAAGGCGTACATTGCATGGTGTGAGTCTCTTGGGGTTCATCCCTGTTCCATTTCTGTGGCTCGCATTTTGCCATTTCTCCAACGAGGTGTTGAGCAGTGCTTGGCCTTGGGTACCATCAAGAGCCAGGTTTTTTGGCCTTGGCGGCCTTCTTTTGCCATACATTCTTTGGTTCACACCTTTATTCATGGGGTTCGCCACTTGGCTTCCCAGTACAGTCTCTGTTGCCTCCGTGGGATCTTCATTTGGTGCTTTCGGTTCTCCACTACCCGCCTTTCTGAAATATTTGCGAGCTTCCTCTGCCTACATTGTCCCAGAAGGTAGTCTTCTTGGTGGCTATTACTTCTGCATGCAGGGTGTTGGATCTGGCGGCGTTCACCTTACCTAGTGGTTCACAGAGATAAAGTGTTGCTTCACCCTTGTCAGTCGTTCCTTCCTAAGGTTGTTTCTGGTTTCCATCTGAATAAAAACATTGTGTAGCCTTCCCTGTCTTCTAAGCCTGAACATCCTAAGAAGATTGCCTTGAACTCTCTGGATGTGGTTCGGGTGATGAGGGTGTACCTTGCTGCAACCGAGTCGTTTAGGAAATCAGCCTTACTATTTGTCCTTTACGGATGGACCTCGCAAAGGGTTGGTCACGTCTGCCGTGACCATTTCCAGATGGACAAGACGGTAGTGCAGGCCTATTCCATCAACGGTCAGGTTCCTCCGTTCCCTCTTAAGGTGCTTTCTACGTAGGCTCTTAGTGCTTTTTGGGCCTTCCGCCATCAGGCGTCAGTGGTGCAGGGTGGCAAGGCAGCCACCTAATCATCTGTGCACACTTTCACAAAATGTTATACAATAGATGTGCTAGCATCTGCGGATACTGCTTTTGGCCGCAACGTTTTGCAGGCCGCTGTTTGAGAGGATTAGTCCTCTTTGAGGGTGTATGTTTTTTCAGGTGAGCTCCAGTTGTTCCTGGTTGAGCTCCATGTTACCTGGTTGGCTAAGTTTAGCCTTTTGGGAATTTTTTTCTGCTGTGTCTGTTTCCACCCCTCATGTTTGACACTGCTTTGGGATGTCCCAATGGTCAAGAAGATTCTGGAGCTGTATCCATCAATGAACGAAAGAGAAAATAGATTTTTGTCTTACCGTAAGATCCTTTTCTCTGATGTTCATTGACGGACACAGCACCCACCCCTCTATTGAGTTGGGTTTATTTTCTTGTGACACTGCTTGCAACTGAACTGAATACCTAAAGCAGGAAGTGGGAGTGTACCCCCTGGGACTGCCCCATAAGTGTGATAAAGCTTTTTCCTGCCTAATGTCTTACTCCTGTACAGTGGCGTCTCCAGCTTTCATAAATTAGGGGGGGGGACATGGGGGCACAGGGACAAAAGTAGGGAGGCCAACAATAAAATGCAATTAAGCCTTTTACTCATTACAGAGACTCCATCATAGCCTTGTACAACAATGGGCATCAAACACATTAAGATGAAATATTCTGAACAATTTGTCAGGAATACTTCATGATTATGCATTAGATGCCCATTGTTAGGAAGATTTCATGTTTATGCCTTTGATGCCCATTGTCAGGAATATTTCATGTTTATGTGTTTGATACCCATTCCATAAACATGAAATATTCCTAACAATGGGCATCAAACGCATGAACATGAAATATTCCTCACAATGGGCATCAAAAGCATAAACATGAAATATTCCTGACAATGGGCATTAAACCCGTAAACATGAAATATTCCTAACAGTGGGGGATCAAACGCATAAACATGAAATATTCCTGACAATGGGCATTAAACACATAAACAGGAAATATTCCTAAAAATATGTCAGGAATATTTCATGTTGATGCGTTTGATGCCCATTGTAAGGAATATTTCATGTCTATGTGTTTAATGCCCATCCTCACAAATATTTCATGTTTATGCGTTTGATGCCCATCGTCACAAATATTTCATGTTTATGCGTTTGATGCCCATTGTTAGGAATATTTCATTTATATGCTTTTGATGTCCATTGTTAGGAATATTTCATGTACTTGTGTTTGATGCCCATTGTCAGGAATATTTCATGTTTATGCATTTGATGCCCATCGTCAAGAATCAATGGGCATTGATTCGAAAGCATAAACATGAAATATTCCTGACAGAATTTTACAGCTGGACATAGCAAACTTACTGACTCTTATTATACATGTTTGCCATATTTAGCTGTTAAATTTCTGTCAGAGTGTCAGTTCACATTGTGACATCCCTCATATACAGCTAGAGACATCCCCCATATACAGCTAGAGACATTCCCCATATCAGCTAGAGATATCCCCCCATATACAGCTAGAGACACTCCCCAAATACAGCTAGGGACATCCCTCCCATATACAGCTAGAGGCATCCCACCATATACAGCTAGAGACACCCCCCAAATACAACTGAAGACATCCCCCATATAAAACTAGAGGAATCCCCCGTATACAGCTAGAGACATCCCTCATATACAGCTAAAGACATCCCCCATATACAGCTAGAGACATCCCCCATATACAGCCAGAGACATCCCCCCATATACAGCTTGGAGACACCCCATATACAGCCAGGGACATCCCCAAATACAGATAGAGACATCCCCCCATATACAGCCAGAGGCATTCCCCCATATACAGCCAGAGACATCCCCCATAGACAGCCAGAGACATCTCCTCATATACAGCCAGAGACATCCCCCATATACAGCCAGAGACATCCCCCCATATACAACCAGAGACATCCCTACTCCTTGGCAGAGATTTCAGATTTCAAGTAGAAAAAAAACACGCACACACCTGTCTTGCAGAGCAGCCAAATAGGTTGTGACCAGTTCCTATCCACTCTCTGCACTTCTCTGTACCATGTGACCAAAAAGTCACATGGTTTGCTGACATCACCAGGGTCCTTCTACTGGGTAGAAACTAGCCGCTACCCTGATTGAATACTATTTAATGGATAGGCACAGCGAGGGAGCCTTTTGCCATGGTGGTGCGATTTATAAACAGCATTTTAATTGGGGGGGGCACATGGGAGGCACAGTGAAATTTTGGGGGGACATGGCCCCCTCTGCCCCCCCCTAGTGATGCCACTGCTCCTGTAGGGGGCAGCATAACCCAATGGTCAAGATGACTCTGGAGCTGTGTCTGTCAATGAACATCAGAGGAAATGATTTTACGGTAAGACAAAAATCCAATTTTTTTTTACTGCTTTACAAGTTAAGAGTCAACATATAAACTGTTTTTTTTTTTTTTTTTTTTTTTATTCAAAAGAATCTTAAGTTCACAATAGTGCCAAAAAGGAATGATAAAAATCAATTTACGATTTTAGTGATCATTCATGACATTCTTGGTAAAGTTTCTTGGAGTAGAGGTCACAAACTTGAATGCTTTTAAGACTTCCTTACACCTTTTTTTAATGTTTATCTCTCATGGGACTGAGCTCATCAGTGCAATACTACTGCTGAAACAGTAATGACTTTTCAAGCTCTATAGCTTACCTTATTCCAATTTCTCTGCAAGCCATGGAGGATTTAGAGTATAGGAGAAAATTGACTGTGTCCCTTCTGAAAATGAAAAAATGAATGCATGGGATGTCTGTATGCTCATATATCCACTGGTGTGTCAATGGTAAACAAATGTGATATTTGACTTTAAATTAATTTTGTAGTAGCTAACAGTGTTTTCCATATGTTTTTAGTGTACATGTATCTTGGGTAACAGCTGTGCCGAATCCCTTTGGGTAGCTATGTTAGATTAATGACAGCATCATACATAAATATTATAATTAAATGCCACCAAAAACATATTCAACTGGAGCATATACACCCGCTCAAAAAAAAAAAAAAAAAAATTAAAGAAACACTTTGAAAACACATCAGATCTCAATGGGCAAAAATATCATGCTGGATATTTATACTGATATGGACTGGGTAATGTGTTAGAAACAAAAGAATGCTACATTGTTTGATGGAAATTAAAATGATCAACCTACAGAGGGCTGAATTCAAAGACACCCTGAAAATAAAAGTGAAAAAATTATGCAGCAGGCTAGTTAATTTTGCTGAAATTTCAATGCACAAACTCAAAATAGTACTCAGGAGTTTGTATGGTCCCGACATGCGTGTATGCATGAAAAAATAAATAAAATGCGCCATCTTAAGATCATATAAACAGTTGCATGTCATAAGAAACTATGTTCTTGAAAAAAATGTAAATTGTATCACATAAAAAGTGTATATAAATACAATGTGAATTACCATTTGTGAAAAAACAAACATAAAATCATTGAAACAAATCCAATGTGTATATCAAATATCACAAAGTATGTCACTACATATAAATCGAAATAATAGGAGACAAAGTAGCCTCTGTGAAACAAAGAACAAAAACAGTGAGATTAAGTCCAGTCCCATAAAATGAGAGAAAATCCACAGCCAGTGACGCAATGTTAACCATGCTTAATTGGGTGTTCCTCCAGGTGCTCAATATTCCACCCTCGTGGTTGTTAATAAATACGCCTGTAAGAGGGGGAAACGCATCGGACGGAGTAGCCACGCTTGTCACTGTTGCACAGTCCGCACTGCAGGTGGCCGTGCACACCAGTGTCTTGTATGTCCCATAGTTTTGTGCTTGATGTAAGTGCAATAGTCTATGAATAAACCCACTTTTTTTTAAAGTTAATGCACCATCAGCTCTTTTTTCTCTACACATGACCATATTTTACATTGAGTGATTTTGTTGTCTTGCACAAACAATTTTATGGCTGGATCCCTAATGTACATTGGAGCCTGTTCCAGTGCTGTTTTCATATGTGGTGGAACTTCTTTCATGCTGCATGACCGCAGCCTTTTGGTGTTCTATTGGATTTAGGTCCTGTGAGATTGGGGGTATGAATGGTATCAATTCCTTCATCCTCCAGGAACTGGCTGCATACTCTCACCACATAAGGCCAGGCATTGTCGTGCACCTGGAGAAACTCAGGGCCCACTGCCCCGGCGTAGGTTCTGACAGTGGGTCCAAGGATTTTATCCAGATACCTAATGGCAGTCAGGGTGCCATTGTCTAGCCTGTAGAGGTCTTTGTCTCCCTCCATGGATATGCCTCCCCAGATCATCACTGACCCACCACCAAACCGGTCTTGCTGAATGACGTTACAGGCAGCAAAACTTTCTCCACAGCTTCTCCAGACCCTTTAACATCTGTCACATGTGCTCCAGGTGAACCTGCTCTCAACAAATCAACAAATCAATCAACAAATTGTCCTTGGTTTATCAATTAAATTGTCAATAGCCACTGACAAGAATTGACTAAAGCAATAAAACAGGCATGGGTGTTCTTCTTTAACCACTTCAATACCAGGCACTTTAACCCCCTTCCTGCCCAGGCCAATTTTCAGCTTTTAGCGCTGTTGGAATTTGAATGACAATTGTGCGGTCATGCAACACTGTACCTAAACCAAATTTATGTAATTTTCCCCCCACAAATAGAGCTTTCTTTTGGTGGTATTCGATCACCGCAAGTTTTTTTCTTTTTTGCTAAACAAATAAAAAAATGCAGAAAAGTTTAAAAAGAAAAAAAAAGGTTTTTTTATGTTCTACAATTTTGTAAATAGATATGTTTTTTCCTGCACTGATGAGCACTGATGAGGCCGCACTGACAGGCACTGATGAGGAGGCACTGATGGGGTGGCACTAATATGCAGCACTGATAGTCAGCACTGATGGGTACTGATATGTGGCACTCATAGGTAGCACTGATATGCAGCATTAAATGGGCACTGATAGGCGGCCCTGCTGGGCACTGATAGGCAGCATTGATGGGCACTGATAGGTGGCACTGATAGGCGGCACTGATGGGCACTGGTAGGTGACACTGATGGGCACTGATAGGCGGCACTGATCTGCACTGATGGGCACTGATAGGCAGCACTGGTGGGCAATAATGGGCACTGGTGGGCGGCACTGATAGATGGCAATGATGGGCACTGGTGTGCAGCACTGATGGGGAGAGCACAGGTGGGCAGCACTGATTGGGAGGCACTAGCGGGCTCCCTGAGCCCTGATTGCCATCCCTGGTGGCCATGGTGGGCATCCCTGGGGTCATGGGTGGGCATCCCTGGTGGTTCTAGTGGCACCCCCCCAAGGGTCTGCACTGGTAATCAATGCTCTAATTACCAGTGCAGACCCCCCCCCCCCCTGTCAGGAGAGCCGCAGATCGGCTCTCCTCTACTCGTGCCTGTCAGGCATGAACTAAGGAAAACTGATCAACGGCTCTTCCTGTGTACTATGTGACCAGCTGTGATTGGACACAGCTGGTCACATGGTAAAGAGCCTACATCAGTAGATCGGAGATGCGGTGTGTCAGAGTGCATTATCCCGGGGGGCGCGCAGATCGCATTATCCTGCCGCCGTCATATGACGTCCGGTCAGGATAATGCAACCACCTTCCTGCCGTCAATCACCTATAGGGCGGGCGGGAAGTGGTTAAAGGATTTCTGGTTTGCTTGAAAGTAATGTAACATGTAGAGCCTAATATACAAAAGGTGAACAGAGAAGCCAAACACAACATGTGAAATGGAGTCACAGATCTAGCAGAACCCTGCAGCAAGGAGCTTTTTTTCTCAGTGAGATCACAATTTGAATGATTGGTGATACCATCCGCTGTGCGATTTTCAGAGGTACTTCCATATGTGTTTTGAGGCCTGTTTGCTACTGTAATGGCAGCCGCTTGATTTGGTGAATGTGCATTTTTTCCATTGGTGGCGGTACGTTTGTCTGGACACCATTGCATAACTATGCCATCACCTCACATAGCAATGTTAGCAGTCTCTAAATATTAATGAAATGTTATTTGTAAGTGATCCTTTTTTATGGGCCTTTGTAAGGCCGTAATGTAGCTTTTCCTATAAATTGTAAGTCATTTGAATTTCAAATGCTGTGTAAAGTAAATGTTATACAGTATTGGATGGCAACTAAGCAATATTATTTAACAAAGTTAAGAATGTGAAGGTTTCTAAGAATAAACCCCCAGCTATCCCACACACTTAAACCCTTTCTAAACTTACAGGGAAAATATGGACCTCCTAGGCAACATTTTTATCTGTAATTATTATTATTATTCAGGATATTAATAGCGCCAACAGTTTACTCAGCACATAGTGTTGTCCATCACAGAACATATAATTGAAACTTGTTCATAATAAAAAAGTAAGTTAAAAAAAAAACACATATATTCACTTGTGAAATCTTAAAAATAAGTAAAAATCCACAATAGTTCCAAACCACATTGAAATCAAATGTGCCAGTTCCCTAAATTACAAGAGATCAACAATGGGGAAACCATCCAATCAAGGGCCACCAAATGCAGTACCAAAAACCACAAAGTCTTCAGGGTCCTCCACTGGTTATCCGAAGACCACTTCTCAGAATAGGGATACATGGAGGAAAGAGCAAAGAACCATAGAGTAGTATTGTTTAAAACCACATTTTTTATTAAAAGCAAATATACTCACAAATATAAAAGCATCTTAAAGGCAAAAAGACAGCATATCAGAGAACATCAGCAGGTGTGTAATATCATAATTAACTGGCCTCGCTCCATGCACATTTCATCTGTACAATGGACATATTTAGGGATAGAAAAAAGGAGGCCACTGGCATATCTTACACATTTTTATACCTTTTAGTTAATGGTAGATCACATTTAGCTAAGATTGTTTAAAAAAACAAACAGGAAGTGATGAGGCTGTCATCTTGCCACATCACCTCCATCCAGAAGTGATGAAACTGAAAGCCATCATACACATAAGTAATGACACCAGAAGTCCTCTGGATGTCATCTTTCCTAGAACCGAGGACAAATTATGGCAAATGAGCATGAAAAACAAATTGCAATGGCCATCTTTAAAAGGCCCAAAGTAAAAATTTACACAAAACCATCAGTCCACATAGAAGTAGAATTACATATCAAAAATAAAAAGGTAAATAAAAAACTAATGCAAATATATAGACTGACATGTGATGGCAGCCATGTTGTGGAAGCCCAATCATTGACCACATATCTAGGAAACAATACTTCCTTTTACCATTCTATGATGTTAGCTATAGATCAAACATCAGACAGTGATTTTTTTGGACTGAATGATATTGAATAATAAATGGCCACAACCATATTGTGGAAGTCCAGTAAAAAGAAAAAAAAAATAATATAAAAATATTACCCAGGAAATGACCACAAAGCTGAATTTCATCAATCCCAATAACCATTGGAAATATACAATATAACTTCTATCAAAATTATTCCTACTTTTACTGGACTTCCACAATATGGTTGTTGCCATTTAGTGTTCAGTGCAATAAATGGCACTAACCTACAGTTTCATTGTGCTGACAGTTGAAAGAAAAAGTCCTGATTTCCCCATCCACAAGCTCAAGATGGATGGGGGAATCACTTTCACTGAACTATTGTGTTCTGACAGCGGGGAGATTTCAACACCTTCAGAATACACTGATCGGTGCTGCTGGTTATAGCTGGCAGCATTGACCGTGCAGAAATTTTGCAACAGGCTGGTTGTACAGAAGGTAATCTGTAGAAATAACTTCTGTACAATCAACCTGCTCATACATGTATGAAAATTTGACCGGTCCATGCTGAACCTACTAATTTGGATCTTTGTATGGCTGGCTTAACTTAAAATGGGTGTATGAGGGGGAGGGAGGAGGGAGGGTGATTGTTGTTGTTTCTTTATACTATAAAACTGTGCACCTCTATTTAAAACTATACCAAATAAAAAAAAACAATGACAAAAACTTCCACCCACCACTTCTTATTCCTGTTCTGTTCCAGTGGGCACAACTTTTAGACTATACTCTGCCATTTGAGGGGTTTTCAAGTTTCTTCACATTAACCAACACCTTTTTTAGTAGTACTCTTTCTGGCTGATATTGTTTCTCTCTCTCTCTCTCTATCTCTCACTATTTAGCTATACAGTTTGCCAACCAAACTGTAGATCTGAGAGGGAGGAGTGTCTGTGAAGTGTCCTCCTCTAGTTAGGCTGTTAGGCTAAATTTCGTTTTTTGCTTTACTGCAGTCAGTGGAGCAGTGATCTAGTATTTTTGTCTGGTCAGGGTTTTCTAGCTGGGTGTTCTCTCACATGTTTCTTGAAGAAGCTTCCAGAATATATGATAGAGAGAGTCAAATGACCAACATAAATATTTATTATGCTCTAGCCAGTCCCTGGATAAAGGCACCCAAAAGGTAGCTGGGGAGGTAATAAATGTTTGGGAGGCTATTCCAGAGTGATCTTTCCTCTCCAGTGAGAGTTCCAGTTATTCTGGGGTCTGAATGGATCTATGGATTATGCTGGAGGGCACTGTCCTAAAGTCCTGGAATGGAGAAGGGCCTTTTACCTCCCTCAATTAGGATCTACCTTTGGATGCTGGGTGGCAGACAGCTCCAGAGACATTGCGAGTAAGACCTGATTTGGGACTGTAGTGTGTGACTGCTCCTGTAAGGATTTTCTTATAAGAAGATTGTCCTCCCATTGATTGATATTATTGTTTTGGAGTATCCTGTGATCCTAAACCCCTCTCCTGTTCAAGTTCTTCAGCATTAAATAGTAAATAGACATCCCCTAGATGGAGTCATTTTTGTCATTGTGCATTAGACTATGCTTGTGACTGGTGGCCTTTGTACTAGCTAGGGGGACATGGGCATATTCTCAGCAGCACTTCAGGGGTGAGCACTACATCTGTATGGAGAGAACACTGGGATCCCACAGTAAGAATCACTTTATTAACATACACTATATGAACAGGAAGCTGATTCAAGCATTCTTCTTAGGTTACAGTAGGTCAAAGAAGACTTTTTTGGCTTCCTAGAAATTTTGCCAGCACAACAACCAACATATTTTGATGGTGGCTCTTTGCCAACCTAGGGCTGGTAGCATACTTCAAAAAAAAAAAAAGTATTATGGAAACACCAATATTGGATAAAACGTTGGTGTTTTGTCAAACTGTTGGTCAAGGTTGTTCCATCATTTTGACAGGCTTGAGTCTGTATGTGAATATTACAGCACAGTATATTTCTACTCTTAAGACACTCTAAAACATAACTGAAACTGATTTCACACACATTTGTTTGCTGTATTTAATATTTTATGGCTAGCTTACCTTGTGAAAAGTCAGTTGATGTACATGTTATTGAGACACAGACATGGTAATGACAAGGAGTTTTTACTCCAAATTAAAAAGACAGAGATCTGTTAAATTGCAAACATGTCCATTGCATTTAAATGCCATGGGATAAAGTATTAAGTGAGGTGGCACAAAGGATCTGCAGAGCTCAGCTGAAATAACCTGCCTTGAAGCCAGTATTTCTCCAATTTAACGTGGGGCTAGGTTATATGACAAATCATCCTTCTGACTCATTAAGCTTATGCTACTGAGTTCTGTTATCAACTGGCTTCTTTCAGAAAAATAGTTATTCATGAAAAGTAGTAATCTTTTAATTGCTTCTGTGGTTGCTCGACTTTTTGGCACAAAAAGAACATAAAATATTAATATGCAATATGTCATTCTCTTTAAACAACTCAAAAATAAATATGTGTGTACTTGTTTAGGTATATGATGAAATTATTAACCAATTATTGTATGCTTTTTACAGAAGCCAAGTGGATATAACTGTAGACTATCAAAGTCGTTTCTTGCACTCTGCTGAAGCAACTCTGTTATTAGTAACTAGACCAGCTAATGGAGCAGGTGGGACCACGGTGGCTTTCTCTCTCCAGTCAAGGCTGACTGATTTAGTGCCCACTGTAAGTATTAATATTTAATGCTCTCCACAGCAAGTATTGTCTAAATAGAGCTAAGTCTTTTTTTTTCTTTTGTTTTTTCTTTTCAATATTTTTGTTGGGTCAATTTCATTTTTTTTTAGTTTATAATTTTTTTAATTATTGTTTTTTTAATCCTTTTGCTCTTGTAACATATAGATTCTGAGATCACCAGCCAGCCGAGTATATGGTCTTTATTGATTTCTTAAAACATGCAAACAAAAAATATATTTTTTCCAGCAAAAGTAAAGGGAAAACAACCCATAATCCTGGAATAATTAGGACCACAAAATGGCTCACCAACAGTATACCGGTCCCAAAATTGGATTTCGAGTTTCTGTGTTTCTGGGTACAGAAAAATTACCAAGAACTCAGCAAAAAGATTCTCAGTCACCAGACAGCCTACATTTTCAGCTGCGGACTATTCCACCTCATAGACAGGTGCACTTCATAGCCAGGTACTAAATCCTTCCTGCTCCCTTTCAAGCCTCCCTTGCAGGTGGGTTTACCCTTTTTGTACCAAAGTCCTTGTAATCAGAGTTAGAGGCTATTTCCCACCAAAACTCTCTCAGAGCATCCTGCCAAAGAAAACATAGCATAATGAGTCCAGAAACAATTTAATGGTAAGGCATTCTCTCTCCACTATGGTGTAATTTCTCTTGCTGGCTGCCAACTTTCTACTATGAAAATTGTGATAATACTGCAGCTTTTTAATGTAAAATTTGTATCAATAAAAACAAAACATAACAAAAAGTGAAATGAAAAGCAGCTACTCAAAACGCCAAAAGATATAAATCGAAACCATATATATGAAAGCATCAGTCCATCTAATATACTGAATGTGAACAAAAAAAGTCCTTTTATAAACAGTGAGTGTCCAAATTTGATGAAATGTAGGTATTTGTTTCTTGAAACAACAATCACAACTGTGCCATCACAGAATCCTCACCAAATATGGCCTTCCACATCACAGGAAGGTCAAATGAGGTGTATAAGTCAATCAGGTTGATCATATACATTGCAGGTGATGTCTTCTTAAATGTTGCAACTAAAACAAGAAGCTCTGCCTCAAAACTTGGAGTTGCGTACTGAGAAAAGAAAAAAATAAAATTCCTCTGTAGAAACTCTTTTACCTGGTCAGGTGCTGGCAAGTGAGAATACATCCACTCCTGCAGTGGGCTTAGAATTACCCTCAGCCAGAACAGCTACCTGCTCTCTGTCCTTCCAGAATAGGTGGTCCACCACGTGGTGGATTTGGTAAGTCTTTCACTTTCCAGGTTGGAATACTTTATAATTTACCTCACTAGCCTTTTTTCCTCCTTAAATATTCCCTGCCTCCTGGCCAGGAACTTACTCTCTCCTGTGGGTATAAGTACAGAAACCTGGTTCCCAACCTGGAGTTGTCTAAGCTTGGCGGACCAGTTGTACACTCTACCCTGTGCTTCTTGTAAATGCTTCTTTACCAGAGGCGTCACCCTAGAAATTTTCTCTTTCATGTAGATGATATACTACTGTTCTATATGAAGAAGATTGATTCACTTTTCCAGGTTTCCTTAACTAAGTCAAGCAACCCACCAGGTCTCCACCTTTACACCAACTCCAATGGGGAAAACCTAGTGGATGCCTGAGGTCCTCTCTGATGGTAAACATGAGTGCTGGGAGTAGGCAGTCACAGACATTTCCATCTTTTTGCACCACCCTCTTGAGCATAGAATTGAGTGTCATATTGAACCTTTGAACCAGCCCATCTATCTGTAGTTAACTGACTGAGGTACATAATTATTTATTCTGGAAAAACTTGCATAGGTCATCACCTTTGACATGAACAGTGTTCCAAAGTTCATCAAGATCTCTTTAGGGAACCCAGTCCTTGAAAACATGTTAAATAACTTTTGAGCAGTTGCTTTGGAGGAGGTTTTTCTCCGAGAGGTCGCCTTTGAATACTTTGTTGCATGATCAGCCAGAATGTATTGGTTTCCCTGAGCAGATTTCACCAGGAATTCCACCAGATCCATTGCAACAGGCTCAAATGGTACCACGATAATTGGCAGAGGTACCAAGGGGTTCCTAAAATGCAACACTTGAGCAGTTAGCTGACAAGTGGGACATTAACTACAATATATTTTTACCTCAGCATTAACTCCAGGCCAGTAGAACTAATAATTTATCCATGCCTCTGTTTTCTGTGCTCCAGGTGACCTCACAATGTGTCATTGCGAGCCAAGTTGAGTGCCTGGTGGTCTGCATTTTCTAGAGTCATAATGTCCAGCCCTTCAAAGGCAATGAATGGTCATACCAAGCAAGCTGTCCTCTTCTCACAGTCCCATTATACAAGAAAGACAGGACAGTCATGCACCATTCTATTATGATATCATAGATAAGGTTGGGTAACACTCCAACCTCTTGAGTAACCATTCCACACACAGTGGTTATTGTCACTGGTACCAACGGGTACTCTTTCTGGTGTCTCTATGTATACACTCTACATTGAGGGTCTTATGTATGGGACCAACTCTCCCAACTACCTCAGTATAGGCAAGGGTTACCATACGACCTGAGTCCAGTAGCGCCCAGGCTTTAGGTTGCTTCACCCTTATATCATATTTAAACTGTTCCTTAGTCAAATCTAGGTGAGCACCACAGATCCTCTGGGTGTAGAAAAACATCCTCTGTGTTACCCCACATTCCATCGGTTCATCCTGCAGGGGACACTAAGCCTGTAATCAGGGCACTTGTAATCAGGTTGTTCCCAATCCTGAGAAAACTGCCAATCAATTATCTCCCCTCTAACTGGACTATCCCAGAACCCCTCACCCTGCACGATTGAGAACCCTGGAGTCACCAAATGTCTGTTTTGGACCTCCTTTACAGGGATCACAACCCAAATAAGGGAGAAAATTACTTATTGTCCAGGACCCATCCCTGGTGCCCTGTACAGTCTATATATGTTATTGTTGTTTTACAAATTAACTTTATATGACAAAAGTTTACTGGAATACAGGGGGTTAGATGACAAGGCAGTAAAGCAGAAGCTTCCTAATTTGGAGCTCAGATTGTTTCCTTCAAACTTCAGATTGAGCTTCCCATTAAGGGATGAGTCATGCAATTTATCATTTGCCCATGGTTCAGTTTTTAGTTTAAAGTATATTTAAACCAAAAATTAACCCTTGGATGAAGAATTAATTTTTGCAAGTACAGAAAATACCTGTTAAACCTGTCAAAATCTTGCACCATATAAACTTTCCTATCACTAAGCTAAACGCCCAAACAATTTATTATCTACAAACACCTACCCCCTATGTTATGGAGATGAGGTCTACGTCAAGAATTCAGGTGAAGGTGGAAACCCTAGGACAGGCAAAATGCGATACTGATAGGCTCACTGGGTGAAAAAAACAGGAAAAGAAACCTTTAAAAATGAAGCCATACCATCTAAGGTTTGGTAAGCTACCGTAAAATAAATTATTTTTTTGGTTATGGATACATTTCAATGAGGAACTACAGTCTTCTCATATCATTTGTAATAAAAACATCTTTGCCTTTCTGAAGCTTCCCTCCAACCACTTTGGATATTATTTTATATATACTGTGATTCTGTACTTGGCAAATATGCTGCAGAAACCTCCCTCCACTAAGTCTGGCTGCAGCCATTTTAACTGTGGGCAGCTGAAGCTGCTGCTTGTTCACTTCCTGCATTTACACAGACACACAGAGGCACACACACATACATATAATATATATATATATATATATATATATATATATATATATATATATATATATATATATATATATATATATATATATATAGTACACACACACGTATACAGTATACAGGTAGGCAGACACACTCACACCACTGCTTGCCTGCACATTTCTCCTCTCTTGATGAATAATTATGGATCTCTGCCCTCATCCAGCCCCCTCCAGCTCTTCAGCTCTGCAGCTCTGATTGGCTTTCCCATGACTCATACCTCCTCCCTTGCTGGCAAATTCTCACGAGAGATAGAGAGAGAGCTGTGCATGATGTCATTAGCCTAGGCTAATGACCAGACAAGAAAGGGGAAGTGTGCTGTATGAGGTATTTACTGGCATAAAAAAAAAAAAATGTTTTACTATCCAAAGTTAAAAAAAACAAGGGCAGAGGATTTAATTGATGAAAGGAAGAAAAAATGACTGAAGAGCCGCTTTAAGCTCTGGTGCCCAACCTACGGCCAGGAAGCTTCATGTGGCCCTTTGGCACTTATTGTGTAGCCCTTGGAAGCCTTTAACCACTTGCCGACCGCCGCACGACTATCTACGGCGGCGGTCAGCCCCTCACAGGCAAAGTGACGTAGGTCTACGTCGCTCGCCTGTGAGGGTTTAGGGAGCGAGCGCGCGCCGCCGGAGGCGCGCTCCCGCTCCCGCGTGGTCACGGACCCCCCCGCGCGTGTGACCGGCGGACCCGATCGCCGCCGGCCACTCTGCGATCGGCGGGGGAGAGGGAGAAAGTCAGGCAGCTTGTGTAAACAAGCTGCCTGTCATTCTCCTCTCTGTATGAGAGCTGATCACATGGATCTACTATGTAGATCCATTGATCACTCTGCATACAGTTGAAGCCACAGCCAATCACAGTTAGAATCACGCCCCTAGGGACACACACAGCCCCTCCCTCTCAAATAAAGTTAACCCCTTCACTACCAGTGTATTTTTACAGTAACAGTGCATATATATAGCACTGATTACTGTAGAAATGTCACTGGTAACCCCAAAAGTGTCAAAAATGTCAGTCAAGGGTCCGATCTTTCCGCCGCAATGTCGCAGTACCGCAAAAAAAATCGCAGATCGCCGCCATTACGCGTTAAAAAAAAAAACAACAAAAATGACAAAAATCTTTCCCTTTGTTAGTAAACGCAATAACTTTTGCGCAAACCAATCAAAATACGCTTTTTGCGATTTTTTTTACCAAACATAGGTAGCATAAAACAAATTGGCCGAAAATATTAAAAAATTTTGATTTTTACATTTTTTTTGGGGGGAATTTCATATAAAAAAAGGGAAAAATATTGCTATTTTTGCAAAATTGACGCTCTTTTTTTGTTTATAGCGCGTGATCAAAAAATCGCACAGGTGATCAAATACCACCAAAAGAAAGCTCTGTTTGTGGGGAAAAAAGGACGCCAAATTCGTTTAGGTACAGCGTCGCACGACCGCGCAATTGTCCGTTAAAGTCACGCAGTGCCGAATCGCAAAATACCCTCTGGTCGTTTAGCAGCCAAATCCTCCGGGGCTTAAGTGGTTAAGACAAAAATTTTTTTTTTTAAATAGAAATGTATGGAGGGCAAAGATTTGGAAGCATGGATTTATAAGAGCTGTAATAGTCATGAACTTTAGCAATCTCATGTAACACATCCCAAATCTCTGACCATCTCCTGTTGACAGTTTTTTGTAGTGAAACAACATGCTTTCTATAACAAAAATGCAAAGTGACAACATGAAAACATGAAAAAAAAAATCAGATGGTGTAATAGAAGAATGTAAAATAATATGTAATATTTTGTATATACTTACAAAAGCAAAACATTTTTTGTTTTAAATGTTATTTTCTCAGCCTAGACCATACAGTATGTACAGAGCCCCTATGCATTACCTTTAATCTGATGAAGCTTTTGAATTGTTCTGGGAAATCTTTATTTACTTATCACCACTTGTACTCACATACGTAAATATGTTGTGCCTGGTGCATATATATCTTAAAGGTAAATGAGCTAGAATTTTATCAACCAGTACATCTAAAATAATTGCATTACGTAGGTTGGGATTAATGCTACATGGACCCTAGGCAGAATAATATTTAGTACATTATACTAGTATAACTAGTATTGGATAACATACATGTATACAGGGCGAATTGATGCCCGCTGCACAGGACACCATAAAAAGCCAGTCAAAAGTGTGAGCCCACCCAAATCAGATATTTCACTTTTTTTGGGATGCGGGTGGGTTGAAAGTTTCAGTGTATTTAATATATCCAGGCAATCCTACATTTCTGCGCTGGGATTCATAGCTCTGTCCCCAAGCTGTAGTCATTATTAAAAGTAAGAGCCCCTCTTTATTCATGTGACTGATGAACTGAGTTGTGCACTGAGAAGTGATTTAGCCTACAGGCTCCAGTAAACACTGTAACAACAGTTTTAATTGTGTTTGAATTAAATACATTGGGGGAATTTACTAAAACTGGAACAGACAGAATCCAGAACAGCTATGCATAATAACCAAACAGCTTCTATCTTCAGCTTGTTCAGTTAAGCTTTGAAAATGAAAAACAGAAGCTGACTGGTTGTCATGCACAGCTGCTGCAGCTTCTGACTGCTCCAGCCTTAGTAAATCCCCTTTATGACAGCTAAAAGCTATTACAAAAGTGACAGCACAACGTTTAAAATAAAAATTACCTAATCATAATCAAATATTCTTGAGTAAATAGCTCAATATACATTATATCTTCTAGACTACAAGAGGGTAATGGGAGTCTCAGGATAAGAGGAAGTTGCAGTCATTATTTGTCATTGATTAACTATTCTCATTTCGGTATCTTGACAGTTATTCTTTGGCTGCCCTTCTGCAGCTGTCGTTGTAGCATCTAACAGGAGACAGGAAGGAAAGAGGCATGACATTTACTTTGGAAATAGCTTTCAAAGCATAATGTGATAACCTCTAGATATTACCAGTTTGTTAAAGTTTTAATTCTTTTTTTATGTTCAAAATATGTAGTAAATTTTGCAAAATTACTCAAACGTACAGAAGTGCAGAAGTATTACCCCCTACAGTCTGGTAAAAAAATTGTACAGAAGGGTCGATCAATGAAATCTGGAGCAAAATTAAAAATTAAGTTGCTGCCAATAGAAACCAGTCATACTGTAGCCCTTTTCCTTTTCACATAATTATCTCCATTAATTCTATGTTTTTTTTTTTCCTGCATTATTAGGTTCAGTTGAAGCAGGAATATCCATGCTATGAACTGGAAAAGCTTGTTTTGTCTGTTCAAAGTCCTTACAAGGGAAATGGGAAATTCAGGTGAGTTGTATAATATTTCACTTTTTTTTTTTTGAAGCTCCGACATATTTTTCAGTATTGTACAGCATACTTCAACACCCTTCTTTTTAAACATTATCATTGTCCCTACAGCAGCTATTCAAATACAATCATATACTTATTCACACATATTTAGATAACTTAATGGTAGGTGAAAAAGGCTTTTGCACAGCTAAGAACAGGAGCCTGAGCTCTCATCTTCCTCTTTTTTATTTGTAATGATTTAAACATTTGAGCAGTGCACCAAGAATGTCCATTACTACTCTACTGCAGCCATTCTCAACAAAGTTTCCTTCAGTGGTTGTTAGGAATTCCTTGAGCTGCGGCCAATTGACCTTCCATTTTGATGGTGCCTAGATAGTTCCATCTTCAATGCCACTTGTTAAAACCAGCGACTTCACACCAATAATCTTTATAGTAGTGGGTAAGGGTGGCATTGTGATCACCTCTGTAAGGGGGGCATTCATCCTACTAACTATCGACGTAAGGAAAATTCTTCCCACAGCTCCTGATTATCTGATTTTACCAGGTGTTCCCTGAGACTGAAAAATTGTTTCAAGGTTTCCACTAAAGTAAAAAGATTGAGAAAGGCTTCTCTGCTTTTTTTTCCACGCACTGTGAAGGACATCTGAACTGAAACTTGTACTGTTTCCTCTGCACTCAGAAAAACAGCTCATGATGTAGGAGCACTGCTTATAAGACACAATGATGTTTAAGAGTAATTGATAGGAAAGCCATTCTGAATCCAGTTCAGGCTGTGCCAAGTATAGCCAGATGCAAGTGAGATTTAGACCTCATATCAAAAGTCTCAGTCCCCTCCTGTTATTTAGAAATTGGTATAATATATAAAATTGATATGTAGATCACTATAAGATGGATAAAGTGCAGCATAAGGTATAAAAAGTTGGAATAAGGTAATATAAGGAGAATGTAAGGTTAAAAACAATAAAAGCCTGCCAAACCGTTATATTATGTTATTCTTAGAGTGAATTTCCATTCACACAGTTTTATGACTAGCAGAAGTATGACATGATGATATTGTGGGTGTAACATGATAAAGGCATCAGACTATAAATACCTAGTTTTCAACCCTCTTTCTAAAACCTACTTCTAAAACTCCTACTCTCCACTACTCTTATTCTATAGTAGCATAATAGTAGTTGTTACCAGCTGCATAACACCAGTAATTTGTAACGTTCAATTTATAATTAATAAGTGGTATAATTATTTATTTTTTGCTATATATATATATATATATATATATATATATATATATATATATATATATATATATATATATATATATAAATATATATGTATATATATATATATATATATATATATATATATATATATATACATATATATATACATATACATATATATATATATATATATATATATATATATATAGATAGATATATCTATATATATATATATATATATATATATATATATATATATATATATATATATATATATATATATATATATATATCACTTTATAACTTATAGGTGGAATGATTGTCTATGCTGTGCTTAACAACATATGTAATTTTATACATTTTATATTGTCACTGTTACTTTTTAAATGTTATAAAATGCTATGTCACTAGTGAGTAGATCTATGTAGAGATTTGCTGAGACATCAGTCTTCAATGACAAGCTGTCTACAATGAGATTCTGAGAACATGATCACCAGTCACTGCATTGCCTGCACTAGGAATCTAAGATTAACATCTATAGTAACAAGCTATGCACTCACCAGCATTAAGAAGCTGATTTAGAAATCATTGACCAGCTATTAACCTGCTGAAGCAAACATTACCAAATCCCTACTGTCCACTTATCAGAATTAGGAGTCTATTATTTACATCAACAATGAGCAGATGCACACTGGTCACCACTGAGATGCGGAAACAAACTTTACAAATGACTAGCTGTAAACTTGATAGCATGAAGAGTCTATTATTTACATCACCAATGAGCAAGATTTACACTTGCCACCATTAAGATGCAGAGACAAACTTTACAAATGACTAGCTGTAAACTTGACAGCATGAAGATGCTAAGTCAAATATATCAATGTCCAGTCATGAACTTGCCAGTACTTCAATGCTGAGACAAACACCCCCAAGAACCATTCATGAACTTGCCGGCATTATCATTCTAAAACAAGCATCACCAATTGCCACTTATGAACTTGCAGTGCTATGATGCTGAGACAAACATCATCAGGACCAGTCATAAGCTAGCTTGCACAAAAATGCTGAGACAAACATCAGCAGTGATCACTTTTCAGCATGAAGATACAGGGCTATAAAATGTATCACCAATCTGTATCCATGCACTTATAAATTAATTCACGTGTTCTCCTTAAAAAGTGGTGCTAGCCAGAGGCAATGGGGTTAGACTGCCTTTTTACCATTTAAATTATTATGTTAGAACTTCCAATCTCAACGAGGGTTCTGTTGAATCCTCCGATTTCTCCAGAGCTTGCTAGAAGTCCCTTAAGCTGTGATTGATTGACTTCCTATCTGAGGATGCCTGCACAGTTCTGGGTCCAACACCACTTGGCAGAGCCGACAGCATACTACAATGATCTTTTAATCTGTTTGTAAAGGTGTCATTCTGACAACGACTGTAAGGAGGGGATTCATTCCACTGACCACCTTAATATCAGGAGCATTCTTCTTACTGACCAGTGACCACCAAAGAGTTTGTTTTAGTAGGGGTTCCCTGAAACCTGTAAATTATTTCAAGAGTTTCTCTAGGGTATAAAGGTTGGAAAACAGTTGTGTTAAAGACATGAGGCTCAAAATAGAAGAGAAATCCCAGCCATCACAACTGTAGAACCATAACATGAGTTGTATTTCAGGAACCAAGAAGTCATAAATGCTTCTTCTAAAACATCAACTGGGTTTTCAGCATGTTGTATTAGCAGTTATTGCTCATTTTGAGCCATTTGAAATCAAGCAGTAATGACTGGTAATTAAAATATTTAAAAACATAATACTTCTCACAATACCATGCATGTTGCAGTTATGATTACGTATACTTATCATATCCACGTATTCTTCTGTTTCAGGACTGTAACATTGTAATAACTGTATAGATAAGAGGGACATTTAATTGATTTCCTTCTGCTTCAGTTCTAATTGAAAAAGCACAAAGACTCTTTTGAAAACTTAACTTTGCCTCAAGCTAAATAATAATGCTAATGCTTTTTCTTAACAGCCAAACGTTTCTATAACACAGACAGTTTTATAACATTTTGCTTGTGCTGGTATGATGTACACACCCACTAATCTGATTATTATTATGTATTTTTACAATATTCCCTTGAAGCTTTATACCATTATAGCTCTATTTGACAGCTACAAAATTGAAAAAAATCTTATCTGATAGGATGGCTTCTTAAAATATGTAAGCAGTGAACTTAAAACTCAAAATTGTTGAACATTTTAAATATCAGAATCTGTGTGCTGTCAAAATAAAAAAAAAAATCATCTGCCTTCTTTAAAGAGTTTGTTAACATTTTTCACATTTAAATTAATCAGATGCAGCTTTTGCCTACCTTATCAAAAACATGTATTTGTGTTTCCATCAGGGTGATTTTAGTGGAATCTACAAGCTACTTACCCTTTCCTGATTTTCAAGATGAAATGGCCAAGCTAAAGCAAGAAAATGATTGCAGGTACTGTCTATTACCTATATATCGTAGGTTGACTGCTACTATATAGCAATAAATATTAATAATAAAAAGTAGTAATCTTGACAAATTTCATGTGTTATTGCATGTTCTGCTATGAGAAGTATTAAAATGCAGCATAGATGGTCATAATATGTTGCACCTGATAAGGTAATGCATTGGTTATGCAGGCCTGTTTAAATTATAGCAAATGTCTTTTACAAAAAATGACAATACTTTCATTATTAATGTGAGTAAACAATCTGATGGATCCATGAAAACTGGAGCTAACAATTGACCTTATTCCTAAAAATCAGATTAGTTTATTTTCCTGATTCAGGTTAGAAAATGAATGTCGGTTGCTATATACAAAGCACTTTTGGTTTCCATTACATAAATGAATCCAAAAAGCATGATGTAAAAAAAAAAAAAAAAAACTTGTTTTCATTTTTTTTTTTAACACTCACTATAACAATACATTGGGATTTACTTTGAAAGCTGCTGCTCCTCCAGATTTCTTCTACCTAACTTTCTCAGTTATTTCCTAGAATACCATTCTATTTTAATGTATACAGTAAATGCATTTGAAGAGATCTTCATTTCTTTGTTACAGAATTTCCTAATAGAAAGAATGGTATTGTCACAACGCATTGTTTAGTATATAAAGAATTTGCTGTAAAGGCTAAGTTCACCTTTATGAAAATATTATGTGCATTTATTTTTTTCACTGTTGCCTGCAGAGCATTACAGCTGAAATCAGTGGATTGTGGGTGCAGTTTTAGGTTCTTGCCCACACTGCCTAGAGCTTTCTGCCCATATCTCTGTACAGGCAGGCAGTGTGAATGAACTACGAGTGTGCAGACCAGCACACTGTTGGGGTGGTGTACAGATTCCTGTGAATGATTGATGCAGCTGTGCAGGCAGGGCTCTGCACAGGCAAACCCCTTTCAAAATGTGACAGTGGGTACAGGGAGAGGATCTTCCACCCACTGTCACAGAGATGGGAGCTCTGTCAGTGGGAGGTGGGTGCATAAAAGCATGTGTAACATATAACATGCTCTTAAATATGAACTTCCAACAGCATATCCCTAATCCCATAACTTTTCTTTGCTTCCTTTGCTGCTCCATTCAGTGTCAGGTATCAAATGAAAAGAGCGGTAGTTCCAAATATGGAGGAAAATGTGACTTATGCTATGTGACATCATAGACATGTCATAACTGTCACATGGGTAATCCATAGCCCTGTGTAAGCTTGACTTATCTGTTGATTCTGATGGCTGTATAGAACAGCGTGGGAGTAAAAAGAAGTTCAGAATATGCTCTTATACAGTTCTGCATTATATTGTTTTGCCTTACGCAAAGCACAGATTGTAGTTTGAATACACTTTACTAATATAGACATTTATTAGTGTCATGTTGCCAGTTCAACCATTCACAAAACCAAAAGGAAGGAAGAAAGGAATTTTTTCCCTGAAAGTCCTCCCTCCATTTCCATTTCATAACATAGACATTTTTCCACCATTTGCATTCACACAACATTCACAACATCTCACACCAGCGCAGTCCACTGTGATGCATTAAATGCAGGTGCATTAATGTGCATTGCATTAGGAAAGTCTGTTTGAAATGGCTGTCTAATGCACCACCACTGACCAAAGATTGTGCATGCAGAAGTTTGTAAATTGCCTTGAACAGCAACACAAGTGTGCAGGAAAGGTGCATTAGGATGCTATTTAGAATGAATAGCAACAAACCACTATGGACTACTTTTTTTTCCCAATAGTGAGAAACAAATTAATCAGCTGCAGGTCTGGGGAACAAGGCACCACATCCCAAAAAATAGGAAATACACAAAATACATTGATAAGCAACTTTTAAGGTGCCAACACAAAGGTGATATACTTCATAATTATTTTAACATATTGAAAAATGTTATTGAAAAATATTTAAAAAATGAATTAAAAAAAAACTGTATTCAATACAATCAAATGTGGTCCAGACATGTTGTACAGCAGTTTGTGCTCAATATGTTTCGCCAACAGAATGGCTTCCTCAGAAGACTTTTGGAAAACTACTGTACAAAATGTTCACTGTAAACAGAGAAATACATATTTAGACATAACATCATATGGGGCAGAGGAGCCCAATTAACCCTATTCAGACATGATTGTTTCATATACATCCAATCATAGCGAATCATTTGAAAGGCCGCTCTTACCCCAGAAATGCTGCCAGGTAAATGTGTGCTACCACAGAGGTCATATGGCTAACGTCATAGGAATATCAGTGTGTCATAGGAGGATCACGTGCCCATGGTAGAGATCTAAGAATAATATCAAGAATATAAAACGTTCAAGACATCATAGAAGAAGAAAATCTTTCCATTGATAAATCACCAAACAGTACATAAAGTATTTGCCTAGTGCGTCACGCTGAAGAATCTAAAATACCTTCAAAGCAGGGTTCTGTGGCTCAGTTCCAGCTATATATATTCATACCAAAAGAGGGAGCCCAAAGGGTTCCTTTATACAGGAGCTTTCCATCAAAATACCAAGTAGACTGACAAATAAACAAACTTTTTTTTTTTTTTTTTACTTTATACACTATACAACTGGGATGCACATACCCACACATCAAAACCCAGGGGGCAGAACCTATGTCAGGACTTTATTCAATCAAGTGGTCATAATGAGCTGTGATTTACTTCTACGGAGTGGTTATAACAATTCCTCAAGAAAACCTCCTATTTTTATTAACTTTATCAAAAAGAATATCTGAGCTTCTGCCACCAAAAAAAAAAAAAAGTCTGAGTTGCAAAGGGTATAAAATAAAAATCCCCCACAAAATGAAGGATATCTCTATCCAATCCTGTTTTCGAAAGGGAGCCAAGTAAGCAGGATTCAAAATAATTGAAATCTAAAAAATTCAGTGCAATTATGTGTGACCAAATGCATAAATACATAAAAAATCTGTACATTCTCGGATTGCTGCTGACACCCACATATACATAACTACTGTTACGAACCTTAGCGTAAAAAGGAATGAAACCGCCGTTTAGTGGATGTACCACCTTTGCAGCATGTACGAATTACCCCTATAGCACACCAGCATACGAATAATCATCCAAAGAGAGCCCCAAACAATCAAACAGCTTTCTGTATAATAAATCCCCCTCCAAAAACTAGACAAAGCTCCGAGTTGAGGGTAAAAACAGGAACTGTTTATTACATTCCAAGACAGACAGTTACACACAGCTAAGGGGCACTCCCCTTAGCCTTGCAGGGGGGGGGGATGAGACAAGGACCAACCAACAACCAATGAGAACTGTACATTTGAAACTGCAAGTCTTAATACACACCCCCTGCGGAGAGATGTCTCCAGCCCAGCTCAGGCTATTGTCTGTATCATGAATCCACACACTTAGACACAGGAACAGGAGGAGGGGGGGGGGGATGGGCTGTAACATTACATTACATTAACTCAATGGCATGAGTCCTGCCATCTTCCTTTGTTCAGAGGATGAATAAAGAGGAAATAAAATGCAATAAAGGTGCAATGTCCCAAACTCATAGGAAAATGACACAAAGGGGTTTACAATCCAGGGACAGGGTGATCCGTCACACATAGTGACGGTTAGCACCGTCACATCTCTTCCCCCCAAAGGTAGACTAATTCCAGGTACCAGACCTCCAACTGGTCTGTGCCTGAATTAGTCAGGTAACAAGTCCCAAAGAGTCAATCCAGGGAGTTCCAAGTAAATCTGCCATGGCCCTCCCCTCCCAAACCAAAACCTATCCCATATGACCGCACTCCATCCAAACATTCAAGCATCTGGACCTCAGAATGTAAGTAGGTCTCCGTGATGTGGGCCCAGGATCTGGACCGGCAGGAACGCTGAGGTCAAGTGGCCTAGGTCGTTCCCCAGTAAGACATCGGTGGGGAGCTCCTGTATCAACCCCACATCAATCATACCTGACCCAGCACCCCAATTCAAGTGGACTCTCGCAGTGGGTATCTGGTGCACCCCTCCCCCTGCTACCCGTACCACTACTGAACCTCCAGTTCGGGCGGCATCTGGAACCAAATGTCGCTTGACCAAAGTGAGAGTGGCTCCCGTGTCTCGGAGACCTCGCACAGGCTTTCCGTTTAACTGGACAGATTGGCAATGGTGCTGGCGGTTCTCTGTAGCGGCTTTCACTGGGTCAGCTTCGTGAAGGGTACCCAATTGCATCTCGGTGGGTTTGAATATTGGTATGACTGGGGGAGCCTCTGCGTGATAGTAGGGGACCGTTGTCTTTACTGGAGAGGGTGACCCTGGTCGGATCCATGCAGCTTGGTCCCTGCTCTGGGAACAGTCCCGTTGGTAGTGCCCAACCTGCTTGCACCTGTAGCACTGTACCCCACTGCGGGATTGGTATCTGCGTGCCTGCGAGTTGGAGTAGTCCCCCCCTCTCTGTGGTAAGGGTGGTCCAAGATTGGTAATCCGGGGCTTGAGCATTGGTCTGAGGCTAGGTTGTTGCTGCCTGTGGCCATGGTAATAGTGGACGGCTTGGACCGGGTCTGCTTCATGGAGGACGCCCCGACATTCCTCCTGCTCAATGCAGTGAGCAGCAGGCTGGTAGTTGCGTAGATTTCCGCCGGCTGGCCGTCTCCATGACTGCGCCTGGTTGGCTGTGTTCAACGGGCACTCCGGCCTTTTGTGCCCAAGCTGTTTGCATCCAAAGCACCGGATGGGTTGCGAATAATCCCTGGAGTTAAAACGGGGTGGCTGGGCATAGCTGTCGGTTTCAGGCAAAGCCGGGGTGCGGTGTGCTGGAGCCTGGTAAATAGTAGTATTGGTGGGTGCTGCTTGTCGGTATTCCACCCTGGCAGGAGCTTTGGGCACATTATCATACAGCTTACGAGCGTCTGTATATTCATCTGCCAATCGAGCGGCTTCCGGGAAAGTGGAGGGTTTACGGTCCCGGACCCATTCTCTGACCCCGGCAGGTAACTTGTTGAAGCAATGTTCCAACATAAACACTTGTAAGATCTCCTCCCCAGATACAGCTTGGCATCCTGCCATCCAGTGGGTTGCTGCACGGTGTACTCTGCATGCCCACTCCATATAGGAGTCACTGGCTTGCTTGGGGGTCTCTCTGAACCTCCGCCGGTATACTTCTGGCGTTACTGCATACCTGGCCAACAGGGCATCTTTAACGGCCTGGTAATCTATAATGTCCTCCTCTGGGATGGCCCGAAAAGCATCGCTGGCCCGGCCGGACAATTTCCCAGAGAGGATGGTGACCCATTCGTCCGTGGGCACCCTGTGTAAGGTACACTGCCTTTCAAAGTCTGCCAAAAATCCATCAATCTCCCCCTCAGATTCCACAAAAGTTTTAAACGCAGCAAAAGGTACCTTCTTTCTTCCCACATTATTATGGGGTGCCTCCGCTGCTGCAGCTCCTCTTCCTTGCAGTTGGGCTGTTACCGCTGCTTGCACTCGTTCCACAATATCAGCTGTAGGGTTGGGGCCAAAATGTGCCAGCCTTATTTGCACTGCCCGGTTAAATTGTATTTCCTCGGGTGTTAAATCCAAGATGCCGGTCACATTAGCTCTCTCCCTTTCTTGTGCTGCATCCATCTCCAACAATTGAGCAATAATCTCTCGTTTCTTTAAATTACCTGCTGGTCGTCCTCTACGTTGCAATAACTTTTTGAGGGTAATCCGTTTCAGCTCCTCATACTGCATCGGTAGCTGTTCTGGGTGGTGGGACTCATCCCGTCGCTTGCCACCAATTGTTACGAACCTTAGCGTAAAAAGGAATGAAACCGCCGTTTAGTGGATGTACCACCTTTGCAGCATGTACGAATTACCCCTGTAGCACACCAGCATACGAATAATCATCCAAAGAGAGCCCCAAACAATCAAACGGCTTTCTGTATAATAAATCCCCCTCCAAAAACTAGACAAAGCTCCGAGTTGAGGGTAAAAACAGGAACTGTTTATTACATTCCAAGACAGACAGTTACACACAGCTAAGGGGCACTCCCCTTAGCCTTGCAGGGGGGGGGGATGAGACAAGGACCAACCAACAACCAATGAGAACTGTACATTTGAAACTGCAAGTCTTAATACACACCCCCTGCGGAGAGATGTCTCCAGCCCAGCTCAGGCTATTGTCTGTATCATGAATCCACACACTTAGACTCAGGAACAGGAGGAGGGGGGGGGGGGATGGGCTGTAACATTACATTACATTAACTCAATGGCATGAGTCCTGCCATCTTCCTTTGTTCAGAGGATGAATAAAGAGGAAATAAAATGCAATAAAGGTGCAATGTCCCAAACTCATAGGAAAATGACACAAAGGGATTTACAATCCAGGGACAGGGTGATCCGTCACACATAGTGACGGTTAGCACCGTCACAACTACTATTCAATGTGTAGTCAAACCATACATAACAATATATAAAAATAATGTATTGTATGTTTATTTTGTGCAATGCAACCGTAGAAATGTCTTTATTTAAATTTAGATTATGCTTCTGGTAATTGATTGATTTATACACTTCCTTTGTGTTAATTACAATCTCGATGTGACATATCCATGTACCAAATAGAGTTTATAGTCTGATACATTTCCATCCTCTTTACTCGTCCCACATTCTTTCTCCCAAGGCTGAGATAAAACAGGCAGTAAGTGTACAATGGACCCTATATGTTTTTCTCTATATGATCTTCCTCAGGGGGGCCCACAAATCATAATTTGTGCAAACAAAAAAATCCAATGCCACATAGCGTGTAGGGTCTTTTTTTTTCTTTTGTGCACCTATTTTTTTGGCACTTTTGGGGTTCACATGGTTTGTGGGGAGTGGTTAGGATTACCCCTTAGTTACCTCTAGTTTATTTGCACACTGCTTACTTGGCTCCTGTTTGAAAACAGGATTGGTTAGGGATATCCTTCATTTTTTAGGGATTTTTCTGATGCCCTCTAAAGAAGACCCAACCTGTAGATAAGTATTTGCAGTGAGTGCTAACATCTCCACCCCTAGAGAGAAAACTGTGTATACTGGTAGTGGGGATGGAAAGTGTCCTTTTGCAACTCAGACTTTTATTGTTGGTGGCAGCAGCTCAGAGATTCTTTTTGATAATGTTTCTGAGTGGGAACTGTTTCTGAAAACAAAAAGAGGTTTTCTTGGGGAATTTTTCCATATCTTCTAACCACTCCCTATAAGTAAATCACAGCACATTATGACCACTTGATTGAATAAAGTTCTGACATAGGCTCTGTCCCCTGGGTTTTGATGCTTGGGTATGCGCATTCCCGTTATACAGAGTTATTAAGATGTAGTAGTGGGGGATATCATTTATTCTTAAAGAGGTTAGGCGATTGTATAGTTTAACTACTTTTTCCCAACTTAAATTAGGCTTTTAACATGTCATGAATCTCAAGTCATTGAACTCCTCTCTGACCGCAGATTTCTTTTATTCCCTGAACACAGCTCCAAAATAGAAATTTAAATTCAGCAATGTGCATTGACACTTTAGCTAAAATAGAGCTGTGTTTATAGGCAAAAATATTAAAACTGCCTCTAAAAGTGGTATTTATTTCTACCCGAGAGTATGAAGTATAAAAATGTAGTACTGTATACTTAAGTTAATTTCAGGGAGAAATGCTATTCAGTACATGAGCCGAGAGAGAGAAAATCAATAATCCTTTTATCCACATTATTCAGCCGCAACACCAGTGGATGTTTGAATTTTTGAACAGTGACTTCTTCTAATTGGATGCAGTTACTGTTCAGCTGACACTTTTCCACGCAGCTTCTTCGATTTTCTAGTTGAGTTTGCTGTGCTGAGTGGTGCAGACAGGGTCACCTGCACCTCAAATGATGGTAAAATCTCTTAAGGAATCAGCTGAAATGCAAGTTGGGTATAGTCAGCTTTATAATCCTGCATAAACGTAATTGAGATTGGTTCTCATCACAAAAATATTTTTTCTTAAATAATGGTCATAGGCTGATATGTAAAAGAATATAATTATTACTTAGATTCCCCAAAAGCTACATCTGCTCTAGTTACAAATAACACATACAAGCCAATGGAACACAAAAACAAACAAGAGTTAAATGCTTTTTAATTGCATTTTTTGGTGTTTTACTTGATGCTTCTTTATGATTGCTGCAGCTGTTGGAAGCATTTGTCAAAACATAGTGCAGCTGTTGGAAGTGTGTTAAAAAACAGACGTTTTTCTGTTTTCTGAAATGTTAAGTGTGACAGGTTCCACCGAATGCTTGAAATGTAAGGATCTGTGTGTTACTGTATTTCATATAGACTTTGGGGGAGATTTACTAAAACTGGAGCATGCAAAATCTGGTGCAGCACTGCACAGAAACCAATCAGCTTTCCGGTTTTATTGTCAAAGCTTAAAAGAGAAGTAAAGGGAATACTTTTTGTTTTTAATAATACTTACCTAGATGGATGCAGCATCGGTCCTATGCTGCATCTGTCCCCTGTAAGCTCTAACACTGAGAACTGAGCGATCAAACATCTGAGGCTGAGCCAGGGGCTGGTCCAGGCATGTAGGCAGATCCAGATCATATGGTTGTGATCTAGCAGAGCCTGGGCCGGCTCTGTGATGTCAGCTGCCAGACCGCTGTCTGCTGAAATCCGGCCACAGGAGTGCAGAATGAACTGAACTCCTGTGATCCTCAGGAAAAATACAACCAAATGAGCTTTGGCTGTACTTCTCCTTTAATTGAACAAGCTGACTGGCTAAAATGCACAGCTGCACTAGATTATGAATGCTCCAGTTTTTGTAAATCTCTCCTTTATCTGTGCAGCTAGATTTGAATAAGGGAAATACTGGTGGTGAGAATGGACTTAAAACCTAAAATTAGAAATTTGTATAGTTGCCTGAACAAATCATAGCTATGTATTGAACTTCCACCAAACCTTGAACTTCAGTTATGAGTTCACCAGCTTATTTTGTGGCACGTGATGACAAAAAATCCTTGCTATCATACAGTTAGATACACAAATAATATCATAAACTTGTTCTATGCAGAGCTGGATTAAGGTCAATTAGGACCCTAAGCAATGAAGCATATGTGAAACCCCAGCTTCAATTACCAATTCTAGTTTTACTCAGGTTTATAAACACAGTGAAATGTAACCCATTTTTATACATATTTCAGGATTTGGAAAGATCACACTGAGCTGATTTTGAAGTTTAGCCAGTTATCATCACTGTAAGGCAACCAAATGACCCCCATTACCAAGGAATCTAATAGTATATTATTATTAATCTTATTATTATTAGGGATGATCGAACTTTTGAAAAGTTTGGTTCGACCAGAACACCCGAACTTCCCGAAAGTTCGGCCCGGATTTCAGAACCCCATTGAAATCAATGGGACCCGAACTTTGGTAATCAAAAAATACCATTTTGAAGCCCTAAAACCCAATAAATGCCCCTAAAAAGTGCCCAGGGTTCTGGGTCATGCCCCAGGGACTATTAATCACACAAAAAAAAGTTCTTAAAAATTGTCATTTTTGATAGAGAGCCAATTATTGAAAAAAATATTGAGAAAAAAAAAAGAGATTTCTTTGGATTTAGTGTCTGGGGGGTCTAAAAAGTGTACCTGTGAAGTTTCAGCTCTGTAGTATGTCCAGAACCAGAAAAAAAGTTTGTTTGTATTAGAATTGCAGTAGAGCAGGATAGTGGCTTCGCTATTTTCACACCCGACTTTTTGTTGCAGGCATTTATAGGGCTTTTTTGTGGACGTGTTTGGAGGCAGGCATGACATCTGAACTTCTGTGTAGGGGTATATATACACACACACATGTATGTATATATACACATACACATATATAGGTGTGAAAGTATCAGAACCCTATGCCTGCGCTAATGAAATAATTAAAAGGCATAGGACTTCGCTCCTATTACACCTATATGTGTGTATGTGTATAAATACATATAAGTGTGTGTGTATATATACCCCTATACAGAAGTTCAGATGTTATGCCTGCCTCCAAAGACACCCAAAAAACGCCCCAAAAAAAACCCCTGCAACAACACACCTGGGCGTTTTTGTAGCAGGTGTTTTTTTGGGCATTTTTTGGGCGTCTTTGGAGGCAGGCATGACATCTGAACTTCTGTATAGGGGTATATATACACACACACTTATATGTATTTATACACATACACACATATAGGTGTGATAGGAGCGAAGTCCTATGCCTGTTAATTATTTCATTAGCGCAGGCATAGGGTTCTGCTACTTTCACACCTATATATGTGTATGTGTATATATACATACATGTGTCAGTTAACCCTACACTACACTACGGTCCCCTGACACTTAACACTTTCCCTACAGAAACTAGATTATTAAATCTAACTATAGTGGAAAATAGTACCCTAACTACACTAGATATCCCTTTCCTCACACTAATAATTGCTAAATGACACTTTGAAGCAGGAGTAACAGTACTGCTTCCACTCTCTTCCACATCCCTGTATTACAATGCTAGAAATTTGGCGGGGCTATGTTATATACTGGGGGGCGTATTCACTACTGATTGGCCTCTGGAACCCCTAGTCACTCCAATCACATTCCTAGCATCCTCCTGCCCCCTCAATTGGCTTTTACTGATGGTTCTGGTCCAATCACGGCTTTTAAAGCCCAGTTCCTGCCCCATTGCATTTTGGTCGGTTCTGGTTGCCGAATTCCGAACTTTTTCAGCAAAAAGTCCTGGAGGCGAGTATGGGAGGAGGTGATGAGGAGACAGATAGCTATGTAGGTGATCTGCATCTTGCATGATATCTGTCTCCAAAATCTTAGTATGTAAATATTTTTCTCACTGAGGAAAAATAAGAGAGTCATATGACATACTAATGAAACAATGGACAGAAAACCCCTTACCTAAAATCTTACCTTCCTTGGTCCAAGTTTGTGTTCCCTTTCACAAATACAGGCCTACCAACACAAATATAAAGATATTTATCATTTTTTGTAGTTTTACTGCTTAGCTTATTTCTCTACATTAAAATTTGCATATATTGTATTACAAATATTTAATTACACATTTTGGTATTTGCACCCAAAACACAACAAATCAAGTGCATAAAAATATTGTTTCCCACCTTACCATCTATATTTTATTTATTTATTTATTTATTTTCTTTTTTTTTTTCCAAAACATTTTTATTGAAATTTCAATATGAAGACATAGATAACAAATCAATCAGCATTTGGTAACAACAACATTACAATGGTTTGAGAATCAACATGGGGAAATACGCAAAAATGGTTACACTGGCTGTTGCAGGCAAAGAGAAAAGGGTAATTCTCAGTTGTAGCCTGAGGATGGCTCTGGGGTGACGCCTCTTATCCAGAGACACCCCTTGGGAACATGCTGTGTTCCAAGAGAAGGGCACCACACCCACTTATGTTCCATCCCCTGAAACATTTTATTTGAGTTTGCATAATGATAAAAACTAAAAGTTATCAACAGTGAGCAAGCTATAAGTCAGAAGGTGTGGTTTTCTCTGTCCTTACCTTGAGATTTACGAACCAGAACCACAGGTAGGGGGAGACACAAGTGCTGGCGCAAATAGCATTGCAGAGTCTGGTAATGTTACTTTGCCTATAGCTGAGATAACCAGAAGTTCAAGATGAGGTAATTTGTTATATAAATTTAGGGGGAGAGAGAGAGAAAAAAAAAAGGGGGGGGTGAAGTGAAGGGGTAGGAAGAAGGGGGAAGAAGGAGAAGGAGAGAGCCCCCCCCCATTTCCCCAGGTTCAGTATAGAGATAAAATCATGAGGGGGTCATGACCTTTGTGTACTCTGCCATGTCCTTAAAGTGAAACCAGCAAGCCCAGGTATTGGTAAATTTGGTTGGTGTGTCTTTAGCCTGATGAACGAGTTCCTCCACTTCAGCTATTCTATTTATCTGGCGGAACCAACTGGATATCAATGGAGGGGTGGTGGAATGCCATAGTACTGGAATGCACATTTTGGGCACAATAACCAGATGCATTGCCAATGATCTGTGGTAAGCTGCTTTAGAGAGAGATATGTGGTGTAGCAAGAATTGCGCGGGTAAAAAGGCTAGGGTGTATGTCATTATTTGGACATGACCACCAAATGTGCAATAAGGATCCTAGTTCAATATTGCATCTCCAACAGGTGGATGGTATGGTGGAAGATATCTTGTGGAGTCTGTCGGGAGTTCTATACCAGCATGATAGGAGTTTGAAACTGCTTTTTTGGGTTGATACATTAACAGAGCTTTTGTGAATGTGGAGAAAAATGTGATCCCAATCTTCTGTTGATAGAGGGATGTCTAAGTCTTTTTGCCATTGTCGGCAGGCTTTGATTGTAGAGGGTGAATCATCTGGGAAGATTATCATGTAGATGTCTGAGATAAGGTGTCTAAGTGGTGTAGTGTGCGTGCATAGATATTCAAATGGAGTGTGTTGCCTTGACCAGGTGGGAACAAGGGCCTGGTTGTTTAGAAAATGTCTGATCTGTAAACATCACTAGAAAGGGAAGGATTGCATTGGCATTTGGGAGCTCAAGGAGGCATGGGTAATGTGAGTTTGGGTCAGAGGTCCACAAGAAAGGTGCCGGACATATCTGGAGGGAAGTCTGGATTTTTTTTGATTGGGGTTTGTGGTCCTGGAGAAGAGGAGAGCTTGAATTTTCGTGATGTGTTGTGGAATGTGTGGAAAGTGGGGCCTATTAATGGATGTGATTTACATGTTTGAGGGATGTGTTTTTGTGAAGTCCATGGGAGTTGATGAAGGGTAATAGGTGAGAATGAGTGTTCTAGATCGACCCATGCTTTGGTTTGGGAGTGCACATTCCAATCCACTATTCGTTACAGGTGGCATGCCCAGTGGTAACGGAAGAAGTCTGGGAGACCAAATCCACCTTTTAGTTTAGGGAGTGCTAGTCTCGCAAAGCTTATTCTAGGATGTTTAGTATTCCATATGAAATTAGAGCAAGTGTGCTTGACAGAGGTGAAAAAGGCTTTGGGGAGTTGTATGGGTATGGTTTGCATGATATACAGTAGTCTGGGCAGTGCGTTCATTTTTATGATTGCTGCTCTGCCAAACCATGAGAAGATTCCGCTGGACCATGTCTGGAGATCTTTTTGGATGTTGTGAAGGATCGCTAAGTAGTTTTTAGAGCATAGGTCAGATAGGTTAGTGGGTAATTGTATACCTAGGTATGTGATCGCATCACTTTTCCAGGTGAAAGGGAAGTTGGTTTGACAGTGTGATAGAGTCTCTTGTGTTAGAGAAATATTAAGGGCATGGGATTTTGAAAAATTAATTTGGAGATTTGTCATGGAGTCGAAAAGGGTTAAAGTCTTTGAGTAAATTTGGGATGGTGGGGAGGGGTTCTGATAAGAATAGTAAAGTGTCATCAACGAAAGCAGCTATTTTGTGCATTTTACCTGCAATTGATATTCCCTTGATGTTAGGATTATCTCGCAGGCGGCAAATTAGTGGCTCCATAGTCAGGACAAAGATGAGTGGCGATAAGGGGCAACCCTGTCTGGTCCCATTGGAAATGGAGAAGGACCTTTGCCGATGGGTTGGAATATAGGGCAAGAATAAAATTCTGCATGTTTTCACCGAGGCCAATGGGCTTGAGGGCGGCTGACATATAGTCCCATGCCACTCTGTCAAACGCCTTTTCTGCATCCAACGAGAGGAAAAACCCCCGGTTGGAGAAAGGACGTCAGCCAATGGTGTATGTTAATTGCTTTCACTGTATTGTCCCTTGCTTCTCTACCCAGAATTAATCCAACCTGGTCAAAAGAGATTAGTTTGAGGAGTAAGGGGAGTATGCGATTCTCTAAGATCTTTGCATAAAGTTTGACATCTACATTAACCACTTGCCGACCGCCGCCTGACTATATACGGCGGCGGTCAGCTCCTCCCAGGCAAAGTGACGTACCGGTACGTCACTAGCCTGGGAGCGAATAGGGGGCGAGCTCCCACCCCCGCTCATACCAGAGGAAGCCCGCGCGTGTGACCGGCGGACCTGATGTCCTCCGGTCACTCGCGATCGTCAGGCAGAGAGGGAGAAAGGCAGGCGGCTAGTGTAAACAAAGCCGCCTGTCATTCTCCCCTGTGTAAAAACACAGATCACTCGGTCCTGCTATGTAGGACCGTTGATCTGTGCTATTACAGCACTAGCCACATCCAATGACAGTTAGAAGCACGCCCCTAAGGACACACTTAACCCCTCCCTCTCCAATAAAGTTAACCCCTTCCCTCCCAGTGTCATTTTTACAGTAACAGTGCATATGTATAGCACTGATTACTGTAGTAATGTCACTGGTACCCCCAAAAGTGTCAAAAATGTCAGTCAAGGGTCCGATCTGTCCGCCGCAATGTCGCAGTACCGCAAAAAAAATCGCAGATCACCGCCATTACGCGTTAAAAAAAACAACAACAAAAATGACAAAAATCTCAGTAAACGCAATAACTTTTGCGCAAACCAATCAACCATTTTTTGGGGGGGGAATTTCATATAAAAAAATGTGAAAAATATTGTTATTTTTGCAAAATCAACGCTCTTTTTTTGTTTATAGCGCATGATCAAAAAATTGCACAGGTGATCAAATACCACCAAAAGAAAGCTCTGTTTGTGGGAAAAAAAGGACGTCAAATTCGTTTGGGTACAGCGTCGCACGACCGCGCAAGTGTACGTTAAAGTCACGCAGTGCCGAATCGCAAAATACCCCCTGGTCAGGAAGGGGGTAAAATCTTCCGGGGCTTAAGTGGTTAAGAAGGGAGATAGGTCTATAGTTATTTATGGAGGATGGGTCTTTGCCTTGTTTCGGGTTCACTATCATGTGGGCTTCTAGTAAATTTCGGGGGCGTGGAGGTGGAGGGTTGAGAGTAAGTTGAAGGCCTTAAGGAAGCGAGATAGAAGAATATCTGAAAAGGTTTTGAAGTACAGTATCCTACAGTTAAGCCGTCTGGACCTGGGCTTTTGCCTGTTATTAATTGTTTAAGGGCGATTTCAGTTTCTTCCAAAGAGAGAGGAAGTTCTAATTTATTTACTGCTTGGGTTGTTAGGGGTTTGGGGCTGCATTCGTTAAGAAAACTATGTGTTGACTTTTTGAGTCAGTTAGAGAGTGTATGGTAGTAGATGCTCTTTTCGTTTGTAGAGCTCTGGCTATAAGTTTCCCGGATTTATTTCCGAAATCGTAGAATAATTTCTGAGTGAACGGGAATTTTAATTTTGTTGTTTTGCCTAGTCCATCCAGAAGGTCTGTTCTAGCTTGTTTGGGAAGGTCTTTGGTCGCCTGAGAGCATTTATGTGCTCTTTCTAGTTGTAGGATTTGTGTGTGAAGGTCCTGAATGCGAGCTAGTTTTTCTTTTAGTTTTTTTGTGGATAAAGCTATCATTTCGCCTCTAATGACACATTTGTGTGCTTCCCATTATGTCAGGGGGAATCGTTTTCTTGAAAGTAGAGCTGGAGGGGCTTACGTACGGCCAAAGCCGTTTCAGGGTCAGTTAGCAAGGCCGGATTGAGTCCCGGTGGTGGGGATTTTGTGGCTGGGATAGATAAAATCAACAAAATGGGGTGGTGGTCAGAAAGGAACATTGGGTTGATGGAAATGGTATGTATCTGGAGGATGTCTCTTTGGGATAGAAAGAAGTAGTCCAGTCTAGTGTAACGACAGTGTGGGGTAGAATAGAAGGTGTAATCTCTGTCGTTTGAAGAGTGCGCCATGTGTCATGTAATAATAGGTTTCTCAGTAGTGTCTTGATTGCACGAAGTGCAGTGTAAGGAATAGATAGAGGAGGTTCCTTTGGAGGTATCTAGGATAGCGTTAAGTGCGAGATTTAAGTTGCCTCCCAGGATCACTGTGTCTGTATAGAAAGAAGTGAGAAGATGTATGACAGAGCAGAAAAAGGTGACTTGATGCGTGTTGGGGGCATAGATGTGTTGACAACGATGGGTTTTCCTAGGAGTTCTCCCTTGATAAATAAGTAGCGGCCTTATGCCTCAGCTAGAGAGTCTGATACGTGTAGGGGACAATGTGGGGATATGAGAATAGATACCCCTTTTATTTTGAAGGTAGGGTATGTAGCATTGAAGATAGTAGGATATTTGTGGTTGAATAGTTTAGGGATGGAACTGGTTTTAAAATGGGTCTCTGGCAAGAAGATGATATCCGCTTTGTTTTTATGCATCGCGAGCAACAATTTTGAACTCTTTTCAGGTACATTAAGGCCTCGTGTGTTGAGGGAGATGAGCTTGAGTCTGAGATTTTTATTGTCAGGTCTGGGGTTGCCCATTGTTATGAGCAGAGGGTGATGAAAATCGTATGTTGTTTTGATTTACAATAGACCCAGGGGAAGAGGAAGGGCGGGGAATAAAAAAAAAGGGGGGGGATAAAAGAAGAAAGAGGGGTTAAGGAAAGGGAGAGGGGTTAAAGGGGGAGAGAGGGCTAAGTAGCCCAGGTGTGATGTGTTATTCCGGTGACAGGGGAAAACTCGCTCACCTGTTCTGAGAGTATAGCACCCCGAGAAGGGTGCGTCCGGTACAAAGGTAGTGGTGTGAAGTTGAGAATAAAGCCGGCTATGATCAGGCTTAAGGTACCACTTAGTAGGGGGTGGTAGATGTAGAGAACTAGATGTCTACAGGGGTGTTCCGCCTAGGTGAGGACTTAGCGCATGCTGGAAAATAGAGGCCAAGCTGATTAGATATGCAGATGGGGTTTAAGTATATATATATATTTTAATATTTATTTCTCGCCCCCCCCTTTCTTCTTTTTCTTTCCTCCAAGGGTGGTCGAAGTTGAGATATCTATGCCATTTGGCCTGTCTAGGGTTTCAGTGAGGTATACAGGTATAGAGATAAGTCGGTGGTCTTGCTATTAGGGAGCCTCTAGGGCTGGTAGATAAGGAAAGTATGAATAATATGAACAGACAACGATCAGGTCAGCGTGTTGGCCTGGTAGGGATGGGTTAACTAGAGTTTAATAAAGGTATTCAAGTTATGTTGGTCAATGGTTGGTTTAGGAAGGGTGAAGGTACTGGGAGGTCTATGGTATTTGCACCTGAAACCCTATCTGAGTTCAAATCATGCAAAGCATATGGGAACCCGGTGGAGAGAAAATAAAGTACAATTGCATGGTAAACATCAAGTAAATGAAAAAATGAAGATGAAGTCCACTAGTTAAGAGGATGGGTTTATAGTTTGATAGATATCTCGAGACTGAATGCATGCAGAGCCAAGTAGGCTGCTTGTAGGGGTATAGTTGCAACCTCAAGAGGTGTATCAAAGGGTTTATGAGGCAGTGGGTGTAAATAAAAGGTGAGAATGGTCAGCCCCATGAGCTTCATCTCGACATTGTATATTACTTTTCAAGAGATCAAAATATAGATAGTGAGAAGGAAGGCATAGCATAAAGTAGTTAATTACAAGAAATCTATAACTAAGGCATGTAGGGTAAGCCCCCGGGTGTCAGGCTTTATGGATAAGTAGAAGTTATTCAACACGTGAAGTCTCAAGTATCAGCACCCTTCGAGGGATTTTTCCTAAAGGGTGACCATGCGCATTCTCTTACTAAAGATGACCGGAGACTATGCTGAGGAGTATAAAGTTGGGAGTTGGGAGGGCAGTGTGTACATATTCTAAGGAGCCCTTTATAGAAGCAACATGCTTGTCTAACTGTATAATGAGGGTCAAGGGCTGTAAACAAAGTACTTGAGACAGCTCAAAGTAATAGAGAGGGGAACATGGGAAGAGGAAAGGGAACCATAAAAGGGATCAACCAAATGAAATAGTGTGTCTCTATTTCATGGTAAACAATGGTGTATGCATTATGTGACTTATCTGAAATGCTGTTGAAGAGATCAGTATGTGTATCAGATATCACAATGTGCCCTGCAATGTTCAGAGGATTTGAATCGGGCTCGCTCCGTGGATGGGGCCCGAGCAGGCGGATGAGGGCTGATGTCTGGTTGGGGTGCGGTGGCGCCTTTTTCTTTTATCAGTCGCTTCCATCGGTTCCTCTGGCTCCGAAGTAGATCGTAGGGTTGATGGGCGGAATTCATTGTACCAGTTTGGAACTTCAGTGAGCGGGATGTATAGGGTCTTGCAGAATGACTGGAGGTCTTAAGGGACAAGCAAGTTTGCTGTGTGGCCATGTGTGGATGCCATAAGACAGAATGGGAATTTCCACTTGTAATGGATTCCTCTGGTGTGCAGTTCATCCAGTAAGGGACGGAGATCCCTGCGGTGTTGCAGGGTCACAGCTGAGAGATCTTGGAATATGTGGATATCAGCTCCGGCATGTGATAGCTGGATCCTGCTGTGAGTCTTATGAAGTATTTCTTCTTTTAGGCTGTAATCTACTAGGCAACACACTACGTCACGAGGCAGATTAGAGTCTCTGCCATAGGGGCGGAGGGCCCTGTGAATTCTCTCCATATCTATGGGAGTAGTGGCGGGCCTGTCAAGGAGATTGTTGCAGATAGATGTGATGGTAGGGAGTAATTGGTCTTATTTCATTGACTCTGGTAAACCCCGAAATCGCAGATTGTGGCGCCTTCCGCGGTTATCTAAATCTTCCAGGTGGTGGTGCGTATCACGAAGTTGCATTGTGTGAGTGTCTACCTTATGAGACGCGTTCTGGATAGCTGTACTATGATGGGTGGCCATTTTATCAGCCTCCTGTACTCTGCCTGCAAGTACCTGTATATTGAGCCGTAGGTCAGTGATAGTGGCCGATAGAATGTCCTTAATGTCCGCGGTGATGATGTGCAGGTCCTGAAGGCTCAGCTGTTGTATCGGCACATGGCGATCAGGGGAGGAGAGAGCCGTCCTGTTCCCGGTGGAGCCTAGGCTTGATGGTGAGGAAGGCATGGAGCATCTCTATGAGGAGGCCGCCGTGCTTTTAGCTTGAGATCTGAAGAGCTCCGGTATCATCTGGCTTAAGTGCTTGCTTGATCAGGAGCTGGGATCAGGAGCGGGTAGCTGAAGGGCTGCGGGAGGATTTCCCCATAAAATTAGCTGGAAATAGCCTCTAAAAGCACTGCTCAAAGTCCTCTGATGGCAGGAGCTCAGGAGTCACACGTCCATCTTTCTCTGTGGTCAGACCATGCCCCCCATCTATATTTTATTTTATAAACCAGTAGGTCTGATAAACTTTTGAAACCTTTACACATTTATATTGAATGTTCTCAAATATCTGAAGGATAAACCAAGTTACCTTTATATTTAGTGGCAGTTAAAATTCTCACATTAATAAAAGCAATCCAATATTTCACTGAACAGATTTAATGTTATTCTTTTTATATAAAGGTTTGTATTTGTAACTGATTGTGTCTGTTATTTTGACCTACTCTATTGGTGAAGGAGTGCAACAACATGAGTTATAAATATTTTATAATTCTGATTTTGGGGTATTCAGAGTAAAATGTCCAAAATCAATAATCGAAATAGCTATGCAGCAAGTAAGAAAACAGCAATAAGCCAAAAGCCTGCCCAGCAAGTTTTAGAATCCAGTGGTTGAACTCTCAAGTAGAGAGAGATACAGGTTAAATAAGGTTTAAGTATGTCTTTTATTCTATTTTTGTACAAATCCTTATTACCTCTAGTGTTCTGGCTAAACCATTAGAATTACAATATTTATAGAATAATCTCCTTAAGGTCAGTTTAAACTTTTAGAGTATGTAAGTACCTTGCAGTATGCTACTGAACATTGATTCTGCGTTGAATGCCTAAGATGTAAAGATGCATCTATTTCGATCTACATTTGGCTTTACCTATACATATCAGACCTTTTTAGATGGTCTCTAGCAGATCTGGCCACTTGGTCAGGATGATTGAGTGGCAAAATATCTTTTATCTTTGTTCATGAATAGTCTGCATTGGGAGAGCGTCCAACAGGTTGACAAATTTTTTAAATATTTAAAGCTAAAGTTAAATCTTATATACATATCAAACCTTTATAGATGGTCTCTAGGAGATATGGCCAATTGGGCAGGATTATTGAGTATCAAGATATCACCTAAAATAGCAAAATGTCTCTTTATCTTTTCTCATGAATAGTGACTGCTTCAGAATCTGGAATAAACTCCTGATGTAGAATTATGTATATTTATATAAAAAAAAATGCATAGCTGTTCGTCCAACAAAACCACTGGTAGATTCATTCTGTGCAAATGGGGCAAAATTGAATTTGCTCAGGCCATTTCCTCTACAGGAAGAAAGTTATTCATTCATGAAAACATTGTTTTGGGAACATTATTGGAAACAAGAATTTACTTCCTATAGTTCTCAGCTCTATCTAGTTGCCATAATACAGTATTTTCCTGAACTTTATTTTTTATGCATTCATAACAATTACCCTGCAGAGGAAACAGAAGGAGAACATTTAATTTTCTCACATAGAACTGTACCAGATGTGGATGAATGGCTTAACAGAATTCTAATGATTTGTTTATTTATTTTTTTTATAGAAAATCACTCCCAGGAGTCAAAGTCGGGGGGATTTACTAAAACTGGTGCACTCAGAATCTGGTGCAGCTGTGCATGTTAGCCAATTAGATTCTAGCTTCAGCTTTTTCAATTAAGGTTTGGGAAATCTGGACGGGATGATGTCAGGTTCATGAACTGTCACCCTTATTTTTACTGCTAGGCAAACTATCTCCTAGATTTGGGATCCAACTCAAATGAGCCCAGTTCACACATTTTTTTAACAAGTTCTGTTTACTAGTTTTAAGACGTAAAGGTACAAAAGTACACATACAAAATACAGTACAATACAACACAAAAACAGCTCACTGTTAAAACCAGAGAATTACCAATAAACAGATTGTGCTGCACCCTGAAAACTGCCACATAGTAAGACATTAGTCATTAGTAGGAGCTAAGTATTAATATGCCTTGCCAGAGAGGGACCCATACCAACCACAGCCCTGGGTCCAACGTACACAATACCCACAGGATCTCAAAGAGCAATGCGGTCACTGAACAACAGTGGGTGTGATTAAAAAATAGACATAAGAGATGGAAGTTGCCCTTATAAAGATAATATATGTAAGTCTACTAATAGGGAACTAACATATCGCATGGCTAATTCCACAGAAGTGTACCAATGATCAGGGGCAGACTGACAACTCTTGGGCCTCCAGGCAATAGGAAATCATGGGGCCCCCTATGTCTCCTCCCACACTCTAGCCCCACCTACATATTCCATTGCCCACATTATATGCATGTGTGGCAGCCCCCTCCACATTTTGCAGCTCAGCTGCATAGAGGGCCCCTTTATCAAACTGCAGAAGCTGTTGGGCCCTCATGTTCAAGAATGGGCCAATGCTGAATTCATATCTGCAGCTTAGGCTCATGGAAATTCCCATTGGCATTGCTGGGAAACCACTGAACACCTGACAAGTTCAAAGTTGGCAGCCATCTGAGAACCTGCCAGGTACCTGATGGCTTCCCAACCATGCCTCTGGGAATCTCAGTGAGCTTGATCATTTGGTTATTGCAGCTCAGATACATACAGGGGGCATTTAAACATCTACCTGGAGCATAGCCTGCGTGGTAGTTCCTGGCTTCTTTCTGTAGAAGCTTCTTGGGAACTTCCATGTTTAAGATGGCCACCTTTATGACACAAACGGAGTGTTTTTTTTAAAACAGTGGGCCTGTGTGTAAGATCATAAAAAAGGTGTGGTGAGCCCAGCACGCCATGGCAAAAATTTGGGGGGCTGAAATTAGCACCTGCTGGTTACATAGTATAGTATAGCGACAGAAGGGGGGAGAAGCAGGAGGAAAGATAGAAATAGGAAGGAGAAAGAAATAGGGGGGAGATGGGAAAGTAGAAGACAGATGGAGGAAGTTGAGGGTCAGGGGAGAGAGAGAGGTGAAAAGGGGGAGGAGATGAGAGAGAGTGGGAGAGAGGAGGGGCGTGGGAGAGAGAGGGGTCATGAGAGATCGAGAAAGGGTGAGAGAGGGGTGTGAGGGGGTGGTGCAAAAGAGAGAGGGGGTGAGAGGGGGGTGAGGCAGAGAGAGAGAGGGATGAGAAAGTGAGGGGTAAGAGGGTAGGTAAAAGAGAGAGCGGGGGGTAAGAGAGGGGGTGGGGTGAGAGAGGGGATTAGAGAAAGAGGGGGGAGTAGGGGTTGAGGGAGAGAGAGGGGGAAAAGAGGGGGTCATAGAGAGAGAAGGGGTTTGGGAGAGAGAGAGGGGGGAGAGAGGGAAGTGGTAGAGAGAATGGGGGAAGAGAGTGAAAGAGAGAGGATGAATGGGAGGTGAGAGAAAGGACAAGGGTTAGAATGTTTTCTACTCACAATTTTGGCCCCAGACTACTTTTCCCTGGGCTCAGGCAGCCAGGATCCAGAGTGGCTCTAGATTTCTAATCTGCTGCATCCATAGCCCCTTTCACAGTAGTGTGTTCACTATATGGGAGTTCACGCCCAGTCCAACTTTTACCCACGTGAATTGCACTCAGAAGGCAAAATCCATCCACACACAGGATAATCTCCAGATCGTCCCAGCCGGGCCACAACAGAATGAATGGCTGTGGAGGAGGGGCGGGGCTTTCCATGCATGGCTCTCCCAGAGGGGTGTTCCCTGTTTTGTAGCAGGACACCCACCTCTCCATTCTGAATGGTCTCTGCTGTCTCTGTCCTGTCCTCAGGAAAGGGGGTCCATGTGTGTGGGGAGAATAGGGGGACCAATCGCATGTTACTGATCTACTAGGACTTCCAAGTGCAGCATGTACAGAAATCGTGTTGCAGATACAGGTGCAGTGACAGAGCCTCTCATAGGGTCTCCAACTGGCAGTGCCCGAGGGCCCCAATGGTCTGTCTGCCCCTGCCAGGGAGAAGTGTATACAGACAAGGGTTGCTTTTCAGAGTTCTTTACCCAAAAAGACCATACCTTGTCAGATTATTGGAGTAGCATCTGCTGTTGTAAGTAGCCTTATTAAATAACAGAGCAGAATTGATCAAATACTTCTGCTTATCAAGAGTTGGAGGGGCAGGAGACTGCTGATAAATAACTATTGCCTTCCTGGCATCATAAAGTAGCAAACCCAGTAATGTTCTGGTTTGCTTTTCTATGGGCCAAGGGGTTCACAAGACCTAGTAAACAGACATTTAGGTCCAGAGGTATCTGGATATTAGTGACAGCTAGAAGTACTAGTCCAGACAATGTGAAGGAAGCTGGCATTTAGATCACTACACCTCGCTGAAAACGTAGTCAGTCTCTCTGGTGGTGATACATTTTTGGAATGGATAGTCCCACACATCTTCCCAATCAGCATTGTCAAGACTAAGGACATCTAATGACCATGTATCTCTGCATTTAGGTAACCCCTTTGAGATGGGCTGTTGCTGAGCCTTGCATAAATTAGAGTGGGCCTTGGGCAAGAGCTCACCTTGCATGAGAGATTTTCACTGGCTGTGGATGGGGTATCCTATTTCTACTAATACTTTCACTTGCCTGAAGAGTATAGATCCACTTTAAATTGTGTTGTACTGATATCAAATGGAAATGTTTTTCAAAATGAGTTGAATGTTTTTAGGCATATCACTGTATTTGTAAGGCAAATACAAAACCGAGAATTTGCAGTGTAGTCAGTGGCACGGGAGTCATAATTTTTATTGTAGTTATAATTCTGAGTAATTCATTGTTATTCATGAACTTGCTTGAAGTGTTATATTGAGAGTAATAATTCATTCAATATCTTTCCCAAGTAGCTTTTTGGAAATAGATTTGATAAATGTCCCTTTTGTTCATGGCATTCTGTAATGTGTCTCTATGTTTTGATATTAGACTTTTAGACTTTTTCCTTAGCACATTTAAAAATTTGTTAGGGCACAACTTTTTTTTAAAATAACCATGAAGCCATATTTACCATTGTTTAATTCCAATTTTGTGTTCATAGATATAACAACTAAGAAACAGATCTTTTAAGCATAATGCTCTTCGTGTGATATATTATAAATAGTATAAAATGCGAAATATGATTTAACACCCATCAATTATAATACCAATAAATATTATGAGGGCATGTAAAAAAAAGGTTATCCACGTTTAATAAGAAAAAAATACACTCTTTCATCCACAGATTGTGAACTATTTTGTTGAAAATAAAAACTCACTTACATGTAGGGTAAACGGTAAACATTATTAGATACTGTAGCAGACACCAGCCAGGCCTTTTCTATGTAGACATTCATTTGCTTTTCTAACCACATTTTAAGTTTAAAGGGAATCTGTGATATTTTTTCCACATATTCAATTATTGTTGGGGATAAATAAATGAACATTAAAATATTACTTTTTTTTAGTCAGGTAAATATTAAAGGCTAAGTTCACTTTTTTTTTCTAAATTCTAGCTTCCCTATGTACGAATATATCATTAATGTTCCTCTGTTGCAAAAAAACGAAAAGTTTTCTGTCTTGGGGACAGGCCTTATCTCAGTCTCCAGTCTCCTGTAGAAAGTTCCTCCATTGCCTGTCCTGAAATTTGGTATTTGGGATGGAAAAACGTTTACCAGGGAGTAGTTCACCAGCTGACTTCATTAACCTTCCTAGCGGTATTCCCGAGCGTGACTCGGGGTTAAATTTTAGAGCCAAAAGCGGTAACCCCGAGCCGCACTCGGGGTACCGCTAGGAAGATTGCTGGATCCTGGTAGAGGTTTTACTTACCTTGTCACCGGGATCCAGCGATGTATGCGGGCGGTATGCTGCGGTGGAGCTTCCTCCCGATCGTCTTTGAGCCCAGGCTTCCGTCTCCTGCGACGTGACATCCGCAGGGGGGTGGAACCGGCGGCAAATTCAAAAAGTATAACACACAAACACACTGATGCACTGTAATCCTATTGGATTACATTGCCAAAATAAAATAAATTGACCTTTGATTGCCCCCCAGTGCTTTCTCCATTGCACTTCCTGCATTTTTCCTATACATTGTGTCTGGACATTGCAGAGCGAGCATGGCATCAAACAAGTGCGCCGCAACCTCAAAAGCGGTATATGACCTGCTGGGCGAGAGCGACAGCGATCCTGAATCGCTTGCAGAGTGGAGTGACAGCGATTCATGGGGAAGTTCGTCATTCGACGCAGAAGGTGAGTTCAGTGATGATTCTGTGACTGTGCAGAACGATGTGCGTACTTGGTGCGTGATGACTGCGGTACGGAGCACGTAGCGCCCCCAAGGTTCCCGTTTACCGGAGCACCTGGTATCAAAGTCGATGTTGAGGAGGACAACCCCTTGACATACCTGCAACTTTTTCGACCGATGAGGTTATCGAACAAATTGTTGAGGAAACCTATCGGTACCAGGAGCAACAAGCCGCAGTGCATCGGCGGTTTTCAAGGAGCAGGATGTGGGAACCCGTGACCAGTGCGGATATCTGGAAATTCCTGGGCCTAATTATTCTGCAGGGAGTGGTGGGGAAACCCCTGAAGGAGTGGTATTGGACCACCAACAAATTATTGGCCACTCCTTTTTTGGCACCGTTATGTCGGAGTACAAATTTTCGCTCATTATGAGATATTTGCACTTTACCAATAATGACGATTTTGATGAGACTTCTCATCCAGCTCCGTAGCTCAAAAAGATCTGGGACATTTACCAACTAATTTTGAAAAATTTCCAGGAGTCCTATTTACCAGAAAGAGACATTTGTATAGATGAAAGTCTAATGGCCTATAAAGGGAGACTCAGCTGGATACAATACGCTTTGGAATAAAATCATTTATGCTGTGTGAATCCAGCTCTGGATATATTTGGAATTCGGTCCTATACACCGGGAGAGGAACCAAATTCAACCAAAGGTTCAGCAGCTATGGGATGGCAACCGCTTCAGTTCTGACGCTGATTGAGCCTCTGCTGAATCAGGGGTACTGTGTCACCACAGACAATTTCTATACATCCCAAGAACTGTTTGAGTTCCTCCTACAACACAAGACAGATGCATATGGGACCGTCCGAGCTAACCGGCGTGACATGCCCCCCAGCTTTGCCAACAAAAAGCTGAAGCTCGGAGAATTAGTTGCCTGGCAGAAAGGAAAAATGTTGGCACTGAGATGGCGTGACAAAAAAGATGTCTGCCTGATGAGTACCATCCACAACACCGCTACTGTCATGGTACATACAAAAGGGGGAAAAGATGTTCTGAAACCTCAACTGGTCCTGGATTATAACAACACCATGGGAGGTGTGGACAGAGCTGACCAGGCCATGACTTTCTATCCGGCAATGCGGAAACAGCTGAAAAAAAATTATAAAAAAATATTCAGGCACCTCCTGGAGCAGTGTTTGTGGAACACATTCATTCTCCTAAAAAAAGAAGAGTGACAGGCCTGTGGTTCATGCAGACTTTGTGTGGAAAATTGCTGAGCTCATATTTCTCAGGCACCAAACACCAAACAGTAAGTAGATCCGGACGCTGTGCTGCTGGTGTTGTGAACCCCGAATGACTGACCGGTCGTCATTTTATGGACCACATTCTGCCGATGGAGAAGAAGACTGCACCCACAAGGATGTGTGTGGTTTGCTGTTCCAAGCGTGACGACACCGGACGGAAAATCAGAAAGAAGACGCAGTACTATTGTCCAGACTGTGACGTTGGACTTTGCGCTGTACCCTGTTTCAAAATTTTCCACACCCGGGACGTTTATTGAAGCAATATGACCAGTAATATTGCATCCTTTTTGGGGAAAAAAAAAATATTGCATCCTTGTTTGACAAAAAAAATGTCAGTGTTTTTGATTAGGTTATTTACTATAATTTATTGAATAAAAAGTGTTATTTTTTGGAAAAAAAAGTGTTATTATTATTATATTATTATTTTATAGTTATTTATTATATTATAATTTAGGATTTTGTGTTTCAAACTTTATCATACCCGGGATGTTATAAAGAAGAATGCACAGTAAAAAGAAATCATATATAAATAGTTGGTTTGGGCTGCTCATTCTCAAGAATTACTAGCAAAATAATGGTACCGCTTTCAGCACCTAAAATCCGAAAGAATCATACCGCCAGGGAGGTTAATACACATCCAGCACCTGCCCTCCCTCTCCAGGAGATTGCTCCCACCCCCTCTATACTTATACTGTATACAATCATTGTCAATGGACACCATTCTCACTAAATACAGAGCTATCGATAGTTAAGTACATTCCCTTCATCATGTATAGATTGTTCATTTGGTAGAGTGTGCAGGAGCTGAGCATATGCACATAACAGCCTATGTGGAGCAGAGCTGCAGTATTAAAAACAAAAACAGGAGAAGTGTGTCCGTGGAAGTCTGGAAAGCTCACCATACGCTATACAATCTGATTGTATAATTTCCTTTAGATCTACCATCAACTATGTAGTACAAGGGCCTGCCTGATTGGATATACAGTGATTGGATAGATAGGTGTGTACATAGTCAAATGAACTAGTCATACCCCAAACGCAGAAGCAAACACACATTTGGCTGCGTAAGAAAATGAGCGACAAATGCAGAAAAACTTGCAGTAAAAATGGGCAAACCATCACATGCCAAAATGTCCCATGAGCTACTTTGCCACGTTTAGTGCAGCCCATTGAAATCAATGGGCTGCCCTATCTATGTTGCGGGAAAAACAAGCCAAAAATGTGTGTTCCCACCACGCTAGGTTGAATGGGGCCTGAATGTGAAATTGATGTGTTTACACAAGAATAATGAGGCTCCATTAACATCTGTGCATTTCCAAATTCAATTGCAAACTACACAGAACATTTAAATATTGCTGCCTGTTTTGGAAATGCAGTGCAAATGAGCATTGCATTAGCATTGCCATTAATTGTTAATGGCACTCCAAGCTCTGGCAACAAGTGTGTGTCTGCTGTACAATAAACACAATGCAAGTGCACCAAAAAGTGCAGTAAAAAATGTGACACGTTGTGCTCCAAAAATAGTTCTGGAGCTTCTATGGAGCTTTTTTTTGCACATAAGGCAGCCCGAATGTACTTCCCTATGCTTGACGAGTGGAGATGCTCTAAAACACCATAAAAAAATCCATGTGGGAACGCAAGTTCCTGCTACATGTGGAGATATGAACAGGACCTGGTCGCTGACTATTTCCAGCCACTCCACCCTATGTACTTGTATAAAGTTGACAATGCACTATGCAATCTGATTGTACAATCTCTGTACAATTTCCTTTAGATTTAACAAAAACATTTGAATGGGAGGACTCACCAGAACAATCCATTTAATTTGTATCAAATCAGGCAGGCTCTTGCACTACATAGCTGATAGTAGATCTAAAGCAGATTGTACAATCAGATTTGATAGTATATGGTCACCATAAGGGAAGAAGTAGGAAAGTGGGTGGAAATAAAACAAAAGGTGGTATATTAATGAGGGAGGTGTGGTCCAGAGTAGTAATACATGCCTGATTCTGTGATGCAGTAAGATGAGTGCATAATGAGATATGATCTACAGGAAGTAATGAAAGCAGGTGAAAATATAAAGCTGCCATAGATGAGGTAAGCGATAAGCACATTGGGATGGCTTTGGTAGAAAAGACATTAGTAAATGCTTCTTTTTATTATGAAAAGTGAAATTCTGCTTGAGAAGGTGAACTTAGCCATTAAAGTGACCCTATCCCCGAATAAAAATTTAAAAATAGCACCTGGTAAATGAAGGTTATTAAAGTAGAACTAAAGACAAAACTTTTTTTTTTTTAATTTTGGATAAAATAAGGGAGGGTTATAACGCCTGTCTGTTTTTGCTTTTGCAATCTGTGTCCCATTGGGGAGATTTCCTTTCACTTCCTGTGAAAACAGGAAGTGAGAGTAAATCCCTCCAAAGCGAGGAAGTCCCTGGTTTTCATCAGGGTCACCAGCTGTGCCCAATGCCAGAACCATCTGCATCTCACACTATCTGTGCTATCCAATGCCTGCGCCCCCCACCCCACCCTCCTTACCACATACTGTGGTTCTACCTGCTAGTTGCCACATTTCTACTGTATCCTGAGATAACCCAAAGTGCTCTGGGAAACCTTTGGGGTTTTTTCTTTGTTTACAGTGCATCCGGAAAGTATTCACAGCGCTTCACTTTTTCACAGTTTGTTATGTTACATCCTTATTCCAAAATGAATTAAATTAATAATTTCCTTCAAAATTCTACCGCAAAATAAAAATAAAAATGAAAAACAAAATAACATGTACATAAGTATTCACAGCCTTTGCTCAATAGTTTGTTGAAGCACTAAATACACTAATTTGAGTATGATGCTACAAGCTTGGCACACATATTTTTGGTCTGTTTCTCCCATTCTTCTTTGCAGGACCTCTCAAGCTCCATCACTCCATCAGGTTGGATGGGGAGTGTCGGTGCACAGCCATTGTCAGATCTCTCCAGATATGTTCAATCAGGTTCAAGTCTAGGCTTTGGCTGGGCCACTCAAAGACATTCACACACAGAGTTGTCCCATAGCCACTCCCTTGTTATCTTGGCTGTGTGCTTAGGGTCGTTGTCCTGTTGGAAGGTGATCATTCGCTCCAGTCTGAGGTCCAGAGCACTCTGGAGCAGGTTTTCATCAAGGATGTCTCTGTACATTGCTGCATTCATCTTTCCCTCGAGCCTGACTAGTCTCTCAATTCCTACCACTGTAAAACATCCCCACAGCGTGATGCTGCCACCACCATGCTTCAATGTAGGGTTGGTATTGGCCAGGTGATAAGCGGTGCCTGGTTTCCTCCAGACATGACGCTTGCCATTCAGGCCAAAGAGTTCAATCTTTGTTTTATCAGACCAGGGAATTTTGAAAATTTTGAGAATTTTCTCATGGTCTGAGAGTCCTTCAGATGCCCTTTGGCAAACTCCAAGTGGGCTGTCATGTTTCTTTGAGAAGTGGCTTCCGTCTGGCCACTCTACCATACAGGCCTGATTGGTGGAGTGCTGCAGAGATAATTGTTCTTCTGGAAGGTTCTCCTCTCTTCATAGAGAAACGCTGGAGCTCTATCATAGTGACCATCGGGTTCTTGGTCACCTCCCCGAATAAGACCCTTCTCCTCCTCGATCGCTCAGTTTGGCGGAGCAGTCCGCTCTAGGAAGGGTCCTGTTGGTTCCAAACCTCTTATATTTACGGATGATGGAGGCCACTGTGCTCATTGGGACCTTCAATGCTGCGGAAAGTTTTCTGTACCATTCCCCAGATCTGTGCCTTAGTACAATCCTGCCTCGGAGGTCTACAGAGAAATCCTTGGACTTTATGGCTTGGTTTGTGCTCTGATATGTACTGTTAATTGCGGGACCTAGACAGGTGTCTATATAAGTCATGTCCAATCAACTTAATTTAGCACAGGTGGATTCCAATCAAGTTGTAGAAACATCTCAAGGAATAATAATGAAACAAGATGCACCTGAGCTCAATGTTATGTGTCATGGCAAAGGCTGTGAATACTTACAGGTGCATCTCATAAAATTAGAATATCAGCAAAAAGTTAATTTATTTCAGTAGTTCAATTCAAAAAGTGAAATCTATATATTTTATATAGATACGTTGCACACAGAGTAATATATTTCAAGCACTGTGATAGCCCTGTGGCACTGCTGAGGTGTTATAGAAGCCCAGGTTGCTTTCATAGTGGCCTTCAGCTCATCTCCATTGTTGGGTCTGGTGTCTCTTATCTTCCCTTGACAATACCCCATGATTCTCTATGGGGTTTAGGTCAGGCAAGTTTGCTGGCCAATCAAGCACAGTGATATCATATTCATTAAACCAGGTATTGGTAGTTTTGGCAGTGTGGGCAGGTGCCAAATCCTGCTGAAAAATGAAATGAGCATCTCCCTAAAGCTGGTCAGCAGAGGGAAGCATGAAGTACTCTAAAATTTCCTGGTAGAGGGCTGCACTTACATTGGACTTGATAAAACACAGTGGACCAACTCCAGCAGATAACATGGCTCCCCAAATCATCACTGACTGTGGAAACTTCACACTGAACCTCATGCAACTTGGATTCTGTGCCTCTCCACTCTTCCTCTAGACTCTGGGACCTTGATTTTCAAATGAAATGCAACATTTTCCACAGTCCTTGATTATTTGGGGAGAATCTGTGGGGTATTGTCAAGAGGAAAAAGATAGACACCAGACCCAACAATGTAGACAAGCTAAAGGCCACTATCAAAGCAACCCGGGCTTCCATAACACCTTAGCAATGCCATAGGCTGATTGCCTCCATGCTACGCCACATCGATGCAGTTATTCATGCAAAAGAGCCCCAAGTATTGAGTGCATACTATACTGTACATGGACATACTTTTCAGTAAGCCAACATTTCTGTATTAAAAATCCTTTTTTTAATTTGTTTTATGTAGTATTCTAATTTTCTGAGATACTGAATTTGGGGTTTTCACTAGTTGTAAGCCATAATCATCAAAATTAAAAGAAAGAAATGCTTGGAAATTATCATGTTGTGTGTAACACATCTATATAAAATATATGAGTTTTTACTTTTTAAATTGAATTACTAAAATACATTTGCTTTTTGATGATATTCTAATTTACAAGATACACCTGTATGTACATGTGATTTTTTTTTATAAATTTGCAAATATTTCAAACAAACTTCTTTTACATTGTCATTATAGGGTATTGTTTGTAGAATTTTGAGGACATATATAAAAGGTACATATGTACCTTTGAACTGCAGTAAAAAATAAATCCATTGTGTGGATTTGCCTTTTGGATGTGCAGCATTCTTTCCTTGAATGCTATTCATTCACATGCTTAATGCTTTTCATGTGCTGAACTTATATTACTTTCCAGGCTTACCCATAAATATATATATATATAAATTCCTAGTTTATATTTTTCTTGATTTATCAAGAATAATCCTGTGTTTGAATTAAAGGGAGGCAGCAACTGTGAATAAATGCAGTCTTTCAAATAATAAGTTATTAGATCAGTTGCTCAGATCAATAATAGGATTAGAAATGCAGAGTTCGTAAAGAAATAGCCAAAGGCAGACACATACTGTAGGTCAGCTTTAACCTAACTAACCTAACCTAACTCATAACTGTGTATATATATATATATATATACGGGGGAGGAGCCTACGAGTAGGCTCCTCCCCCGTACGCGTGACCCCGCTGACGAAGTCTCTGACGTAATGCGTACGGGGGAGGAGCCTACTCGTAGTACTTCGGTCCTTGGAGGTACACAGATCCTGACTGTCTGACGCTGTAAGCCCGCACTGCTTAAGTGCATGAGAATTTAAGTGGATTTCTATTTGTTGAATGAAATAAAGCCTTAAAAAGCAGAGAGCTCTAGATCCCTTCTTCCATTTTGTCTCACATCGGGTCCCTGGCCCACGTGGAGTGTTAGCCTGAGCAGAGGAAGAGGGGAGACCAGGCTGTTATCCATATATATCCCAAAGCGTGTATGACTCTTATGAGTCTATCCCTAAGGTGAGCTGCGAATCTTGCACTAACCACTGGGAGCACTGGAGTGAAGCATGCAGCACTTTACACAGTTTTGATCACAGATGAAGATTGATTTCTTTATTTGAGTTTATTGCTCACTTATAGGTTTTCACCATTGGGATTTTATTTATCACAGGTTTTCAACACTTGGATTGACATATGATTTATGTAAATAAGCATTAGGTTGCTTTCTGATTATAAGTTTTACGTGCATATTGATTCATTATTATTTTGATTAATTCACTTGGCGCAGCAATATTTATTATTTATCTAGTCACTGGTGTTTTGTGTTTGGCGCTGATTGTTGGCAGCCTTGTGCGCACATTTATATATATTTTTTTAGATTCTAAACTGGTTTATGGTTTGCGCTGATTATATCACTAGTACTTCTCTGAAAGAAGGCTGCCTCAAATCTTTCTGTCTCCTCATGTAATCCCAGGCAGACTCAATGATGTTGAGATTAGGGCTGTGTGGGAAGCCAAACCATTACTTCCAGGACTCCTGACATGGCATGATGGATAAGTATCTGCCTGTATTTCTCTGCATTGAGGATGCCATTTCTCCTGATGAAATCTCCAACTCAATGTGCAGAAATGCAAATTTGGTTAGTTCTATAAGAGGTTTGGAACAACCTAACTGATGGTTTTTTTTGTCAAAAATTATGTGCAAGTGTTCGTAGAACTAATGCTGGTTTGAAATCAAAGGGTAATCACACCAAATATTGAGTTGATTTAGGTTTTTCTTCTGTTTGCGCACTTTGCATTTTGCAAATTGATTAAAATTAATAATTAAAATATATATTTTTGAAAGCATTTTAACTCTACAGCATGTATTCACACCTGCCTAAAACATTTGCACAGTTATGTTTATATATATATATATATATATATATATATAGAGAGAGAGAGAGAGAGAGAGAGACAGAGGGAGATAAATAGATAGATACAGTTGTGTTTAAAAGTTTACATACCCTGGCAGAATTTGTGATTTCTTGACCATTTTTCAGAGAATATGAATGATAACACAAAAACTTTTCTTTCACTCGTGGTTAGGGTGTGGCTGAAGCCATTTATCATCATTTAACTGTGTTTACTCATAATCATAATGGCAACAGAAACTACCCAAATGACCCTGATCAAAAGTTTACATACCCCAGTTCTTCATACCGTGAATTGCCCCCTTTAACATCAATGACAGCTTGATGTTTTTTTGGTATTTGTGGATGAGGCTCTTTATTTTCTCAGATGGTAAAGCTGCCCATTTTTCCTGGCATAAAGCCTTCAGTTCCTGTAAATTCTTGGGCTGTCTTGCATGAACTCAATGATATTGAGGTCAGGAGACTGAGAACGCCACTCCAGAACCTTCACTTTATTCCGCTGGAGCCAATGGCAGGTCGACTTGGCCTTGTGTTAAGGATCATTGTCATGTTGGAATCTCCAAGTACATCCCATGCGCAGCTTCTGGGCTGATGAATGCAAATTTTCCTCCAGTATTTTTTGATTCATCTTGCCATCAATTCTGACCAAATTTCCTGTGCCTTTGTAGCTCACATATCCCCAAAACATCAGCAATCCACCTCCGTGTTTCACAGTAGGAATGGTGTACCTTTCATCATAGGCCTTGGTGACTCCTCTCCAAATGTAGTGTTTATGGTTGTAGCCGAAAAGCTCAATTTTGGTCTCATCACTCCAATTGACTTTGTGCCAGAAGGTTTGAGGGTTGTCTCTGTGCTGTTTGGCGTATTGTAAATGGGATACTTTGTGGCATTTCCATAGTAATGGCTTTCTCCTGGCGACTTGACCATGCAGCCCATCTTTCTTCAAGGTTCTCCTTATTGTGCATCTTGAAACAGCCACACCACATGTTTTCATAAAGTCCTGTATTTCACCTGAAGTTATTTGTGGGTCTTTCTTTGCATCCCGAAAATTTTTCTTGGCAGTTGTGGCTGAAATTTTAGTTGGTCTACCTGACCGTGGTTTGGTTTCAACAGAACCCCTCATTTTCCACTTCTTGATTATTATTATTATAATTCAGGATTTATATAGCGCCAACAGCTTGCACAGCGCTTTACAATATGAGGGAAGACGATACAGTTACAATACAATTCAATACAGGAGGAAATAGAGGACCCTGCTTGTTAGAGCTTACAATCTAGAAGGGAGGGATGATTGGAAGGTTGATTAGAGGTTGAACACTTAATTCCTTGGATATTTTTTTATATCCCTTTCCTGTTTTATACAGTTCAACTACCTTTTCCTGCAGATCCTTTGACAATTCTTTTGCTTTCCCCATGACTCAGAATCCAGAAACGTCAGTGTAGCACTGGATGAAAAATGAAAGGGTCTGTCAGGAGTCCAGAAACTCATTGACCTTTTATACACACACTAATTACAAGCAAACAGATCACAGGTGAGGATGTTACATTTAATAGCCATTCAAACCCCTTTGTGTCAACTTGTGTGCATGTTATCAGGCCAAAATAACCAAGGTATGTAAACTTTTGATCAGGGTCATTTGGGTAGTTTGTTGTCATTATGATTAAAAGAGTAAACACAGTTGATTGATAATAAATGGCTTCAGACAAACACTAACCATGAGTGAAAGAAACGTTTTTGTATTATCATTCATATTCTCTGAAAAATGGCCAAGAAATCATAAATTCTGCCAGGGTATGTAAACTTATGAGCACAACTGTAGATATATACACAATTACCAAAAGGGAATGGGATATTTATCTCATCTGTACCACTATAGCTCCATTGTTTTTAGCTGAATTTTCTACTAATCCAAAAAATAGGCCTCTATCCCTCTGTGTATACCACATACAGGAGCGTGTTCACATGTACCCTTATTGTAAGCACCCACACAATCACTTCACTGCTGATTACAAGGGAAAATCTTTCATCCCACTCTTATATTTACATCTACATTATTAACTTGCTAAATTTCAGAACAAACTTAAAGCAAAACTGTGAGTAGTATGAACTATAGATCCATGTAGAAACAGGGAAACAGGGATTTGTTCAAAACAACATATGGCCAATTGGTTGGCATTGGTAAGTAACAAATATGACTGTTTTTCATGCTGTAAATTTTACATACTGTATATACTTTAAAAAACAAATATAAAGTCAATAGTAATACATTTTTCTTTCAGTGACCGTGTCATGGAGCATGATCGTCCCGGGGTGATATGTGATACAAATAATCAAGGTACAATGTGCTTCCCCCAAATGGGCATAATCATTTATATATTCTATAAAACAGAAAAAAAAAAACCTTTTTGGAAATGTAAAGCAGGCTCTGTTACATTAAACCAAACCCAAAATTCTCAAAAATGCACAGCACTATATGCTTGCAATGGTCTTTAATTATTACCAAAATGCCTTAGGACATGTTTAATTAAATGAATCACTATTCTATGATAAATGTCTTTGTGCTGACTTCTTAATGAATGAGGGCAAACTGTGTGATTATACTATTAAATTGCTACAGATACATTTAGAAGAAATGGATATTTTATTTGTTTTTGTTATATAAACCATATTTGCCTGTAAATGTAATATGTGATTTCTTGGTTTTCTAGCATGCACTAAGATGTTGTTGCCTGCAAAGAGTGCCAGGAAGCACTACTAGGTAGTACAATAAGTCAACCAACAAATGTGTCCAATATTACTGACTATTTTTATCCTATTTAAATGCAAAGTTCACCTTTTAGTAACGTATTACATGGTACACCCTTATTCAAGGTGTAATATGTAACATGTTATTGAAGCACCTGCCGGAACCCCCAGATCCCCCATTGTGACCCGCTGTCACAATATAAAAACAACCTGGCTGTGCACGCCTCCACACACAGAGCTGCTTCATTCATTCACAGAGTTCTTTGAATGCATGCACTAAAAGTCTATCTGCGCTTGTGAGCTTCTTCATTATTTATTGATTCTTCCTGCTCTTTAATAACTGTCTGCCTGTACGGGAGGCATGGGCAAACAGCTGTACTGAGAGTTTGTTGGATCTTGACATTGCACCCAAGATCTGCTGATTGTGGGTGCCATGCTCTGCAGGCTCCTTAGAGAAAAAAAAAAAAAGAAAAAAATGTACATTTATAATTTTTTTTTTTTTTTTTTTTTACAAAAGTGAGCTTATCCATTTTTGAAAAGTTTCCCTGACACCAAGAGAAAAGGTGACAGAGGAGGGGTCTCCAGCACACAGTCTGTGATTTACAGCCCCAGCTCTGTTCCTTTGTGCTATGTGAAGGGGGTGTGTCGCTTCCCTCTAATCAGCTCTCAGAGCTCTCCTCAATGAGCTCTGCAGAGTGTAACTTCAGCTCCCTGCCCCTTGCTTTCTGGAAGCTCAGACAAGCTGTATAAATGTTGCACTTTGAAGGGATGTAGGGAAGAGAAGACTGCAAATAAACAAGTACAACTTATGCAGGAGGATTTGTTTAATCTCTGTGTATCACCTGAGGCTCACTGGGTATATGTAAGGGTTTACAACCACTATAAACCCGGAAATTAGTTTTATGTATTATTACCCCACTGGTATTCATGCATAATGACTTATTATTGTTTACATTTTATGTTTTATCAATTGTTTCATTTTAAAATTATACAGACAGGGAACTCGGAGGACAGGAACAGATAAAGCAACTGCAACATGATATATTAATAAAAATAATAGAATGTCTTAACCAACTTTTTGAATAAATATCATATAATATTTATTAATTTATTTATTGATTAGAGGAATAAAAAAAAATTGGAAGGAACTAAAGTTTATTTAACCACTTAAGCCCCGGAGGATTTGGCTGCTCAAAGACCAGGCCCTATTTTGCGATTCTGCACTACGTGACTTTAACAGACAATTGTGCGGTCGTGCGACGCTGTACCCAAATGAACCCACTTGACGTCCTTTTTTTCCCATAAACAGAGCTTTCCTTTGGTGGTATTTGATCACCTGTGCGATTTTTACTTTTTGCGCTATAAACAAAAAAAGAGCGACAATTTTGAAAAAATAACAATATTTTTCACATTTTTTTATATGAAATTCTCAAAAAAATGTAAAAATCTAAATTTTTTAACATTTTAGGCCAATTTTTTTTCTGCTACATATTTTTGGTAAAAAAAATCGCAATAAGCATATTTTGATTGGTTTGCGTAAAAGTTATTGCGTTTACTAACTACGGGAAAGATTTATGTAATTTTTATTGTTTTTTTTTAACTAGTAATGGCGGCGATCTGTGATTTTTTTTTTTGCGGGACTGCGACATTGTGGCGGACAGATCGGACCCCTGACTGACATTTTTGACACTTTTGGGGGTACCAGTGACATTACTACAGTAATCAGTGCTATAAATATGCACTGTTACTGTAAAAATGACACTGGCAGGGAAGGGGTTAACTTTATTAGTGATCAAGGGGTTAAATGTGTCCCTAGGGGCGTGATTCTAACTTTCAAGGGGCGTGGCTTGTTAGATCATAACAGAGACATACGATCCTACATAGCAGGATCGCATAGCCTCTGTCACGATCTAAGGGAGAATGACAGATGGCTGTGTTTACATGAGCCGTCTGCCTTTCTCCCTCGCCGGTCACACGCGCTGGGATGTTAGTGAATGAGCAGGGCCGGGAGCGCCGTACGAGTGACGTACCCATACATCACTTTGCCCATGAGGAACTGACCGCCGCCGTATATAGTCGTGCGGCGGTCGTCAAGTGGTTTAACCCTAAAACAGAAATGTAATATATATTGGAACTTATAGTTCCTTACTAATGATGGCTATATCGTTTTTTTTATTTATCTTTCCCCCTATTTTCAATTGGTAATCCTGCAAATTCATGTTCCTGGGTGGCTACGCTCACTCCTCCACTGTATCTATGAAGAGAGGCATGGTTGTTATCCAGAGTTTGTTCATCTCCAGAACATGGTGATGGACAGATTAGTGCTTTCAAGGAGGAAGATAGTAATTTCAGTTTAGCTCACAATAAGTCACAAGGAAGAACACTGCATTTCTGACAAGATCAACAGGTATTCTGTATACTTGCTGAAAACTTTCTCTAGCCTGAAAAAAAAAAAAAAACTAATAAGAACTGATAAGCTGCAATATATGACATTGTACTGAGGTTTAGTTAATCTTTATTACTGAATTTTTGTATATAAGATGGACCTTGGTCACTATGTTCCCAAACACACAAAGTAAACCTGTCCAAAACCAATGACCATATAGCATCATGGCACTTTTGTGTGCTGTAGACTTCTAGAGCTGACTTTCAATACAAAGAAATACAGTAGATTATGTCTGAGGGTGGACATAACCTGAAATTAGTTTGCCGATGCTTATCTTCACTTACGTTCTTCTTTAAATTTGCATTCTGACAGCTCATGAGAGTTTTTATATGTAATGGGATAGACTCAAGTTGTCTAGAGAATGTATGCAACTGAGGGTGATCATCCCACTGCTTGATCAGTAGTCCAAATGTATTTTGCCATGGAAATTCATTTCATATTACTACTCTGGTGAATCATTTGTAACCCCCTGTGAGAAGCTGGAGATAATGTTTGTAGCTGACATTATTGCTGACATTTTTGACAGCACTACTACTTGTTATGCTAGTGCAGTAATGTAATTAAATTATTAGGAAGATTCTAGCTAGTGTGAAATGTAAATACGGAGGATATAAAGCATTAGGCATCTATCTGTATGTCATTTTATTAAGCTCTCCGGTCTCTCCAGCAGTGCATCAGATATTGCAGGATGCCTCAGGCTTATGGTATATATATTGTCAAATATACTGTATAAGCTATATTTTGAAAGCTATTGTATATTGTGTGCTTTTTTAGTATTTTTATGTATTTTTTATGCCTACAGAATTCCAGTCCTCCCTATTACATCAGTTCTTTTGTCCAACAAATTCTATTTTGCTAAAAGAAGGCATTTCAACAAACTTACAATTTAATTTTCTTCCATTTCATCTTGGTAAACGCTACTGCACAGTTATTTTCACCAATGGAGAGGTAAGTGCTAAATGTACTTTTACTGTCTATTTGGCTGGATGAAGTAGATTATTTGAAGATGCAGATGTGTAAATGCAGAAAAGCAACAAAGCAGTTGCCTAGGGACACAGAGTGGACAAGATACGCAGAATCACATTAATAAAAAATTAGGTCAATTAAAATGCCTGTGAGGTCTATGTGCTTGACTCAATATTAAAATAAAAATAAGGTTGACTTTTTTGGTTACTATATTTTCCACTAGCATAACTACAGCCTATGGGGTGGACACATGGATTCAAACCAATGCCTAATCTGAACACAGTCTTCAACTCTAACTTAAAGTGAATAGATAATCCTTAGTGCTTCATGGATTTCTTTGTTATGTAATAAAGTGTTTGTCAAGGCAATACAAAAAGAAACCATGCAGCACATTTCTGCAATACTGTACTGGCAGATTATCCCAATTTTATCCGGTTAAAGACCTTAAAGTGCAGAGAAGTAACCCTGAGTGCAGCATTTTTGGACTGAGTGGTGTTAGCCCTACCAGTGTCCTTTACTAAATTACTCAATTACTCCCAGTTTTGATCTCTACAACACACATTTTTCTGTAGCCCAAGATAAAAAAGATGACATAGAAAGTGTGCAGAGGACACATGGCAGCTCTGAATTTTTTAAAAGATCAACAGTTTTCTTGCACTTCTCAACATATGTAAAAGAATTAGGCCTCATGCACATGGCGTCAGAAAAAACGAGCTGCAGAGCCACTTCTAACACCAGGAAAAAGCAACTGTAAAAACGTGCTTTTACTAGCTTTTTTCATTGGTGTTATTGCACATTTGGCCACGCCGCTTTTAGCAGCGTTTTTTCTGCCTCCATTCAAAATCAATGGTTCCCTATGGGAGCCTATTGATTTGAATGGAAAGCACACCGAAAGTTGGATCAGGATGATTCCGACTTGTGGTGCAACTTGTGCTGTGAGAATCTTGAGGGGGAACTCCACGCCATTTTGGCGTAGAGTTCCCCCTCAAAATTCTCACATCGCAAGTCGCACCGCAAGTTGGATCATCCTGATCCGACTTGCGGTGCGCCTTCCATTCAAATCAATAGGCTCTGATAGGGAACCATTGATTTTGAATGGAAGAAAAAAAAAACGCATAACGTGGCTTAACGCACGTTAACCTCCCTGGCGGTATGATTCTTTCGGATTTTAATTGCTGAAAGCGGTACCATTATTTTGCATGTAATTCTTAAGAATGAGCAGCCCAAACCAACTATTTACATATGATTTTTTTTTTTCTGTGCGTTCTTCTTTATAGCATCTCGGGTATGATAAAGTTTGAAACACAAAATCATAAATTATAATATAATAAAAAAACTATAAATAGGTTAACGTATGTATGTATGTATACTGTATATATGCATAAAAAGTACAGTAAAACTGCAGGAAAAGGCACTGGGGGGCAAACTAATGTGAATTTATTTTATTTTGAATTGTATCGGTGTGTTTGGTGTGTTTTACATTTGAATTTGCCGCCGGTTCCACCCTCCTGCGAACTTCACGTCGCAGGAGACGAAAGCTGGGGCACAGAGAGCATCGGGAGGAAGATCCGCCGCCACACACTGCCGGGATACATCGCTGGATCCCGGTGACAAGGTAAGTAACCCATCTACCAGGATCCAGCGATCTTCCTAGCGGTACCCCGAGTGTGGCTCAGGGTTACCGCTTTTGGCACTGAAATTTAACCCCGAGCCCCACTCGGGAATACTGCTAGGAAGGTTAAGCAAAGTTATAGCAATGTTATTCAGCCTTTAGCAGCGTCAGACGTTTTTACAGCTTGACGCTGCAGCTCCAGAACGCACTGGTCCTGTTTTTTTTTTTGCAGCTATTAAACGCCTATGCCACTTGGAGCTCCTAAAAGCTCTGTGTGCATTAGGCCATAGAATAACATGGATGGGCGTTCTGTACTGCAAAAAAAAAACGTCTGACACTGCTAACAGCAGCTGCAAAAACGTCCTGTGTGCATGGGGCCTTACAATTTTTGTCTTTTGCCCTACTATTCTGTATTGATGCCCTAGAACAAGTCATGGCACACATTTGAAGAATGACTCTGTATTTTTGTCCATGCACAGAATATTGTGGTTATTAGCCTGGACAGCTGAAGCTTTGAAGGAGGATGTCTCTTTGGTAATGCACTTCACAAGTTTATAAAAGATTTACAGAAGGAAAGGACCTTCTTCTGTAACAGGAGGCTCCTAAACCCCTCCTCGGGGCTTCTACCTCCTCTAAATGAAGAGGGCCCAATTGCTCTTGCACACATTTGAAACCATAATTCAGCCCCTCCTTTTTTTAATGCAAGACTTGGTAATTCCACAAAGTCTGTCACAAAGCCTTGTTTGCAATGCAGGGATGCCTTTAATTTTAAGTGTGGGGGCATCTATTGAAGTTTGAATCCCTTTAGCAGATCTTTGGTTACATGGGAAGTTTAAAAAGGGTGCAAAATAGAGTTTTAAACTCTACTCCCTCACTGTTTTCTTCTTTAAAACTAGCCAAAACCTGTCAAAGGGCAGTCATAATGCAGACTGTCCTGAACTACAGTATCTCTTGACCCAGGGAGTGATCATTCTGGCCCCTCTAGAGGACAGATTTAGAAGATTCTATTCAAACTTGGTCATTGTACCAAAACCCAATGGGGGTTTTCATCCTATTCTGGACCTAAAATCCCTAAACAAGTACCTTTGCATTCCAAAGTTTTGCATAGATTTAGACTCCTTCCTTTTGTTATTCTGAAGAAATAACTGTTTCTCTGTATCCATGTGGAAAGTAAATCTAATGGGGGTGATTTTATATGTATCAATCAGCTGCTGCGCCTGCAGGGTTCTAATGAGGAAAATGCCAGGCTCTGCATTCTTTTGGACCTGATTTTCCTTTATGAGTATCTTATCAAAGTGACTTTTTTTTGTTGCAGGGGATTCCCAAAATCTGACTTGTATCTTAGTGCAGACTTCTGGGAAAATTCAGTAAGCCATAACACAAGCAGTACATTACATATCTGGGGGGTGTTCTGTACATCCTCTGTGTACAGAATACCCAGATTGCCATGTTGCATTGCATTAATCCTATTCATAGGATTCAGATATATTGGGCAGACTAGATGGGCCAAATGGTTCTTATCTGCCGACACATTCTATGTTTCTATGTTTCTATTATACAAAAAAAAATCACAGCACTGCAGATTAAATAGGAAAGGTAATACCATTCAATAGTGTTTGATTACCATTCAATTACAATATGACTTCTATAGCAATTGCATATGCTGTATTATTATTTTTTTTTTATTTGCTATTTTTTATCCCATGAAAGTGTAGTTACCCTTTAAAGAAAGTAAGTTTCCAGCAATCTCTGTTTATTCACATTCTGGGAGTGGACAATTGGCTGCTGGATTTCCTTAGCCATCATTACCTGAACCGAGGGAAATGGTTCCTCCATCCTGACATCTGCAATCTCTTGTGTCAGAAATAGAGGACTCCAAATGTGGACATCCTGGACTCCAGGTTGAACAACAAGTTACCTCTGTTTGTGGACAGTACCAAGCATCCTCTACCACTGAGATTGGATGCCATGGTAATACCCTGGACTTCTTTTTGCTTATTGTATGCCTTTCCTGCAGTGCAAATCATTCCTCAATTGCTCTGCAAAATAGGGGAAGAGAAAAAATTGGTGATTCTCATTGCTTATAACCTGACACTCAATAACATCTGGAAAATGCCCCAAGGCCTCCTCCGAAGAGGCTAGACCTACTGTCTCAAGGCCACTTGTTCAATCTTGCTTCTCAGTAGGTGGCTTTAACATATTGACTGTTGAAGAAAAGGGAGTCACTTTATGACAAAGAAAAAAGCCAGTTGGGACTTGACCAGAATTAGGCTTTAATTACTCTTAAGCAACAGGCTTTGACCTTGTCCATCCTATTCCTATTGGATCCTATTCCAGAAGCCTCTGGCTATACAGAGCCCTGTGCTTCCTTGGGATCTGAATTTGATCCTTTCTGCCCTGCAGAAACCACCTTTTGAACCATTTAGGGAACTTCCTTTTTGGTGTTCTCTCCTGCAAAGAGGCCTACTTTGTGGCTATCAAATCTGTCAGACATTTTGGTTGTTTCTCAATAGATGTTTCTAAGTTAGCGACTCTATCATGCCAACAGACTTTCCTCGTTATTCGCAAGGACAAAGTGGTCTTGTGTCTAAGACCCTTCTTTCTACCAAAGGTGGTCTCATCCTTCCACCTTAATGAGGACATTGTCCTTCCTTCTTTGTGCCTTGCTCCAAACTATCCTGAATAAATTGCTGTCCATTGTCTGGATGTGGTCATAGCTGTCAGGGTTTAGTGATAGCCACAGCCCCTATTAAAGAAAAAAAAAAAATGATATTTTTTGTTTTGCTAACTGGGTCAAAGACACTTTGCCTACAAGTCCACTATTGCTAGATAGATAAGACATCTCATTACAAGAGCTTACGGTATGCTCTCAAGAATAAAGTATTCCTAGTGCTCACTCCACCAGAACAGTTAGATTATCCTGAGCTTTTTGACGTCATGCTTCTGCTGCTTCTACAGCTTTGTAAGACCACAACTAAAAATTGGAATTTACGTGTAAGCAAAATCCTTGTAATAAAAATTGAAATGTCACTATCTATATAAGGTGGCCTTGACATGCATTTAGGTGTGCTGGTGAAACACTTTTTGGTTAAAGTATAACTAAAGCCGAAACTTTTTTTTTTTAGTATTGGATAGAGTGGAGATAGATTAGAACACCTGTCAGTTTTTAATGCTGTCTGCACCCCCTGTTAAGGAGATTCAACCTTTCTATTTGTCCTATTTACCATTATCACTGGACGTGAAACTAAAAGAAAATCCCAAAATGTTGGGTTGTAATTGTAATAGAATGGAAATGTTCCATTGGGGACACTAGTTTTGGTGACTTGGGGGTCCCCAAGGAATTTCCTTAATTTGCAGAGATTTTCTCTTCCTTTCTGTTTGGCTATGGGATAGGAAGTGAAGGCAAACTCCACAATGGGACACAGATGGCAAAAATAAATATGACAGGGGTTACCATCCTCCCTTGCTCTATTTAAAATGAAAAAACATGTTTTTTACGTTAAGCTTCCCCATTAGGGCCCATAGAAAAAAAGCAGAGTTTGCACATTACCACGTGGCCCATCTGCTTGGAGTGTATTAAATGTGCCACACAGCATATGTCATAGCTCCTGCCCAAGGTTGCCCACTTATCTTAGAGTTGAGGGGGTATAGACAGCATGGAAGGCACCATCAAGCTTATTTTTTTTTCCAAAAAATTGTTATACTTTAAACATTTATTTTCATTAGATATACAGACACATTGTAATTCTAGATTTATAGCTACAATAGATGCAATTGTTTAGCAGGAAATGTAAATTGTATGATCTGTGCATTAAAGGAACTGGCTTAATTAAAAACATTCTAATAATAACATTCTTGAAGCCATTGGGAGTGCAATGAATAATTTGTTATACTTTTGATACTTTAATAAAAAATTTTAAAGTGGGAAAAAAAACATTCTAAAATAACATAATTGGAGAAGAAATGGAAAAATCCGCGCTTAATGGATAATAAAATAAGTGGCTGCAGCCTACCTTCAGACAAAAGGTATATGTCTCTGGGAGGAGCAATATACCAATTGAGAAATGAGGGAAGGAAGGGAAGGTACTGGGCGCTGCCAAGATAATATATTGAATTAGGTGTGGGAAATTATGAGAAATGTGTATAATTTCAGGGGAAAATAATATAATGTGAAACAGTGCGAAAAAAGTATCAAAAGTATCAAAAGAAACATTTTGGAAAAACAGCTTAATCGAAGCAATGTAAAAAAGCTTCCAGGATTTAATTAGGTAGATTGGAAGTTAAATCCAAGCTAACAGTATTCTATGTTTAGTGAATGTGATCATGATTACAGATGATCAATAAATAACTATATGGATTGTTTTCTTTACCCTTTTCATCAGCTGAAAGTTTAACCTTTTAATTTTATGGTAAACTACACCCTTAAGCACAGTCATTGCAAATTAGCATTTTCATAGCAGGCTGCTAAACTCTATATATACCTTAATTGTGATAAACTGCCATGGCTCACAGCGTTCCATAAATATTTTGCTATGTATCTTGATTTGCCTTTTCTGTTACCTTTGGTTTAAAGTGGTTGTAAAGGTAGAAGTTTTTATACCTTAATGTATTCTCTGCATTAAGGTTAAAAAGCTACTGTGTACAGCCCCAGCCTCCACTCATACTTACCTGAACCCGATCTTTATCTAGCGCTGTGCCCGAGAGCAGCGGCTCTCTCCACTCTTACTCTCTCCTCAATGGACATGGAGGCAGCAGCCATTGGCTCCTGTTGCTGTTAGTCACAGCCTGTGAGGAGAGAGTAAAATTCATTATTATTAAAAATATATATTTTGTGTTTGAGGAGGGCTATGCATAAGCACACGTGGCTATGTGTGCGTGGCCCAGCTAGATTTGACTGTAAACGCCTTCATTGAGATCTAAAAGATTTTGCCTTATAGGGAATACTGATTTTACACTCACTTATTCACCCATCCTAATCACTCCAGCTAATACTCTTTGCTATAATAAGCACTGTATGCTTTAAATTGCCTATTCTGCTTTCATGAACACCCACTGTGTGAGCATATTTACATAAAGCCTATTTTAAAAACAGTATTAGGATTAACATTATTATTTCTATTATATTAATGTTGTCCTTTTACCAAAAATCAACAAAATCTATTTCCCTTCCCATTCACTTGGCGGAAAGCAAAATTCTTTGTCTCCCAATGAACTTGTCAAGAAAAACATTTTACGGTAATTACCAAAAAGTACAATTTCTTTCTCATTAATTGTGGAACACATCATTTGGAGACATTTGGGTTATACTGCTGCCTACTGGGGAATTTGGACACTGACAAAACACTGATCAGCCTGATAAAACCCCTCCTACTTTCAGCAAGCCTTAGTTTTTTGCTATTGTTCTAGGAGGATGAATGTGTTTTCTCTACTGAGAAAATGTAAAAGCTAAGTTAATTTTTTTGCATAAACTGGCCCATGCGGAGAAGAGGCCTCAAATTAAAACCATTTATAAAAATATTCTTTAAAGCAAATGCTATATCTGTTGACCTTTTCTGTCACCCATTCAGCCTGACCAAAATACTGACAATGTTTACATCCTGGCAAGGCTTACATCCTGGCTTATTTCAAGGACATGGGCTACAACAGTATGGCTGCTGAGCCTTGTTCTTTGAGGACAACTAAAGTAATTATCTACTGTATTTAGTTGTCCTCAAAGAAGGAGGCTCAGTGTTATCTTGTTGTAACCCAGAGGTGGAATGGGGCTACAGCAGTATGAGAATCCTGGTGGGGATGTGCTACTGGAGAGTCTGCAACAGGAGAGAGTGCATTGCTCACATGCACAGCTTTTTAATCAGAAAGCACACTCTCCCTTGCAATGGTGGGGGAGAGCACTCAATGTCTGCTATGTCATAGAAATAAGCTAGGGTGTAGGAATGTAAACATTGGGAGTATTTTGGCCAGGCATCAAGGGTGAGAGAAAAGACCTAAGGTATGGCATTTGAAGTAAACATTATTTATACAAGCGAAGGTGATTTTTAAACTGCTGGTTCCTTGTACAAATTGGACAGTGTATTTAAAAGGGGAACTAACCACTTTACTGTCCATTTTTGATTTTTTTTCCCAAGATGTGTGTTTGTTCAGTCTAGACTTCACTGCACACTGCTTGAGCTGGTCTGTTTGTGCCACTATCCTAATCAGCATATGCTCAGCAACAACTTTGGAGGGCATATCTGAACCTGGCTGGACTGAATGATTGCAAGGCATGTCTGAAATGTGACCTTTGGGGACTGGGCTGTGCATTTTGCACTTTCCAGACCTTTGTGTACTATGCTAGTTAGCAACAGAACACTTTCCAAGTCCAGAGAAATGGCACAGCCTCTGGTTTTACCCTGCCTCTGTACTTATTTATGAGTAGGCCATGTGGGAGTATTGGGAGCTACTTAGTTTATTAGGACTGTTGGGTGCTATTACTATCCCTCTTTTTTCCATTGATTTCCAAAGAAAGGGTTATATCACTAAAGAATTGAGTGCTGCATTACTAGATGGAGTGTAGCATGTGTGTGCACCCTGTGCCTCAGGCCAGACCCAGGTTTGGTGGCTCAGGAATCCAGCACCTGGAGTTAGGCAAAGCTTATTTGTCCAGTCTATTGGAGGTTCATCACAATGAATACCAGCCTGACAGGCTGGGCAGAAGTCTTAGACTCCTTGTTTATGCAGTGAACCCAAAAACTGGGGGATCCCAACTCCCAAGTGTTGCTGGTCATCCTGAATGTTTGGTCATCCTATCAGAATCCATTCAAACAATGCAACAGCAATGGCATACATCAACCATCATTAGGAAACCAGAAGTCTTGCCGTGGCATGAGAGGTAGAAAGCACTCTAACCTGGGCAGAAATTCTAGCCCTGCCTGCCATTTACATTCAAGGCATGGAAAATTTGCATGTGGACTTCCCCTGTGGGAACAACACTCCTTGTGTCCAGAGGTGCTACAGCAACTGTGTCACAGGTTGGGGATGCCAGATTTGGACCTCCTGACCCCTAGGTTGAACAATAAACTGAACGTGTTTGTTACCAAGTGCAGAAATCCTCTGAGAAAAGCAGTGAGTGCACAGATGGCTCCATAGGCTCAGTAAATCCTGATCTACATTTTTCCTTTTTTCCTTATCTGAAACTCGCGTTTCATCTGCTTTGTTGGATTGAGATTGAGGACATTTTGGTGATCCTCCAGACTGGCCCAGGCAGGATGTATTACCCTGACTTAATCAAACACCTGACAGACCATGGGCTTTTCCAGATCATCAGGTTTTCTTCTGTCCCCAAGGACTCATTTACCACCCTGCTTCACGGATATGGGCTTTAACTGCATAGTTTTTGAAGAACAGATCTTGAGGGGTAGAGTCGTTCCTGAATTGGTTATTCCTAAAATGCTGAAAACTTGGAAATCCACTTCAGAAGATCTATTATTACATATGAAGACTTATTTTGCTTGTTACCAGGAAATACATTTTCATTCCAGAACAGGCTATATATTGCCCTTAAGTTCCCTACAAGGGTCAGATTTTGTGATTCTTGTTTCAGAAACAGCTAGCTTCCGATTCCTTAAGACTTTTGCACAGGGTCTCTCATGTGGCTACCCCTGTATATTTACAAGTCTTTACATGGAAACCAAATTTGTTTCTCTTGGTGCTTCAAAAACTGCCCATTGAACCTGTTATTGAGTTTCCCCTTTTCACTCTTAAACAGTTCTTTGCTGTGTTCCCATAACCTCTGTGAGATGTGTGTCTAAACTTGAAGCCTTGTCTTGTAAAGATTAGGTGGTCTTAAGACAGAGCTTCTTTCATTCTGAAGGCAGTTTACTGCTTTTCATCTTTACCAGGACATTGTTCTTCCATCCCACTGTCCGATTCTTGTAGAACAAAAAGATATTTCCCTTCATTGCTGAGATGTTGTCTGTGCTGTACGAGTCTACCTCACACCCACTGTTTCCATAAGTAAGATAGATTCTCTCTTAGTCATACCATATGGGAACCAGATTTTTGCTGCACCATTTCTCAGTGGCCAGATCCATAGTCTTGGTGGTCCTGAGAATCGTTTTTCACCCATTCCTGTCTAGGCACACTCTACTAAATTGATGACTGCTTCTTGGGCTTTTTCAGCATTAGGCAGCTGGGTGACCTCTTGCTGCATTCCTTATCCCTCAGTTGGACAGCTTTTGGACATCCCAAATGTCTCTGAATTTTCTGTAATACTGGACTCCAATCACAAAAGCAGATCACATGCAGTATTTAGGTCTTCCCAAATGCCGCATGCAAACCTGATCATGTCAATTCACTATTGCTTTTATGTGGTATTTACCAGTGGCGTAACTAGAACCTTCAGGGCCCCAATGCAAGAAACGATAAAGGGCCCCCCCGGACGGGGCCCTTCCCTCCCAGCCTGGTGGCGGAACGCCAGGGCCGGTCGCAAGTGCAATGTTTGTGCCCCCTTTCAATGCAGAGTGACCACAGCGTGCCCCCTTTCAATGCAGACTGACCACAGCGTGCCCCCTTTCAATGCAGACTGACCACAGCGTGCCCCCTTTCAATGCAGACTGATCACAGCGTGCCCCCTTTCAATGCAGACTGACCACAGCGTGCCCCATCAATGCAGATTGACCACAGCATGCCCCCTTTCAATGCAGACCGACCACAGCGTGCCCTCTTTCAATGCAGACGACCACAGCGTGCCCCCCATCAATGCAGAGTGACCACAGCGTGCCCCCTTTCAATGCAGACTGACCACTGTGTGCCCCCTTTCAATGCAGACTGACCACTGCCTGCTCCCTTTAAATGCAGACTGACCACAGCCTGCCCCCATCAATGCAGAGTGATCAGTGCGTGCCCCCTTTCAATGCAGACTGACCACAGCGTGCCCCATCAATGCAGACTGACCACAGCGTGCCCCATCAATGCAGATTGACCACAGCATGCCCCCTTTCAATGCAGACCGACCACAGCGTGCCCCCTTTCAATGCAGACTGACCACAGCGTGCCCCCCATCAATGCAGAATGACCACAGCGTGCCCCCTTTCAATGCAGACTGACCACTGCGTGCCCCCTTTCAATGCAGACTGACCACTGCCTGCCCCCTTTAAATGCAGACTGACCACAGCCTGCCCCCATCAATGCAGAGTGATCAGTGCGTGCCCCCTTTCAATGCAGACTGACCACAGCGTGCCCCATCAATGCAGATTGACCACAGCGTGCCCCCTTTCAATGCAGACTGACCACAGCGTGCCCCATCAATGCAGATTGACCATAGCGTGCCCCCTTTCAATGCAGACTGATCACAGCGTGCCCCCTTTCAATGCAGACTGATCACAGCGTGCCCCCTTTCAATGCAGACTGACCACAGCGTGCCCCATCAATGCAGATTGACCACAGCGTGCCCCCTTTCAATGCAGACCGACCACAGCGTGCCCCCTTTCAATGCAGAGTGACCACAGCGTGCCCCCATCAATGCAGAGTGACCACAGCGTGCCCCCTTTCAATGCAGACTGACCACTGCGTGCCCCCTTTGAATGCAGACTGACCACTGCATGCCCACTTTAAATGCAGACTGACCACAGCCTGCCCCCATCAATGCAGAGTGACCAGTGCGTGCCCCCTTTCAATGCAGAGTGACCACTGCGTGCCCCCTTTCAATGCAGACTGTTCACAGCATGCCCCCTTTCAATGCAGAAAGCCAGTGCACTTACCTGCAGCGACGGCTTCTCCTTGAGTCCTTCCGCCTCCTCCTCAACCAATGGCATGGGTTCGCCTTTCGGCCAATCAGGAAGCGGGTCTTGGACCCAATTTCTGATTGGCTAGGAGGAGGATCCGTGTGACAATAGTGAATTTTCATTCGCTATTGTCACACAAATGTCTGGGCTCCTGGCGCACTGCTCTGCGTCCCGGGTCCTCCCTTTTCTGAAGCTTTTCTGTGACTCACACTGTCAGGACGGAGCCATCGGCTCCTTCTGACAGTTCCGCTGGCATACATAGGCTCAGCGGAACTGATAAGTGTTCCCCACACATAGATAGCACCCCTATTAGAACAAGCAACCCACACATAGATAATGAGCACCCCACACACAGCACTCCACAGTTGACAAGCTCCCCACTCAGAGCACCTCCCCAGGAATGGTGCCCGCACACACAACGCCTCCCAGATGACAAGCACACCACACAATGCTTCCTAGTTCATAAGTGTCCCCCACACAACTGGCATGTACCCATACATACAGTATATCCATACACATATAAACACACAAACATACATACATACATGCACACACATACATATATAGATGCACATATGCACACACATATAAAACACACACATACATACACACACACACATACATACATACATTACATACATACATACATACACACACACACACATACAGAAAAGCATTTTTAAAAACAGCAGAGAGAGGACTGTACCTTCCTTCCTGTACCTTCCTGCCGGGTATTGCACTGTAGGGGGAGGCAGAGAGCACAGCACACACTCTGCTTTCACTTTCAATTTTTTCTAATTGTGATCACGATCAGCTATCTCGGGAGGATCGGGGGAGCTCCGGTCTCAGCTCCGCTTGCCGCTCTTCATCTCTATACATACAGGGGGCCCTCTCAGGCCCACTGCAGCATGGGGCCCGGTCGCCATGGCGACCCCTGCGACCCCTGTACGTCCGCTCCTGGTATTTACTGCATGAAGCACAAATGCTTGCTAAATACTGCATAAAAACAGGTGTTGAAGACAATTCTCAAAAGGAAATAAATAAATGCATGCTGTAAATAAGTAGTGGTCCTGGCATGCGATAGTTAAGGAGCCGGCATCCTTAGCAACCAGTAAACAACATGGTTGTTATGCATCAGATGGCCACTGCATCCTTAACAATTGGTGCGTCTTCAGCTGTCAGCGGGGTTGACCGCTGACAGCTGAATGCAAAGAAAAGAATTGCTGGTATTTAAAAATTGTGGAAAAAAATGGTGTGGATCCCCCACCCAATCCATACCAGGCCCTTCAGGTCTGGTATGATTTTTGAGGGGACAAAGTAAAAAAAAAAAGCTGTTGGGTCCCCCCTAAAATACATACCAGACCCTGACCAGTGCATGCAGCCCCGAAGGCCATGAAAAGGGGGACGAGCATGTACCCCCCCCTTCTGAACCATACCAGGCCCCATGCCCTTAACATTGTCACCATGTTAATAAGGACAAGGGCCTCTTCCCCACTACCCTGGTCGGTGGTTGTGGAGATCTGTGGGCAGGGGCTTATCAGAATCTGGAAGCCCCCTTTAACAAGGTGACTCCAAGAACGCTCCACCCCATGTGAATGAGTATGGGATACATAGTACCCCTACTTATTCACTGTAAAAGTGGTAAAAGTGGATAAACAAAGCAAGGGTTTTGGACAAGTCCTTTATTTAAAAAATACAAATTACAGCCTTCTTCGGGAGCTAAGATTTTTTTTTTCTTCTTTTTTCACGTTGGCGGTAATTGTTCATTGTGATTGACATTGGATCTACACCTGGGAATTTTTTTTTTGCCATTTTCTAAAAAAGGATGTGTCAAAAACCCAAAGGGTATGGATTGGGGGGACCCCATGCAATTATTTCCCTGCAATTTTTAAATGTCGGCAATTCAGGAAAGGAAAACAAATATATTATATGTTAAAGGAGAAAAAGAGAAAATAGGGGGGTTGGGGGAAAAGGGAAGATCGGAAATTGTGAATAAAGCATTTATATTGTGTATAATCAGAAAATGTATAAAAAACATTTAATAAAAAAAAAAAAAAAAAAAAAGCTAAAATACATTCAGCTGTCAGCAGGTGTTAAATTACCACAAGGTTTCACTACTAAAATACTGCATCACTTCATAATAGTGTATTTTAGGAGCAATGTAGTGAATTTCAAAACATTTTTTGAAAAATGCTAATTTAGCACACCTGCTCCCCATTCTCACCTGAGACCTTGTAACACTAACAAATCACATGACATCGGGGAGGGAAAATTGCTAATCAGGCTCAATTTGGACATTATCACTTAGGGGTGTACTCACTTTTGTTGCCAGTGGTTTAGACATGAATTGCTGTGTGTTGATTTATTTTGAGGCGACAGCAAATTTACACTGTTATACAAGCTTTACACTCACTACTTTACATTGTAGCAAAGTGTAATTTCTTCAGTGTTGTCACATGAAAAGATATAATAAAATATTTACAAAAATATATTATATATATTCTCTAAATTCTCTGTACCTTAATGAATGAGAAAGGAAAATTTGTTTGTACAATCTGTTTCACTGGGGGGGGGGGGGGCACAGGACCCACGGCTCTGAGTTTATGATCCTGTTCTCAGCACTGCTTAATTACAAAACTAATGCATGCTGGGAGTTGAAGGAGGTATACTAGGTTGGTCATTTTTTTTTTTGCCAGTGCCCATATACCCCTGTAGGTGGCAATATAACCCAGATGTCTCTGAAGTCTCTGCCCTTCAATGAAATCCAAGAAAAGTGTGTTTTTCACTGACTCTGAGAACACTCTGTATAACCAAAGAAGTGTTGAATCCCCGACTTATAGTCCTGTAGATCCAAGACTGAGAACTGTAGAACTCCTGACACTGCTGTGCTGTGGAAGTCACTAAATACTGTCCCCCCCCGCTTGGTACAGCTTGAGGTAGTATATTGTAGAACTCTGTGTAACTGTCGCTTTACTGACACTCTTTGTATAATTCAGGACCCAGACTGCCGGTGCCCCTTTACAACTTCAGAGTCCTCAACCTAGGTACTCCCTTTACAGCTAGCTGACACTTGATCCCAGAACCTCTTCTGGAGTGGTCCCCTCTAACTTCAGGCGAACCCCCAGGGGCAATCCTCAGTACTCACGACCTGTGTAGGCTTTCATGGGACTGGACCCCTCTCTCTCTCTGAAGGCTCTCGGCACACCGGATCCCCTCAGCTCAACTCAGCACTTTCTGGACACTCAAGCGACACCTTCCTCAGACAGGAGGAGAGATAGCCGCACTCTCCTTCCTGGGACTCTACTCCCGCCAAAGACAACCTGTCACACAATTCCCCCCAAACGTATACCCACTCCCAGAATCATTTGCAGCCTAATGTGCCTTCTGGGGTAGTTACAAGCTGGGATGTGTCCCCTGATATGGATTCCCACACTGCCCTATGAGAAACTTCTCATAGGAGCCAGTGGGGATACTTCTCCCCTCAGCAGGCACATCTGAAAGCCCTGACACCCTACCTAACAAATCACAGCCCTGCTGTTAGGCAGACAAGGCCCACTTTATATTTACCTAGCACCTACCTGTAGGGTGCTACACCATAAAAATGCATTTATAGGAGGACACAGAAATTTGGTGTTTCCCTAATGAACTATAACAGAAAACAATATTTTTGTACAGTATTTCCCATAAAATCCTTTTGTTAGGTAGAAAGATCACATAAGGACCAGTAAATATTAGTATGTCAGACACTGCAGTCAATGGCAAAAAATTGCATTTAGGTGTCCAAATGTTTTCTAGTTTTGATTATCATATCATACTATATATACAAAAATCCGAAGCTGATATACTGTATATGTTATTTAGAGTGTTTATAGCCTGTTTTATATTTTGATATTAGAGAAGTATGAGAGGTATAGTAAGTTACCACCATCGTTTTATTGTTTGTGGGGTACAGTTCTGCATAAAACCCACTAAAATGGTGGAAATTAGTATGAATATAATTTATGTTTAGCGGTTGCTGTTATTCCTATTTCTTATTGCTCAATTTTTTTTCAGATTGGTGACTTTGTATATGTTATTGAGGGAACTGGAACGCCACCCTTGCCTTCATCACTTCTTCCTGTTGACAGTCCAAACATTTTTCAACCCATTACTTCACTTTCAGGTTGTATATTTTTCTGCCTATATTCATTTAATTCAATGCACAGTCTGTTTATATAAATCAAATATTTTACTTTAGCTATCTGAATAAACTGTTTAAACGTTATGTCTCCCTAAAAACATCATGGTTTGTGCCTTCATTACCAACCAACTCTTTTTTTTTTAAATACTTGTGTAACTCATATAAAACCTTATAAAAAAATAATTTTTGTTTCTAGATCAAAAAATAGGTGATCTTTGCAACAGAATGTAAAGTATCTAAAAAGCTTGACTTTACAGATAAACACAACATCAAAGTAAAGGTTCTTAATGATATACTGTAGATTCATTTTTTACCCTATCCAGTCTGTTGATGGTGTTGGTGCATGTGCCATTTGCTTCATACTATTTTTTGTTTAGCTTCACAGTAACAAACTTTACCTCTGAAAATGATTGGCTCATCCTGGTGTTTACACTATCAGGAGACAAAATGATCAGTTACTGAACTTTTTTCCAAGACCTGAAGCTGCAAGCTGCAGCTGCATCCTGGAGCTGAGCAGTCCCATGTCAATACAATTAAGATTATGTTTTCTAATGTAGCGACTTTCCTTGTTTCTAATTGTTGCTTGCGCTGAAAATTATAAGGACATTGCACTTAGATATTAACATTTTTAGAAATGTGTACAACACAAAATCAAATGTAACAAATTGGTAAATTCAATTAATTTCACATTTTTATATAACCCTTCTGAAGTTAATTAAGCTATTCGGTCTATGCTAATTATATTTTATTGCCTATGTAAAAAAAATAATGTTTCAAAAATGGCCAATTGGCCAGTTGTTGAAATTTCACCAAGGTTATATATTTTTTAAAAGATCCCACTAAAATAATTATTTTGACGCTCAGGTCTTTTAATGGGAAAATCTTTTAAATAGTTGAACTGTGATGAAATTGCTATTATTCTTCTCATCAACTATACTAGTATATTCAGATATGCCAATTTTAAAGCAGCTGTGTCAACACACATTCTTTATTTTTAATAGATATGTATAATTGTGTGATAGAAAAAACTGTAAAGAAATTGGATTTTTTTTTCTGTGAGATTATGGAATATGAGAGCATACAATAATTGAGCTGCTAAATGAAAATGACTGCATTGTCTTTGTGTCAGATGAAAATCACCATCATTCTGAGTGTATGAAATATCCAGTTAGAATATACTGTATAAAAATATTGAACAATGACTTTCAGCTTTTAAAAATAATTCTTATATTTAATTTTACAATAAAAGGCATAATATTTGTCCTTTGTTTAAATAATTGGTGTTAGTATCATTACATAATGATGAGTGGATCAGTTTGTTCTAAAGAGGAGTTCAGACCCCATTGCCAGGTTATTTTTGCATTGGGCCATATTATTACCCAAAATTTAAATACTTTAACATCTAATATTATGTGTGATATGATTTGGTAAATAGAGTTTGTACACATGAAAGAAAGTGTCAATGCAACAACTGAAATTTCTTGATAAATAGTAAAAAGGTCTAACTCTAACAAACCACTAATCTATTTAGGTACAGATTTAAAAAAAAAAAAAAAATAAGCAAAGAAATCATTCAGCATGCTCTATATATAACAAAAAGTGCAGTGCTGTCAAAAATGGATTATGAAGATGATATCGAGGAGAGCAGTCCACAGGTGCAAATTATGGTGAAGCATGCACAAGATCTAAACATTCAGTGCTCTTCAATATGCTGGTAATCCTCCATCTCATTAGCCTCTCACCTCACACTTAGCCCCTGTGTCACCAGACGGGCTAGTAAGACATAAACTTTCTCCAAGGATATCACCAATACAGATCAGATCAGAAAATCATCAGAAAATAAGGCTCACAGGTAACAGATCACAGTTCCAAAAAGCGGGTCACAGGTCCATAGGAAAACAAAGGTCCGGACATAGTGCATTACCGCAATAAATTACTTTATTGAACATAGCATAAAATCATAAAATTACCTTGTAAAGCACTATACAAGTGCATGTGATGAGCAGATCGTATTACACACAGCGGTCTCGACCGCAATGGATGGCGGGTGATGTCACTGGCCCCTCCCCCTTCGCACGCGTTACGTCCCACGGTGCAGGACTTCATCAGCTATAGGTAAGGGAGAAGGACAGGGCTACATATAGTCACTCATAGCCATCAGACCCAGAAGTGCAACCAAGAGAACACCTCACACAGGAAGTGAAAACCTCACACAGGAAGTGAACACCTCACACAGGAAGTGATACTCCGTTGCCCCGGGGACAGCCAAATAAATAACAATAAAGACGCCAGAACTCTAAATGCAAGCTACAGGAATCAACTGGTGGGGATCACCTTCTATAAGCACATATAAACATATAAAAATTATGGCTAATTGCATATACTGATCAGACCTGCTGAATCAGATATAATATTTTAAAAGCGAATTACTTTTTAAAAAAAGGATTTCATGGGCTGATCTCAACTGAATAGTTGTAGAAACACAACCCGGAATCTGCGGAAAAAAGGGGCCAGGACCTCAAAACCAGCCATCCATATAACACAAATAATACACCACATACAAAAAAAATAATAATAAAAGTTAAAATAAAAATAAATATATATGAAAATAAAAATAAAAAATAAAAATGCAAATACAAATAATTCTAATGGTCAGAAATAAAACAGTTTAGATCGAACTCCACGTTAAGACCTCTGGGGGCAGACACCTTAGTTTTGTGAATCCAAAAAGATTCACGTCGGCTTAACTGGCGTATAAAATTCCCTCCTCGCCAGTGAGGTTTAACGTGTTCAATGCCCCAAAATTTAAGACTACGTGGATCACGGTTGTGGACATTCCGGAAATTTCTTGACACTGTGTGTTTTTAAACCCTTTTTGATATTACCCACGTGTTCTCTGAGCCTAACTTGTAGTTGTCTGGAAGTCCTCCCTATATACTGCTTGCCACAGCCGCATTCTAACATGTATACGACTCCTACACTAGCACATGTTATGAGACCTCGGATGGTATATGATTTATTGGTGGCAGTCGCGGTAAAATCTTTGCGTTTTTTGCAATTGGTTTTAGAGTGCCTGCAAGCCACACATCTACCACATGCATAAAATCCTGATAAAAACAGAAAAGATCTGTTTTTAACAGGAATCGGAGTATCCACCACACCAGGGGCTATACGGTCCCTTAAGGTGAGTGCCTTCCTATAAACAAATTTGGGTATCTCAGGGAGGGTAGGACCCAGTATTCTGTCTTGCTTTAAAATGGACCAGTTCTTTTAGTAATAGTAATAATATACATACATAGTAATTTACTATTTATCATAGTAATAATATACAAACAGTAATATGGACTAAACTTGAAGTACAACTGAAGGCAAAACTTTTCTTTTTTAGTTTTGGACAGGGTAGAGTTGGATTATAACCCCTGTCAGTTTTTATTGCTGTCTCTGTCCCTGTTTATTTGTTCCATTTAGCATTATCATTGAAAGTGAAAGTAAAAAACAATTACACATTTTTGGCTGTCCCCAGAAATGTGATAAAGGGGAAATCTTCCAATGGGGACATTAGTTCTACTGACCTGGGGGTCCCTAAAGGATTCCCTTAATTTGCAGGGATTTCCTCTCACTTCCTGTTTGGCTATGGGACAGAAAGTGAAAGGAAATCTCCACAATGGGACACAGATGGCAAAAAATAAATAGCCAGGATTATGACCCCCCCCCCCCCCTTAATCTATCCAAAAGGAAAATCATTTTGCCTATAGTTTTTCTTTAAGACAAAAATATTTATTAATATGTAAATGCAAATTAAATATCACTTATTTACCAAATGTATTGCATGAAGGCCCCTTCAATGATCCCAGGATATATGTCCATTTCCCCTCAAGGGTCTGACTTAATATAGAGCTAATTTCCATAGACTTACATGAAGCAATACCGATTGGTTGGCCTATCTAATCCATCTATTCAAATCTGAATAATCCTTTCAGGGTTGGACAATTTTAATTATCCTTTAGTTAGTATAACTCAAAACTCTTTAATGCAAAGCCTTAGCCCAAATTTTATGGAGGGAATTGAATGTTAATTTCTCCACCATAAGTCGTCTCCAAAGACGTTTCAGAGAATTTGGCAGTACATCCAACCGGCCTCACAACCCCAGACCATGTGTAACCACACCAGCCCAGGACCTCCACATCCAGCATCTTCACCTCCAAGATCGTTTGAGACCAGCGGCCCGGACAGCTGCTGCAACAATCAGTTTGCATAACCAAAGAATTTCTGCGCAAACTGTCAGAAACCGTTTCGGGGAAGCTCATCTGCATGCTCGACAACCTCATCAGGGTCTCCACCTTACTTCAGTTCGTCATAACCGACTTAAGTGGTCTCATTCAATGGGGTCTGGCACTTTGGAGAGGTGTTCTCTTTACAGATGATTTCCGTTTTTCATTGTACAGGGCAGGTGGCAGACAGCGTGTATGGCGTAGTGTGGGTGAGCGGTTTGCTGATGTCAACATTGTGGATCAAATGGCCCATGGTGGCGGTGTGGTTATGGTATGGGCAGGCGTATGTCATGGACAATGAACACAGGTGCATTTTATTGATGGCATTGTAAATGCACAGAGATACCATGAAGAGATCCTGAGGCCCACTGTTGTGCCATTCATCCACAACCATCACCTCATATTGCAGCATGATAATGCACAGCCCCATGTTGCAAGGATATGTACAGGATATGTTCCAGGATATGTTCCTGGAAGCTGAAAACATCCCAGTTCTTGCATGGCCAGCATACTCACCGGACATGTCACTCATTGAGCATGTTTGGGATGCTCTGAATCAGCCTATACCACAGCGTGTTCCAGGTCCTCCAATATCCAGCAACTTCGCACAGCCATTGAATAGGAGTGGACCAACATTCCACAGGCAACAATCAACAACCTGATCAAATCTATGCGAAGGATATGTGTTGCACTGCATGAGGCAAATGGTGGTCACACCAGATACTGACTAGTTTTCGGACCCCCCCAGACCCCCCCCCCCCAATACAGCAAAACTGCACATTTTAGAGTCGCCTTTTTTGTGGCCAGCCTAAGGCACACCTGTGCAATAATCATGCTGTCTAAGGGTGAGGTGGATGGATTATCTCGGCAAAGGAGAAGTGCTCACTAACACAGATTTAGACAGATTTGTAAACAATATTTGAGAGAAATAGGCCTTTTGTGTACATGGAAAAAGTTTTAAATCTTTAAGTTCAGCTCATTAAAAATGGGGGCAAAAACAAAAGTGTTGCGTTTATAATTTTGTTCAGTGTATTTGCATTTGTTTACTGTCTATAAGTACATGTTTGTGGATTGTGGATAGTTAAATGTATATATTTTAGTAATATATAATCTCTGTTTGGAGCAGTTTTATGCTACATTGTTATTTCTGCTTTATCACATTGTGAAACTATTACAGAATTTATGGATGTCTAAAAACTGAAAGCACTTTTAATATAATATAATATAATATAGTATATTTTTTATTTAATTATTTATTTTTAACAACCTCCTTCCAATTAAAAAATAAAAAAATAAATAAAATAACCCTAATTTAAAATAACTCTTTTATGAGAAAAATCGGGCCTGCCATTAATGTCCTGCTTCTGAAAATGTGTATCTTCCTACTTGTTGTTAGTTAAATGAAGTGTTAAAAAAGGAGGTCAGCATCATAGCCAGATAAATAGTTTTGGCATTATAAGAAATCAGCAATGACAGCTCCTATATTTTAGAGAGAACTTTATTTAAGGAAGTCTAAAAGCAAATCATTCTGTGTATGGGTAATTTTATAAAATAATATTTATTATATGACACTGTGCCTCCAGAAATGCTGGTTTATATGTGCAGCTAAAGCTTACATCTTGATCCAAGGTAGTTGAAGGAAAATTATTAGGCATTTTTACTTAGCACATATTTTGCATTAATGTGAAGGGGCCCTTGCAGTAATTTTTAATGTTTTCCATGTTTAGAATGAAAGATTCACCTTCTAAATTCTCCTTGTAATAGCTGACTGCATGCTTGACAGCTCAATCAGCATCCTTACAGAAGGAAGGCTGATATAAAGTCAGATACAGGATAAGCCACACAAACACTGTGTGATTTTTTTTAAAAAAACATCTATAGACTTGTATTAAGACAAGAGATTCAGAAGTGCTCATATGCATTCAGATTATCTACAAAACTAGTTTTAGGTCTCTGTCACAATAAGAGAGGTGTGTATGTGCCATTGCTGACATTTCCTGCCTGATAATTTTTTAGTTCACTTATCATTTTGGTGATATAATAGATGCAATTATTTAGAGGCCAGAATAAAAAAATATACAATATGCTGCCTTGAAATGAGGTTTCATCAGTTGGATGTGTGGTAGGTACCTTCATGTATCTATCAGGTGCCACATGTGGTCAAATCTGTTACAGATTCCTAAAGAGAAGAAGACCTGGTGGTCCAATTTGCAGGTATATTTTCAGCTTTAACCATATTAATTCTACTACACCAAAAAGAAAGATGGCCCATGAATGTATACTTCACATACAAATTACAAACTATACAAAGAAGCAGTTTTTTTTTTTTTTTTAAGTGGTTGTAAACCCACTTTGATGACTATTACCTATAGGTAAGCCTAACATAAGGCTTAGCTGTAATAGCTGTAAATATCTCCTAAACTTGCACCGTTTAGGAGATATTTACATTGCATGCAGCCGATTACGCCATCGGCGCATATGCTCTGAAGAAACGGACGCCCGTTCTGCTTCTTCAGAGCCCTCTACCGAGACTGGAGGCTCCCGCGCGCATGACGTCACGTGGCTCCGGCCAGTAATACAGCCGGAGTCTGCAGACCCGGAAGGAAGACGAGTGAAGATGCATGCGGCCGGCAGCAGAGACAACGTGGGCTTCGTTGCAGGTAAGTGTGACATAATGTGCTAGTATGTGATGCATACTAGCACATTAAGCATTTACTTTGCAGGGGAAAAAAAAGAAAATATTTTTTGAAGAGTTTACTTCCTCTTTAAAAAATTAGCACAGATTGAAAAAAATATTTTTGACAAGCTGATTGCATTCAAATATTATGTGTGTAAGCATTGGTTAAACATATATATATATATATTGTTAATTTTTTTATATACAATTATTTGAATATAAAAAGCATACATATTTATACATCAGATTTCAACAAGCATGAAAAGAAACCTGCCAGGGTGGAAATGTGGTAGTTGCCATTGCTAGATTGATGTGAAAGTTCAGGGTACAGAATCTTCTTTGTTATTTTTCCTTCACTATTTAAAAAATCTGCATATTAGGTGTCAGGGCAAGTCATGAAGAAGGGATAAGAATGACAGCTTGAATGTAACTTGCAAGTAAGTGCAAAAACACTATAGCCCCTGAGGTTTTTGAGGAGGTCAATACACAATACTACCACAAATATGTATCAAATAGATACTTTATTACAAACAATGGTTAAAACAAGATTAAAAACAGAAAATGCACTGATACAAAACATGTACTTTTAAAAATATTCCTTCTTCGTATACAAGTACATATTGTTCCATACAAATATATAATTGTTATTAGGAGATTAACATTCGAAAATCAAGAACATCATCATCTCTATGCGTTTCATGAAACACAGTTAACTTCATCAGGTGTTTGATGTCACCAGCAGTGGGTCTGAAAATCTTGAAAAGGCGTGCTGAAAGCTTGTCTGAAAAAATTGTATGTTAGTAAATTTAAAAAAAGTATTACAGTATTTCATTTTTTTAGTCTGGGAAAAAAAAATTGAAACAGAAAAGAAGAAAAAAGACAACCTCCAAAAAAGTCGCCAAAATATTCTGCTAATAGCCTGAAAGACAAATGGAGGCTGTATCCATCCAGGGACCCGCAGCAGAGAAGACAAACATCTATGCTATGGTACTTGGATGTGTATGGCTACAGACCCCTTTTGTCTTTCTGGCTAGAAGCTGAATATTTTGGTGACTGGTAAGCCCATCCTTTTTTTCTCATTTATTTCTCTTCTGTTACAATTTTGTTTTTTACAAATTTTCAGGCACCCTGCTGGCAACAGCAAATTCCTGATGAAGTGAACTGTATGTCACAAAACACGTAGAGATTATGATAGCATTATTTTTAATTATTTTGAATTATACATTTGCAATGGGATAAGAATGCAGAAAAATCATATACAGACTGTAACATAAGCCAACAAAAAAAAACATATGACATAAGAAACTACACAAAAAAACAACGATCCCCGTCGATTGAAAAGTTACTCATCAAGGCTAAAGTCCAAACTGAAAATAAAGAGGGCATGCATCTTATCTGTTATTTTTAATAACAAGAAGAGAAAAAAAATATATATAACAGGGATTCAACATAGCATTAAATCTGGTTTTAACCATTGTTTGTAATAAAGTATCTGTTTTATACATATTTGTTGTAGTAATGCGTATTGACCTCCTCATAAATCCCCCTGTCAGTGTTTTTGCATTTCATTGTAAGTTTGTTTTAGGGTGTAGACATTTGAACCTCTGTGATTGGTGCCTTTTCTTTATTTGCATTTCTTAGCCCTGTAATGTGAACCTTCCAAGCAATTATTTTTTATCCTGAAAGCTTTCTTTTAAAGTCATGGTGATGTGAATTAAAGGAATACAAAATAAGCCCTTACAGTTCTCTCCTAATGCATAAAGTATTACATCTTCAAAACATGGAATTTTTTCCTAATTTAAGGAACCTACGGATATAGTTGTAAATTGTATTCCGTTATGCCTTTAAATTTGTAGCATCCAAAAGCTGATGGTGATTGTTCCAAGGGGTTTAAAGCTGTTTTAAACCTGCTTGATATACTCAAATACAAGATAGTAGTGGTTGATTTACTAAAGGCAAATAGACTATTCCTGTGACAAACTCACTTAGGACAGGGGCTTTTGGAGGAGACTGCAGGCTAGCCTCATGCCTACTGACTATGGGCCCTGGCTTGTGAGGAAACATTGCTCTTTGTGGGGTGTATGCTGGGGGATACCCTTGGAGTAATGTTACTTTGTATTCAAGTCCACATCTCCCCAAGACACACAGACTCTGGGACTCTAGGCCTAGGATCCAGCTGCCTATTGCCACTAGGGGACTGCTCCGCACAGTCAGACTCATGGCAGATGCTAATGTCATCAGCTCAACCACCTGTCTTCCACACATTCTTGATTGTGCTGATTAACTCACCTATTGATGTGTTTACACTTATAATAATGTGTAATTCAGGAGCTTGATGACAGCAAGTCTGCTAGTTAATTAGCTCAAGTTAATTAAATCACTGTCATCTATTAGTTGCTATTGGGAAAGTAGAATACTGTTTGTTTTGGTTGTTCCTTAGGTATGTTATATTTCTGTACACAATTTCATCTGCATATGATAATGTAATAAGGCACCTGACCTGGTGGGGTATATATTCAGTGTGAGTTTGTTCAATAAATGTTTCAGATCTTATACAAGCTATTCTCAACTAGTTTTGTATGGGGGCGGCTAGAATATCTGATATCTATGTTAAAGACTAAAGGAAGCGGTATTCTGACGGAAGCACACAAGCACATTGTGGGGGTCATGGTTCAGTTAACACTCCCTTTGCAAGGGAACTTTTCCTTAGTGAGAGTGTTAAAATATCACTGTACAAAGAATACACAATCATGTGCAATGAAAAAATACTGAATTTTTGCTTGCACATAACTGGGTGAAGGAATTCAGTGGAATTTCATCTCATTCACTAAGCTAAGGTAAAATCCCCATGCAAAGGGAAAATGTATTTGCAAAGGGAACAGCCTATTTGCCTTTATTAAATGAACTTCATGGTATCAGATATGCAGCTGACTATTAGGCTAAGGTCACGTGGCAATCGTTAGACATAGTGGTATTGTCTCAACAGCAGTATCTCAGCATAGAAATTAATTAATGAATTCCTCCCCCCGTCACATGAGCATGGATGGGAGCAAAACTCCAAAACACTACATGCGTCCTTATTGGTAGTTGATGGATCTTCCCCATTCTTGTATGACATTCGTTGCTGTGCTGGACTGTTGTAGCTCAGTAGGTGGGAGACCTGTCAAACCCTCCACTTGCTTCCGCTCACCTAACAAATTAAATTTAAAATGCTAACATCAACTTACAAAGCCATTCACAACTTGACCCCCAGCTACATCACTAACCTAGTCTCAAAATACCAACCTCATTGTTCTCTTCATTCCTTCCTTTCTTCTCTCTAGCTCCCTCGCCATCTCCTCCTATGCTTACCTCCAAGACTTTTTCCAAGCCTCCCCCCTCCTTTGGAACTCCCTACCCCAATCTGTCCAACTATTTCCAACTCTGTTTTTAGAGAATTCCTGAAAACCCTTCTCTTCAGAGAAGCCTATTCTGCATCTACCTAACAACTGTATTTTATCACTTCATCCCCCACATAGCTATTATTATCTTTTGTATCGCTTGACCCTCCCTCATGGATTGTAAACTCTAAAGAGCAAGGCCCTATGATTCCGCCTGTATTAAGTTGTATTGTAACTGTACTGTCTAACTGTACTGTCTGCCCTCATGTTGTAAAGCGCTGCACAAACTGTTGGTACTATATAAATCCTGTATAATATTAAAAATAATAATATTTCTGCTCAGAAAAGCACATCATGCAAAGTCCCCCATTTGACCTTAGCCATATGGAGGAGACTTTAATATTAAATTACTGCAAATATTATTAGCCCTTCTCTGCTGAAAAATCAACAGAAAACTGTTGTAAGTTTTTTTTCTGAAATAAATCAAGGTTAGTCTATTTTTGTTACATGAAACAAATTGTTCTAATTAATAACTCAATTCAAACTGTTCTTTAATTAAAGGCATAATCCATTCACTCTGATGTGATAAAGAAGGTTTTTTGAAGACCATAATTTAAAAATATATAGAGAGTAAAAGAAAATGTTCAAACAGGTTAAATAGTTTATCTTGTATGTTACAGTGGTGATCGAAAGTTTGGGCACCCCAGTTAAAAATTTGTATTAATGTGCATAAAGAAGCCAAGGAAAGATGGAAAAATCTCCAAAAGGCATCAAATTACAGATTAGACATTCTTATAATATGTCATCAAAAGTTTTGATTTTATTTCCGTCATTTGCACTTTCAAAATGACAGAAAACAAAAAAATTACGTCTGCAAAAGTTTGGGCACCCTGTATAGGTTAATATCTTGTACTGCCCCCTTTGGCAAGTATCACAGCTTGTAAACGCTTTTTGTAGCCAGCCAAGAGTCTTTCAATTCTTGTTTGAAGTATCTTTGCCCATTCTTCCTTACAAAAGTCTTCCAGTTCTTTGAGGCGTCTGGGCTGTCTGTCACGCACTGCTCTTTTAAGGTCTATCCATAGATTTTCAATTATGTTGAGGTCAGGAGATTGTGAAGGCCATGGCAAAACCTTCAGTTTACGCCTCTTGATGTAATCCCCCATGGATTTAGAGGTGTGTTTAGGATCATTATCCATTTGTAGAAGCCATCCTCTCTTTAACTTCAGCTTTTTCACAGATGGCATCAAGTTACCATCCAAAATTTGCTGAAATTTTATTGAATCCATTTTTCCTTCTACTCGTGAAATGTTCCCTGTGCCACTGGCTGCAATACAACCCCAAAGCATGATTGATCCACCCCCATGCTTAACAGTTGGACAGAGGTTCTTTTCATTAAATTCTGTGCCCCTTCTTCTCCAAACGTACCTTTTGCTCATTCCGGCCAAAAAGTTCGATTTTAACCTCATCAGTCCACAGAACTTGTTTCCAAAATGCATCAGGCTTGTCTATATGTTCATTTGCAAAGTTCAAACGCTGATTTTTGTGGTGAGGACGTAGAAGAGGTTTTCTTCTGATGACTCTTCCATGAAGACCATATTTGTACAAGTATCTCTTTATAGTGGAATAGTGTACCACAACTCCAGTGTCTGCCAGATCTTTCTGGAGGGATCGTGCAGTCAAACGTGGGTTTTGAATTGTTTTTCTCACAATCCTTCGAGCTGTTCTGTCTGATATTTTTCTTGGTCTTCCAGATCTTGCTTTAACTTCCACTGTTCCTGATGACTGCCATTTCTTAATTACATTCCGAACAGAGGATATTGACATCTGAAAACGCTTTGCTATCTTCTTATAGCCTTCTCCAGCTTTGTGAGCGTCAACTATTTTCAGTTTCAGTTTTCTAGACAACTGCTTAGAAGATCCCATGGTGCTGATTGTTGGGGCAAGGTCAGATGAGTCTGGGCATTTAAAACCTTTGAGATTGACATCACCTGGTCTTTCCAGATGATGATTGAGAACAATCCATGACACTGGCAGGTCTCAGCCTTTGCAGAGGGGGCAGTGCGTGCTATAAATTCTGGAGGGTGCCCAAACTTTTGCAGACGCCATTTTTTTGTTTTCTGTAATTTTGAAAGTGTCCATGATGGAAATACAATCTAACTTTTGTTGACATATTATAAGAATGTCTAATCTGTAATTTGATGCCTTTTGGAAATTTTTCCATCATTCCTTGGCTTCTTTATGCACATTAATACAAATTTTTACCTGGGGTGCCCAAACTTTCGATCACCACTGTAAGAGAAAATATACTATTGTTTTGAGCACTTACTATATAATGGCAGTACTTTATCTCCATCGATTTTTGGTAATTTTTTGGTGGTATCTTGCCATTTTTGTAAAGTTTAGAGTTATATCAAGTTGATGCAACTACTTGTTTTTGTTTGCATTATATAGTGCAATAAATACTGTATGTCAACTTTTTTTGTGATAAATGTACACATATTTACAGTATATGTACTATATAACCTTCTGTTGGTAGTATCTACAGTTTATACACTTTTCTGTCATGTTAGAAGGACAGCTTTCTACACCCATCATGATAATTTAGCAAAAGTTATGGTAAGGTTCATAGTTTCAATGCTGTGACAAATGCATGAAATGTCACCAACTCTGAACAAAATATTTATGAGAGATGGTAAGCTTGACACATTAGGACAGGAACATGCAGCGCTCCCTCCATGAATAAACTTTAATTAATTTGTTTGTATGACACGTGTTCCTGGTAAATTTCATTTGGTTTGCATTGTAAAGTGCTGTTTGTTGCTCTTTAAAAAGCACAAATAATGGATTAAAGCTTAACTCTAGACATCTACAAAATACACAAATTAGTGCAACTCTGTAGTGATTAATACATCAGTAAATTTATTTTTAAATGACAACAGTGTAAATACCTGCATTTGAGCTGGTATCCACCCCTTACATCCCCTGTATAGCAGAGTCAGCTCAGAGGAGGAAGTAGAAGCACAAGTAGCCAATCAGTTCATACGCTGGCAAGTAGGATGCGGATAGAAGGAGAGAGCAGAGTGTCATAGAGATGAACTCATCACTGTGCTGCTTCTCCTTTCACTGTCAAGTCACAGGCTGGGGCAGGTCCAGTATGAACTGGGCTCAGAGGAAGTGGGTTGAATGATGCTGGCCATCAAACTGAAGAAAGAAAATAGTACTGAAGGTAAAATCTCTGGTCTAGAGGTAAATATTAAAGCAAACGCTGTTTTTTAATTTAATCTTTTAATGTGCTATATAGTTTTTCTTGTAATTTCTACTTTGAGGTCTCGGTGCCACAATAAACACATAGTTCAGTAGGGACCCCCTGTTATATTGTTTTAAAAAAGCATACTGGAATATCCCTTTAAAAAATATTTGTGAGTTTTTGTGCTAATTTATATTGCTTTTTTTATAGGCAGCACACACTCAAAGAAAACCTACTACCTTAAATGTAAAGAAAACAGTATCTTGGAAGAAAATCTGAAGATCCCACTAATCAATGAAAGAAGGGAGAAAGCTTTTGCAATTGCAGCCCAAATACAGATGTCACCGCAGGAGTATGAGCGCAGAAAAGTCACTGGCACACTGGAAAGCAGCAGTGTCCGAGCTGCAATAGCAGCATCTGGCAGTAACAGAGAGGAAGTAAGTTACATGTGCAGTCTGTGCAAATGTTCTACATAAATTATCCCTGTACACATATGTGAATATTGTTCAAGTTTAGATGGCACAATATTTCACACGATTTCATACAGCATCTTAACTTTTTTTGGAATACAGGTTGTACAATGTATTTTTATGGATACAGAATATAATATTTATATTCATTTTCTGCAGATTTTCTCATCGTCATTCAAGGGAGGTCAATTTGTAGGCAGAGAGTAGGCCTATTTTGGCCAGCATAATACACAAAGTTATTATTTTTCAGACCAAGATTATACAATTTTCACAGATTTGCTGAATAGAATGTTATCCTTTTTAAATATGAAGCAATTTTGGGGCAAAAAGTTAATATATTTTAGCCAGAAATGTTAAATGAAACTGTGTTTTTTAAAGGCACAGTATAAAAACCGGACTGCTTTGCTGAACAGAATCTCATCTTTTTTTTTTTTTTTTTTTTTTAAATCTCTTTTCATTCAATTTTACAAACCAACAAATCGTACAGAAAAAAAAAATAGAAAACAATCACAATATCAAAGTCCATTATTCTATAATAGGAAAAAAAAAAGAAAAAGAAAAGTGATAAGTGATGGTATTAGCACGTCACCCATATATATATATATATATATATATATATATATATATATATATATATATATATATATATATATATATAGACATAGAACCTAGATATATAAAAAAATATAGATTAATTTGAAGGCACAAGTGATAACAACAACAGTAATCAGACCTACAAAACCTCTATTTTTAATCTACCCAAAGTTTGTGCTACTTCCGCCTTTAAGTACCAATCCGTATATCTGAAGGGCTTCATAAAATGTTGAATATCCTCATCCGTAAGTTCCTGCTCTATAAAAAGTTTCCATTTATCAAAGAACTTTTTAGTAAAGATATGGTGTTGTAGGACTCTGTCCATGCATTCTTTGTACATTAACAACTTGAGCTCCGTCTTAAGGGCAGATAAGGTAGGAGGGTTAGGTTAAATCCATGATTTTAAGATAGTTCTTTTGGCCACCAAGAAACATAAATGTGACCACAAAGGGACAGTGGCCAATGGGCTTGAATCATCGATAGTGTTCGGGTGGTTAATTCCAAATAGCATAAGATGCGGAGACTTCTGTAAACAGATATTCATTACTGTATTGGCATAATGGACCACCTTGTCCCAAAATGAAATCACTCTGGGACAGGACCAAAATCTATGGGCCAATGTATGCCTTATTGACATACATAGGGGGCATACTGCTCTGGTTTTGTTATCCCTAGTGAAAAGAGCTGGAATATAGGCTTTGTGTATGAATTTAAATTGGGTCTCTCTCCATATCACATTCATGGTAAGTATCCTGATAAGTCTATAGCCCTGGAGAATTTGATGTGAAAATTCTGGTCCAGGAAAGTCTGTATGCCACTTTTCAAAAGACCTGTCTGCAGAAAAAGAAGACAGCTCATCCTGTAAGGTTTTGAAAATCATTGATATTAAGTAAGACCGTTGTTGCAATAAGGTGTCCATCACTGTATGTTGAAAGCCTTCTTTCTGACAGACTTGATGCACAGGAATAAATATATGAAATTGCTTGATAATAGGCCAGGAAATGTGATTTAGGGAGATCATATTCTGCTGCAAGAGCTAGGATAGATTTAAATTTGAGTCTAGAGGTCCCATTTTCTGTTTGAATTAGAGAATAAGCTTTCACCAAGCCTTTAGTTTTCCACAATTCAAAAGCTGGTTGATCCCTTGCCTGAGGAAACATTGGATTCCCCACCAACGAAAGATATTTTGAGATACTGAGTGGTAGGTGTAGTTTCTTATAAATTATTCTCCAGGCTATAAAGGTATCTCTTAACAAAGCATGTTGTTGTATACTTTTTGGTAATGACGAAAATTTGCTATGCAGGATACCCGCCAGGCTAAAGGGGTAAGCTATTTGTTCCTCCAGGGCATTGTTAGTATAACGATTTCCTTCCACAAGCCAGTCTAACCCATATCTCATCAGACATACAAGATTATACAGTCTAACGTCTGGAAGACCAGCCCCCCCCTGTGTTCTTCGGGAGATGCAACTTAGCCAGCGAAATTCGCGAGCGTTTTCCCTGCCAAATACATTTTGAAAAAGCCCTATTCAAGAGTTGAACATCTTTATGCTTCAATAGTAGGGGTATAGTTTGTAACTGATATAATAGGCATGGAAAACTAATCATTTTAATTAAGTGGCATCTCCCGAAAAAATGGCAGGGGTAAATTCTGCCACATATACAGTTCTTTCCTAATCTTTTCGAACAGTGGAGTAAAATTTAACGTATACAGAGAAGACACATCCCTACTAATTGCTAAGTATGTAATATGTGACTGTGCTAGAGGGAAAGGGCAAGATGTGTCCCAATGAAGGATGGTAGATGAAGTAAGCAGAAGAACCTCACTTTTATTATAGTTTACTTTAAAGCCTGTCAGTTTTTCAAAGTCGTTTAAAGTATGTTGTATGGTTTTTAAATCGGCCCGAGGATTAGATGTAAAAAGCAACATATTGTCAGCAAATAATGCCGTTCGTATTTCTTCGTTCCCTATTTGAATACCCTGCATAGGGGCCTGTTCCAGAAAAAATCTGGATAGGGGTTCCAAAGCAAGGTTGAAAAGTATTGGGGAAAGCGGGCATCCCTGCCTCGTACCCTTATATAAGGGTATTGAGGCAGACATCCCCGTCAAAGACACAATTTTCATTGTAGGTCTAGAATACATTGCTCGAAAAAAACTTAAAGCACGTCCCGTAAAGCCCAATCTCCCCAAACTCAGAAATAGCCACTCCAGATTGATATTATCAAAGGCCTTTTCTGCATCGAGAGAGACAATGGCCATAGATTTCAACGGGTTTGCTCTTGCATGTTCCAGGACCGCTATGATCTTCCGGATGTTTAAAGTTGCTGATTGGCCTTTGACAAAACCTGATTGTGTCTCATGTATGAGAGATGGTAGTATCGCGGCTAGTCTAGTGGCTATCAACCTAGCCAATATCTTTGCATCAATGTTCAACGCAATTGGACGATACAAGCCAGGCTGTAAGGTATCTTTGCCCTTTTTGGGGATAAGTTTAATGTATGATTCATATCCTGTTGGAAGGTAGGTGCCTTTTGTCCATATTTCATTGAACAGTGATGTAAGATAAGGTAACAAACTGTCTACCATTCCCTTATAAAATTTGTTCGTATAACCGTCGGGTCCCGGAGCTTTTTCATTTGTTGAGATTTTGATTATATTATTTATTTCATCTCTGGATATCGGTGCATTAATCATATCTATTTGGGCCTCTGAAAGGGAGGGAAAATTTATGTTGTTTAACAATTTCGCCGCTGCTTCTGAATCTATAAAGTCCTTAGCATATAATTCTGTATAATATTTCTCCAGAATGGCCATTATGGCTACAGGAGAATGAGTAACCTTTCCTTGCTGATCACATAGGGATGTCATTTGTGTCGGAATATGTGCTCTCTTTATCAACCTCGACATTAGTTTGCTAGGTTTGTTACCAAACCGATGAATTTTGGCCTCTGTGTTTGTTCCACCCTTTCGGCCCATAGATCAAAGTTTTGTTTAGCATTATGCCACTGATTAATATTTTCTAGGCTATTGGACTGTGTCATGTTCTGTTGGGCAGTTCGTAATTGCTCACTAAGTTGTGTATATGTAGCCGTTAGAATCTTTTTATATCTTGTAGTGTATGATATTATTTGCCCCGTAAAACCGATTTACCCGCCTCCCATAGTAGAACACAATCCGTGCTCTCCTCCCTCCTATGACAGATATTCGGCCCACGAAGTATGTAAAAAGCAAACAAACTCCTCATTATCCACCAGATAATTTGGGAATCTCCACATTCTAGGTAAATTTTGATTGTATGTTAAAGTTAATGATAATGATATGGGAGCATGGTCAGATATTACTATATCATGTATATTTGATGAAGTTATAAATGGGACCATATTTTGTGTACAGAACAAGTAGTCCAGTCGGGCCAAGGAATAATGAGGATATGAAAAAAAAGTATACTCTCTCTCAATAGGGTGGCTAATACGCCAATAATCAATTAACTTCAAAGAGTCTATCATATCAGAGAGAGCCGTAGTACGTTCGCCAGTAGGGTGAGCTGGGGGGGTATGGAGAATAGACCCCATTTTGCGATCTTCTCGCGGATACATAACTGAGTTAAAGTCTCCTCCTACTATATGATATGTAGCTTGATCCTGACAAAGCCAAGATACTGTCTCCTCAAAAAACGCCTTTGTAGGCGAGTTGGGTGCATAAATGTTTGAAATTTGAAGGGAATATTCAGGTAGTTGAATAACCACTGACACCTTCCTGCCCAATGAGTCTGTATGTACGGAATGTGTAGTGCAGGACAAAGTCTTGCTTATTAGAATTAATGTACCTGCCTTACGGTGAACCGCAGGTGAGCCTACCACTTCCCCCACCCATTGCTTTTTCATGTAATGAAATGTATCTGCCACTAGGTGCGTTTCTTGCAAGAGCACTATATCGACTTTTAGTCGTTTTAATTGTCTAAGGATACGCATCCTTTTATTTGGGGAGCGCAAACCTTTCACATTCCAAGAAATTATATTTAGTGAGGCCATGATATTTGACAGTGTAATTCAGTATTGTAGGTCATGTAGAGATTAAACTGTAAGTGACCTAATCGAGCATCTGCCATCTTTCTCAGATATTGGCTATGCAATGTGAGAAATATTAAGTAAAGGTAGAATAGAGAGAAAAAAGAAGACAATAAAAAGAAAAAAAACGAGAAAAAAAAACCGAGAAAAAAAAAAAACATGTCAGGAGGTCCCTTAAAAAGGGGACTCCTGAACATTAAAATTTTTTTCTGACTTCACCTTTTTCTACATGTGAAGGAGTGTGAACTCTAACGGCTCCTAGCCCATAAGATCAAACAGTGAAAGTGTTATCCTATTTGGGGGGAATATAACTGATCACGCAGTGAAAGTGTCATCCACATTAGGAAGAAAACATTAGTATAAATTATCAAACAGTAAAAGTATCCTCCACATTCAGGGTAAATATATTTAGTATTCGTTAACCAAAATAACCACCTATGCACACTCAGCATTGAGCTCCTGTTAAATTGGATTAGTTGGAATAAAACAGGGGCTTTTTAACCTTTAAATCCATCTTAATGGCGTTAATATGCGGCTGGTGCTCTCCTCCTTGCTTGTCAGCGTGTATTTTTAACGCCTATTTTGGCCTTTTTATTTATTTCTTTGGAAAGGTCAATCTGGGCTTTCCTGGATAGTGCTCCCTTTCTGATTGAGTATGAACTTTCTTCCGCCGGTAAACTAATATTGATAGAGGTAAGATATTTCTCCGCATCTGCAGGGTTTTTAAAAGACAAGCGTTCACCCTTTTATGAGGTGAGATACAATATCGCGGGGTAAGCCAGAGTAAATTTTATCTTGTGATGATACAGGGTTGTGCATATGATAGAAAAACTTTACGCTTCTTTGATACCTCCGCTGAGTAATCTGCAAAAATTAGTAAAGAATGGCTTTCAATCTGTAGTTTATGTTGTTGCTTAAATTGCTGAAGAATGAGGTTTTTATCCGCATAATTCAGGTACCTTACTATGACCGGTCTGATGTTATTCCTGCCTTCCTTAATGCTACCAATCCTGTGTGCTCGTTCTACTACACAGGTAGCTAGTATTCCTAATGCCTTCGGAATTTCAACAGAACAGAGATGAGTAAGCGCCTCAGATTTAAAAGTTTCTGGGACCCCAATAATACAGAGATTGTTCCGTATAGAGCGGTTTTCTAGGTCCTCTATCTTTTCTTGCAACATCTGCAGAGCATTATCATGTGCGGATAACTCTCTACTGTTATCTATCATTTCATCTTCCAAAGAGGAGATTCTCATCTCTGCTTCCTGTATTTTCTGTTTGTGCATTTGCAAGTCTCTTTGTATCTGTGTAAGCCCCTGCGTTATGGCAGTTTCCACTGTGTGTTTTATCGTGGGTGCCAATAACTGCTTCTGCTATCCGACCACAAGAGAGATCTTCTGAGGGGATTTCAGAAGTACTGGGTTGAGCATATATATTCATTACACAATGTTCGCTCACCTCCTCCTGTGCCTCAGTACTTGTTTGAAGTTTGGCAGTCATGTTAGGGTCCCCCTCCAATGGATAAGTTGCGGATGTCAAGATGACCATTTTAGGGACCCCCATCATGCAGGTATTGAATGCCGTAGATATTGATGTGGCAGGTGTTGCAGATGTCTCAGATGTGGCAGATATAGCGGATATGCTGGCCGTAGTGGTTATAGCTGTGGTAGTAGCTGTTGTAGTAGCTGTAGTAGTAGCTGTGGTGATCGACACATAAGTGGTAATGGATCCTTCGGGTGTTTTTCCTGTACAGGATGCCTCTTGGGAGGCATTGTTCTGGAAGCCATGGGGGCCGATGGAGTGACCTCGCGACACAAAACGGTCCATCGTGCTTGTGTTTGTGCTGTTGGCTATTTCAGCTATATCAGGTATGCACTGCTCCACTCTCTGCACCCCTCTGCTCCGCTCTCTGCCTGCTATATCTGGTATATCAGCTATTTCTGCTATGTACCGCTCCACTCCACTCTGCTATGCACCGCTGCCTGCTATGTCAGGTATGTCAACTATTCCTGCTATGTCGGCTATGCACTGCTCCGCTCTCCGCTCCACTCTGCTATGCACCGCTGCCTGCTATGTCAGGTATGTCAACTATTCCTGCTATGTCGACTGTGCACTGCTCCGCTCTCCGCTCCACTCTACTCTGCTCTCCGCCTGCTGTATCCGGTATGTCAGCTATTTGAGCTATGCACCGCTCTGCTCCACTCTGCTATGCACTGCTCCGCCCCGCCACTCTTGGCCACTGCTCGCAGATACTGAGGTGATTCTGTGGTGATTCGGATAGATTTGAGCAGCCCCTCGCTGACACGAACACGGATAGCAGATGGTGCGCTAGCGGCCGCTATCAGCTAACGGCTACGGGTGTCGAGCAGCTCCAATACAGCTCATACTCAGGCTCATGCAGGGGTTTGAGATGCCGTCCTCGCTATCATCCCCAGGATGGCTTGTACACGGCGTTACATGCGGGCTTTTTCGCAGGAGCCTGTTTCAGTCACTCCTCCTCCATGAGCGCCGGAACCGGAAGTCCATCCCCAATCTCATCTTTTTAAAGTGAGGAACTTTTGGAGAGTGGACCTATATCAGCCTGAAAAGTTATATGAAACTGTATTTTTTTAAGTGGATTATATACAAATTGTGTGGATTTGATAAAGGGAATTTTATCATCTTTGATTAGATGCAATTTTGGGGGCAGAGGGTAGGCATTTATCAGCCCAAAAATAAAAGTGGGGACACTTTTTTTTGCTCCAGAGAAAGTTGCCTGCTCACTGCTAAAGTTGAAGATGGAATGGTGGGGTTGGCGAGTATGGTTGCAGCCTTCTCTGTGTGTCCCTAGTCTGAACCTCTTTCTCTCTGAAAGTGCCATGGGGTAAACCAGTGACACTTCTTGAAATGCTTTCATTCTTGTCTCTTGGGGCTGCTGATAAGGAATCTGGTATAGTGGTGGCAGTGGTACAAAGGGAGGAGCTGCTCAGTTGATGCTCCCACTGAGCTATGTGGTAAGCACTCATGTGTCTTTTCATACATATGGGACCAAAATGACAGATGTTATTACCACACTTGGGATGCTGCTGACAGAGATGACTATGGTGTGATCTGCAGCACATATTTAAAAATGCCCACACAGCTGAGCTCTGGGCAGTGGGCCTGGAGGTAACATTAGCCTGCACCCATGGAGCTCTCCTATCTTGAGGTCACTTAAACAAGAACCTGACATCAGAGTCTACCAAACCTGCAGGATAGGGGAAATAAAAGGTTTATGCATATAACTATTTTAGGAGATTTTATTTGGGACATTACATAGTTTAATTTTTATTTTCCTCTTTACAGGTAAATATGTCTCTCCGGTCTTCTTCTTTCTCTTGCTCTAAAAAGTTCCAGTCTATCCAGTACGATGTGGAAATAAGTATGCCTGAGCATTTTGAGATTCCAACACAAATTTCCATTCCAAAAAGTGGAATATCTGTTAAACACACCTCAGCTGAAGGAAGTATACGTTATAATGAACAAGGTATCAAATTTGCATAATAATTTATATTGCTTTATTCTTTTTTCTCATAATTGCCAGTAAGTGAAAACAAAGCAAAATAAGAGCTATGATTTGGGTTCTTTAACCACTTGCCTGATGGGCACTTTCACCCCGTTCCTGCTCAGACCAATTTTCAGCTTTCAGCACTGTTGCACTTAGAATGCCAATTTACCCATCTAAAGTTTTTATACATTTTTTTTCCACACAAATAGAGATTTATTTTGGTGGTATTTAATCACCGCTGGGTTTTTTTTTTTGCTGAACAGATTTTAAAAGACCAAAAATTTTGAAAAAAACATGTTTTTCTTAGTTTCTGTTTTTGCAAACAGGTAATTTTTCTCTTTCACTGATGTGCACTAAATAGGCTGCACTGATGGGCTGCACAAATGTGCACTGATAGGTTGCACTGATGGGCACTGAGGAGGCGGCATTGGTGGGCACTAATGAGTAGGCACTGATGAGGCTTCACTGATAGGTGGCACTGATAGGCAGCACTGAAGGGCACTGATAGGTGGCACTAATAGCACTGATAAGCGACACTGATGGGCACTGATAGGTGGCATTGATGGGCACTGATAGGTGGCACTGATGAGAAGGCACTGATTGGCAGCACTGATGGGCACTGATTGGCACTGATAGACAGCACTAATGAGCACTGTTGGGGCTGCACTAATGTAGATGTCCCCTTTCACACTAGCCAGTTACCAGCTCTCTCCTCACACTGTCACAGCATGAGAAAAAGAAAACAAATACCAATAACTGGCACATGTGTTTACATCATGATCAGCTGTGATTGTCTCTTTACCCCGATCTGTGAACAGCTGTTTTCAAAGGACAGAACAATCACAGAGTGCTCCATGGGGGGTATGAAGGGGGCACAGTTCAAGGAGGACATCAATAGATGTCCTCCTAGAACTGAACGACTGCGCTGTAGCTGTTATTCAGATATAGCGCAGTCCACAAGTGGTTAAAGGCCGTCTATGGGCAAAACCGAATTCCAACCTCACCCTCACCTAGTCTGTTTTTTTATTACTTTTTGATTTGCTCACCTCTCTGGTTTATTTCTGGGTGTGGAGGACTGGTAATCTAGTGATGCATATCTGCCTGGACGCCACTTTCTTTTGGTTCCTGAGGGGGCCCCACCCCCGGATAGCCAGTATGAGGTGTTCACATAGTACAGGCAGTGAGATGGACATTCAAAGAAAGCCCCACGTACTGTACACAGAGTAGGAGAGAAGAACCAGAACATCACTTGACCACAGATTTAGAATGATAAAAGGTAGTAGGATTCAAAGACAATTAGGTAATATTGCTGTTTTCAAGAGGATTTTGACACTGGTAAGCAAAAAGACAGTGACCAGCCTCGTATAACTGCTCCAACTTCCAGCATGGCTCTTTTCTCTGCTAGTGTCCTAGGGGGATGGACTGCTTTTCTCTACTATTAAAAATGTAATTTTCAATTTTTCTTTTTTCGTGATTGTTTTTTCTTCAATTAAAAGTTAATCTACAAACTGCTTGAGTTAATCTCCATACAGCTATCCAGATTGGCATGAACTCAGCAATAGTTTTGAATGCAATCCCTGTTTTCACTGGATGATTGCAGGATGCATACCCACATGTCCCTATTTTTTAAACATATCATTGATGGACTTTGCTTAGTTGTAGGTCCCTGCCATTTTCAGTTCATAGTACAGCCATTTGGCTTGTCTTCCACAACCCTGTGTTCATCAAAGATTTATCCCTTTTTGCTTGCCTTGGTACACTCATGGGGCATGGGAAAATGGCAGGACTATGAACTGGAAATGCCAGGGACCTACTGCTAAGTAACGCTTATCACTAATATGTTGGAAAAATAGGAACATGTGAGTATGCATTCTGGATGTATATGCCCGAAGGTCTTCCTAATGGAGAGTGGCTACGATCAATCTGGTAAATTTAATTTGAGTTTTTAGGACAGAAATAGTACATTTAAGAGGGGAAGAATGGAACAACCAGTTTGTAGCCCCTGGAAACCATCTACCATACCCAGGCATCTAAGATGCTGTCTATCAAGGTGTCTGCAAAGACTAATAGAGGTTCCTCACTATAGAAAGTGCAGACACTTCTAATATTGCTGCTGGCAACAGTATAACCCAATTGCCCTTTGAATCCAGTGTTTTTCAATCAACTCCAAGAAAAGAATGTTATAGTGACTAAAAAATGGGATTTTAATTGCTATGCCAGTGATTAATAACAGGGTGTTGAGAGGATGTGGTGTGTGGGGCAGGATGGAGCCTGGAGATAAGCTTTAGCTTTTCAAGTAGAGCATTTTTATCAGTAGCCAACTACAGATACATGGTTTCTTGTTTTAATGATATGGTAAATACAAATGGACCCTTTTCTAGTTTTACAAAGCTTTATTTTTTTACTAATATAATAAACATGTTATACTCACTTGCTCTGTGCAACCTCCTCTTCTAGGGTCCCTTGCTAGGGCTCTCCGCAACTAGATCCCAAGCCAGGCTCTGTGTATTCATTGACACACATAGAGAGGCTCCGCCCCTCCTCCTGCTCTCTGCTAATTGGTTTTGACTGACAGCAGCAGGAACGAATTGCTCCCGCTGCTGTTTCTGACTCAGTGCAAAGGGAGCGAGAGAGCAGTGCTGCTGCTCTGGAGAACAGCGCTGAATTGGGATCGGGCTCAGGTAAGTATTTGGGGAGTACAACTACTTTAAAGTATTGCTCTGTCCATTGAACTTTTTTACTCACATAAACAGCTATAATATATTATAAAATTATATATATATATATATATATATATTTAATAATACGTGCCTATATCTGTCATTGCTCAAACCAATGAAACATAAAATCTCATTGGTTGCTATGATACTCTACTTTGCACATCAGTACTGTACTTTTTATTGCCTTGTCAAACAACTTTGACAGTCTCAGTCTGCTTCTGGTTGCTCGTAAATTACATCCTTCTTGACATTTCTGAAATCCTGACATTTCACTTTATGTTGGTAGTTAAACAACTTTGCTTATACATGAGTGCTTTTTCTGAGACGTTTTGATGTGAACAAGATTTTTTATTCATCTAAAATGGCAACTCATCACTCATTTGTATTACTAGCATCTGCATTTTTTATTGAAATTAAATGTGAAAATTGAAGTAATTTTGATAGTTTTGTAGATTTATTATTCAAGGTAATCTGGAAGCTTAGTTTAGATAAGAATGCCTTATGAAATACATGTCATGTCATTTGCTTGTTTTCTGATTGTATTTTTAATAGGGATGATTCAAGTCTGCCACATTAAATGTTTTGCCAAAAGAAACAGAAAGTTTCCTATTAAATTCTTACCGCAATTTTCCTTTCCTGATAAACTCCACGGTAGCATAGCATAGCATAGCATAGCAGACTCACATAGCATACATAGCAAACCAAATTAGACTCGCTGCTACCCTATAGGACCCCACTCCCATAAATTTTTTGAGGCTAAGCCAGAGAACGTGTTCTATAACTAGCCTACTCATGACATTTGGAAGGTACCCATGCTGTCATTGATTCTATCAGGAAAGGAAAATTACGGCATATATTGGGAATTAACTAGTCAAAAAACAAGGCTAAGATGCTGAAAAAGCTTTATATGCTAAGTAGCTAGCCAGCATAACCCATCCAGTGATGATTCTGGATAATATCCCCTTCCCCCTGGTTCTGCTAGAGAGAACAAAGTGATTACCTAAATCTCTAAACAAAGCTGTAGCTTGTAAGCGCACCCAAAGGGGTTGATTTACTAAAGGCAAATAAACTGTGCAATTTGCAAAGTGCACTTGCACTCTGCAAGTGTTGCTCCAAAGCTTAGTAAATGAGGGAAAGCTTTGCTGACTTCCATCATCCAATCATATACAAGCAAAAATGTTTTTTTATTTTTATTTGCCTTGCATGTGATTGGGTATTCTTTGTAAAGTGAAACTTTACCTTATTTACTAAGTTCTGGAGCAACTGCACTTTGCAAAGTGCACAGTGTATTTGCCTTTAGTAAATCAATCCCAAAGTATCCCAATATCTATGGCAAGATACTGGTTCTGCATGTGGGGCAAACTATTCTTTAGTTCTCAAAGGATGCCAAAGCTACCTAGGATTGCATCTCAGTGTGGGTATAAACACTATCCGGACTAGGCAGAATGCCAAAAAGTGAAGCCCTGATACTGGCAAACTTCTTGGCTGAGGAAAAAGCCCTTAGAGAGGCTGCTTTCATGACTAAGCCTTCACTCGAAACTATACTAAAAGTGATCCTATCTGGAGCTGCAGACCACCAATGGGCCCCTTGTAGCCTAGGGCCCTGGCCCTGGCTAACTTCCTGACTGAGGATATAGCCATTAAAGAGGTTTTGTACATGGATGACTCCTCACTCAAACTGGACTGAAGGTAGTCCCACCTGGAGCGTCAGGCCTCTAGAGGATCCCTTGTAGCCTAAGGCCCTGATCTTGGCAAACTTCCTGGCTGATATCATACCCTTAGAGAGGTTTTTGTCATGGTTCAGTCTTTACTCAAGCTGGACTGAAAAGAGATCTCATTTGGAGCTGGCAAGGAAGTCCAGAGCAAGTAGTAAATTCCACTTTAGGAGTCTTGGCTCTCCATCAAAAACCTAGATGCAGCACTCCTTAAAGGTATTAGATGAGTGAGGAATAATTCACCTATGAGACTTTGGAGAGAGCAGAATGTAATGAATGAACAAAAAGAGAAGAACAAGGGTGGAGTATTAAGCCCTGTGATAGAAGATTTAATCTGAGAGCTAGATGGACTGGGTTCCAATAACTCAGAACCAAAAGCAGAAGCCCAGGCCTGTTTGGCCAATTGGGAAATTACTACAATGATTGCCATTAGATTTAGCAATAGACCCCCAAAATCTGTCGATTGTTTAGATTGGCAGAAAAACATCCAACTTTAAAACTTCCCCTGATCTCTCACAGCATCCACTCTCAGGGCTTGCAGGCCTGTGCTCCTTGGGAAAGACTTTCCAGCTTGCAATTGTGAGGAGATGCACACAGATCTATCTCTGGAATCTTGCCCAGAGATGAAATCCACTTGAAGTAACCTGAATATACTGTAGGAACTACTGTACTCATTGCTCATTTGGGCCATGGAATATAGATTCCTCCCAGACGTTCCAAATCCCGGAAATGTAGACTTGCTGAAGTGTTAGAACATTCTTCTCTTCCCAGGTCACAATCTGGTTCTGATCTGCTCCTTAATGTAGTACATCACTGCAATGTTGTTCAGCCTTATCAAGGCTAAAGAGCCTACTGTCAGGTGATAAAAAGCATGTAAAGCAAAAAAGGGCTGGCCAGAAATCTGGAGTGTTCAAAACAACTTCCTTAACAGGAGAGTTCCACTGGCCATAGCTGTACAGCACAGAAGATCTTCTACTGTTGCCAAAGCCCAAAGATTTTTCTGATTGTCTGTGAGATATGAATAGTTTGCTGCATATCCACTGTTAGAGAAAAAAAAAACCTTCTGGACAGGGAGCCTCCTTCACTGAGCCCACTTTAATATCGGGATATGATGGTCTCAATCATCATCAGGCTTTGAGGCAATGACAGTGGAAGAGACAGTGGAGGAGAAAATAATGTTTTCTGAACTATTATAAATTAGGCTCCCAGATACACAAGCACTTGTATAGGGGTAGATGACCCTTTTTTAAATACTAGCCAGTCAACCTCTTGTAGGTTTCAGAGGACCCCCTCTGTATTCTTGAAAATTATCTGATTTCTCCATGGGTCAAGACATAATGCAGCTTACATGTCTGCTGGTTGAGATTGCAACCAGCAGACATGTAAGCTGCATTATGTCCTGACCCATGGAGAAAATTTAGGTATGTCTAAAAAGAAACACTGCTGGGAAGGTGGAAATAGGCAACCCACTAAGCAACAATAGTACCCATCTTAAAAACTTGTCTGCTGGAATTGGAATTGCTGTCCCCTGAGACAGAAAGTTTTGACATTGGTTGCAGAACTTGTCTCTTTTTGTCGGAGGGATTCTTGCTGGCACCATCAGGGGTTTGAAGGTGACTGATTGTCCAAAGAGGATCTGAAGTGCTTGTTCTGAGAATTCAAGTGTCCAAGACCAAAGCTGTACATGCATGTTTGAAGAGGTACTCATAGATATGTACTGGTGGCATGATCTCAAAAAGACAGAAAACCATCCTATCTGCCTGGAGTGGAGCTGTTTGCTGCTTTCTTGGATGAGGGTTCTCTTTCTGTCAAATTCTTCCTTTACATCAAGCTGGAACTGTGGGAGCAAACCTCTTGTGTGATAACATGCTGCTTGAGGACTGTTGTTCAACCCAGCTAACTCCTAGGAATTGACTCCTCAACTTTGTGAAACTGCGTATTTCATATATGACCACAGATGGAGTCTGTAGATGATGTAGAACACCGGAAGGCTTTATTCTAGAAATCATATACAGAAAATAGGTGCTTTTCTAGAATAACGTCTAGTTTACAGTGTTCTACCTGATAAATGGACATCACATGTGTGTTTATATAACACCCAATGGCAATTGATTGGTTTCAATGAGACTACAAACAAGAACCCTGAAAATCTGTAGATAAGAAGCAGTAAAACTGAAATTTGCAGCAAACAGATCCCACTGCTGAGGTGTCCAAGTTTTATTGAAAGTCAGTGGTGATTCATCAAATGGCAGTGCCTCAGCTTAATGTTAGCTTTGTTAGTACAAATGTAGTCCTTGTTAAGAAATGATATGTTAAATAGCATCTGAAACCCAAACACTAACTTTCCAGGGCATAAGCCCTCAGTACCCTCAGCATTAAAGTGCATTTACTGTGTGACCTTCAAAATACATGGTCACAGCAGACACGGAAAACATTTATGTGGTATTTAGAGGTTATTAAAGCTTACAGTCATGGGTCAAACAGCAGTTATATAAGTATTAGTTATCCAAGTGGAGACACTTTAGAAATTAAAAGTTTGGGACCCTCTAACAAGTGGTGGAAAGGTGAATTTTGAGGTTCTTCGGTGTTGCCTTCATTGCAAGGAAAGGAAAACTTGCATGTAGGAAAAATGACCTTCGGTAATAGCGAGCCCCCTTCCCAGTTTTCCCCCAAATACTCTCTCCAAGTGTGGATAAAGTGGAGGGCAAGGGAAGATCCATGTTGTAGTCAATAGCAAAATACTTGGAGTTTTTTTTTCAATTCCTGGAGTATTCACACAATTTATCAGCCAGTCATCACACAGCCTGACTGAAGTAGCAGATCCCCCACAGCATAGGTTTCTGTGTATGCCCAGCACCATGTTCTAAAAGAAGGTTTAGGCCAATAGAGATTCTTATATTTCCTTCATCTGTACCCTAAAATTTAACCCCTAGAACATAGGCTGCTGGGCAGCCCAGGCACCTGTTGCTTGCTGGTTTATTCCCACCCAGGGAACCCTCAAGAGTCCCACTCCCCTAGAATAAGAGATCTAGATAGCACTGCTCATTAGATTGAATTCCTCAATTATTGTCTGATCTGTTAAATCTTCAAACTTTCATAACAACTTTAACCCTCTTGCAGCGGTGCTGGGATTTCATCCACAGCTGTTCCAAGAAAAAAATATCACCCAGAAAAATCCCTAGGAGCTATACTCTTATGACAGGTTTTCTTATACAGTATTTAAGAAATAACAGTAGATTTAAACTCAAAAGGCTTATTAGGAATTGTTGTCAAATGTTAGCTTTAAATCTGATTTGTATTGGTTATTGCTGAGAAAATAACTGTAATTTCAGAATTGATTTAGTAGATTACGTGTAATTCCTAAGTTGGAAGCAGCAGGAAAAACTGTATTCTAGAAATTGTACTTCAAAGACATTCTCTGCTGTTATGTAAAATCTAAATTGTATAAATTGTATAATGTCAGTGATTTCTCTGCAAATGACTGATCTTGGGGCATGAGTTATATAAACTTTAGGAAGAAAAAAGAAGGCTTTATTTTTATCAGGTATGCATCTAAGTAATATTTGATATACTAAGGCCCAGTTACGAAAATCAAAAAAAGTATGGATTGTGGGGATGCTGGGGAGGTAATTGATGCAGCAGAGTTAAAAAAATGTTATTTTTAATGATTGGATCTGGCCCTACCTGAAATACAGTCACCACACACAAACATGGGTCCCATTGTGTCTGCAAGCTTAGCCAGAACTTTCTAAAAATCCAGGTCTAGCAAAAAGCTCAAAGATTAGCACTAGCATTTTGCTTTGGACCCTGGATTAATATTTGTTTTCCATTTGTTGTGCTGAGTAGAAATTGTGCCCACTCAAGCGCAATTTCCACAGATAGCTAAACCTTGTTAGACATGATAAAACCCGAAGATTCTGAAGGAGTTTGCTAAAGCAGTATTAAACGGAAAAGTGGGCATTTATTATATTACAGCTCACCAATTCTAAAAACTAGTTCCATCTGGTGATCCAGCCATCTCTGTTGTTTTTCAGCAGAACAAGCTCTTTATCCCAAAAGGAAAAAAAAACTGTTTGCTGCAACTAATTACAAAGTATTAGCTGGAGTTCAGCTTCAATTTTTCTGGTATATTTAAATCTGTTAGTACATTTAATACTCCCCTCCCCCAAGACTGGCAATGCTGCTGTCCAAAGTTGCCCCTATGCACATTCATCCAGAATGGAGGCACTTCAATACAGAAGGTGTGTTACTTGCCAGATCACTAAGTGAAAACAGGGAAAAATCCTAAAGCTAATACAGCTAATACATGTACTGATTGGTAAGCTGCAATATATTACATTTTTGTTTTTTTGTTTAATGGGGCCTAATGTAATATGTTACTAGTGTGAAAAATCTCCAAATAGATCCAAACACAGTAAAATAGCTAGGTTTCTGTAGCAGAAGTCTGGACATGTGTCCAACAAAATGGCTGTAGTAAAACTGTGAAAGTGACAAACAGCCTACATTAAAGTAGAGGAAGGGGACAAAAGACCCAGAATTAAATAACTGCAGAGTTTTTACTCAGTGTGTGCATAGCTCCCAACTGTCCATAATTTTGAGGGACTGACCCTAATTTGAAACAAAGTCTCTCTATTCCTCTTTCCTCCTCATTTGTCCTTCATTTTGGCTTGATCTATATAACTGTATATAAAATGCACTTTTTATCTTTCAAATAGCGTTTCCTAGTGCTAAACCTTTGTTCTAAATTTCTAATTTGCTGCATTTGTAAAACTCAAAAGCCAGTTTAAAGGAATAGTAGTGGTTAAAAAACATATATAACTCTCCTTTAACCACTTTAGGACCGGAGGATTTTCCTGCTTAATGACCAGGCCACTTTTTGCAACTTGGCACTGCGCGAAGTTAACTGACAATTGCGCAGTCATGCAATGCTGTACCTAAACAACATTTTTGTCCTTTTTTTCCCACAAACAGAGCTTTCTTTTGGTGGTATTTTATCACCTCTGCACTTTTTATTTTTTACGATATTAATAAAAAAGATCATAAATTCTGGCAAAAATTGACATTTTCTACTTTGACAGTTAAAAAATATCCAATATATTCAATTTTTGGCATATATTTAGGCCAAAATGTATTTAGCTACATGTCTCTGACAAAAAAATTCTCAATGAGCGTAATTGTATTGGTTTGCGCAAAAATTATAGCGTCTACAAACTATGGTGTAAATACTGGAATTTATGCAGCTTTAATTTCTGACTGCCTATCTCAATTATTGAAGTGCTAAAATGGCAGGGCAGTAGAAAACCCCCCTAAATTACCACTTTTTGGAAAGTAGACATCCTAAGGAATGTAGTGAGAGGCATGTTGAGCTCATTGAATATTAATTTTTTTTGTCACAGGTGTTTGAAAAATGACTAAAAAAAAAAGTTTTTGTTTTTACAAAAAGTTGTCATTGAAATGATATATTGCTCACGCATGCCATGGGCATATGTGTAATTACACCCCAAAAAATATTCTGCTGCTTCTCCTGAGTACAGGGATACCACATGTGTAGCTGTGTACGGAACCCCGATAGCCAATCACCACCTTTAGAATTTCAAAGGGCGTAAATTTCTCATTGCACTTTCTCACTGCCTAGTGATACAGATCTCACTTTTTGTCACAAAGTTTTGGAAATTGAAAAAAAAAGGAAAAAAAACGCATTTTCCTTTTTTTCTTAATTTTCCAAGATAAATGAGAGCTGCAAAATACTCGCCATGCCTCTCAGCAAATAGCTTGGAGTGTCTACTTTGCAAAATGGGGTCATTTGGGGGGGTTTTGCTATCTTGGCATTTCACGGCCTTCAAAACTGTGATAGGTAGTAAGTGAAATCAACAATTTACGCCCTTAGAAAGCCTGAAGGTGGCGATTGGTTTTCAGGGTCCTGTACGCGGCTAGACTGCCAAAAAGTCTCACACATGGGGTATCCCTGTACTCAGGAGAAGCAGCAGAATGTATTTTGGGGTGTCATTTCACATATACCCATGGCATGTGTGAGCAATATATCATTTACTGACAACTTTGTGTAAAAAAACAAACAGAAAAAAAAATAATAATAATTTTCCCGAAACTTGTGGCAAAATATAAAATATTCCATGGACTCAACTCACCATGCCTCTCAGCAAATAGCTTGGAGTGTCCAATTTGCAAAATGGGGTAATTTGGGGGGGGGGGGGGTTTGTGCTATCTTGAAATTTCAGGGCCTCTGAAACTGTGACAGGTAGTGCGGAGGTAAAATAAGCAGTTTACGCCATTAGAAAACCTGAAGGTGGGGATTAATTTTCGGGGTCCCGTACACAGCTAGGCTCCCAAAAAGTCTCACACATGTTGTATCCCTGTACTCAGGAGAAGCAGCAGAATGTATTTTGGGGTGTCATTTTACATATACACATGGAATGTGTAAGCAATATATCATTTAGTGACAACTTTGTGTAAAAAAAAAAACAAAAAAAAAAAAGAAATAATAATTTTCCCAAAACTTGTGGCAAAATATAAAATATTCCATGGACTCACAATGCCTCTCAGCAAATAGCTTAGAGTGTCTACTTTGCAAAATGGGGTAATTGGGGGGGGGGGGGGGTTGTGCTATCTTGAAATCTCAGGGCCTCTGAAACTGTGACAGGTAGTGCATTGGTAGTAATTGTTTGGTAAAATTTAAAAGATGATATTATGCCGAGTACATAGACACCAAGCATGACATGCTTTAAAAATTGCGCACGCCCGTGCAGCGGCAACAAACTACGTACGGTTTTAAAAGTCTTTAAAAGTCTTTACAGGTTACCACTTTGGACTTACAGAGGAGGACTACTGCAATAATTACTGCCCTCGACCTGGCGTTTGCGGCAATACCTCACATGCATGGTGCAATTGCGGTTTACATATGACACTAGACCAACGCTTGCCTGCGCATTTGCACGCTAGCACGGAGGGACAGGGGAGCTTGATTTTTTTTTATTTTGCTTTTTTATGTTATTTTGACACCTTTCCTTTCATGTTTTTTTTTTTAAATAATTTTTATTGTTATCACAGTGAATTTAAATATCCCCTATGATAGCAATTTGTAGTGACAGGTAGTCTTTTTTTAAAAAATTGGGGTCTTTTAGACTCTAGATCTCTCCTCTGACCTTAATGCATCTGACCACACCAAAATTGGTGTGATAAAATGCTTTCCCAATTTCCCAATGGCGCTGTTTATTTCTGGCGAAACAGAAGTCAAATACTTGTAGCTTCCGGTATCTTAGGCCATAGAGATGATTGGAGCCATTCTCATCTCCAATCAGCTCTATGGTTAGATAACTGAACCACCGACTGCACTCTCGGGTTAACCGGTGGGACAGGATAGCCCGAGAAAAACTGCGGAAGGCGGTGGAAGGCGGCGGGAGGGGGGGAGTCCCCTCCCACTGCATGTAAAAGCAGTCTAGCAGCCAATTATCCACTATGATTGCTTTTACATGAAAGCCGACCGCTGGCTGTAAAAAACAATACCAAGATGATGCCTAAATCTGCAGGCATCTTCCTGGTATAACCACTCAAAGTCCAGCAACGTACCAGTACATTGCTGGTCCTTGTTTGGCATATAGTGTAGGTTTTTTTTTTTGTCATGCAGCCTGTGGGCTGAACGAAAAAAAAGGGAACCAAACAGAAATCACCACAGGAAAATTGTGTAGTATACACACCATTAACCGCCCAAACATCCAAACCCACTTATTTAATGGTGGGTATACATGACAATATTCCACGTATACCTAAAGGTATTTTAACTGCAGTGGTGAAATCAACCTACCACAGCACTGCCATCAGAGGTATCCATATATGCTGAGCACAAACGCTGTTTGTGTCAGAATATATAAAATCAGTGTGGCAGCCGACGGGTCCCTGCAAGAGAAACAGGTTAACAAAAGAATGAAAAACAAACAAGTACAGTAAAAGTACAGTAGGAAGAGTAGAAGAACATAAAAATAACTTAGACGACAACTATTTTTGGCTTTTTTATTTTATTTTTTTTTTTGTAATTTTTATTTTATGTTTTTATGTTTTTTTTTTTTTACACTTTTTGTTTTCTTCAACGTTAAATTTCCAGGTTCCAGGTTAGGGTCTCTCAAAATGGCAATAGCCATCAAACATCTTTTGAGACCCTGTGTAAATGTGCCCTAAACTGTGCCGTGCTGTACCCTATGCTAATAATCCACTAGTGTGTGGTAGCGACTGAGACAGTCACCATGGCAAAGACCAGGTCGGTCAGGACAGTCGGGATAATAATTACGGGTACCACACCTAAATCCGCGCTTGCTGCAGACACAGCCTCTTTTTTGGGGGTATCTTTGGGTAGGGGGACTCGGGAGGAATTCCAGAAAATGCCTCTCATGCAGCTGGCTCACTGCATCTGGTTGGGGAAGTTGGGCAGGAGCACCAGCTGGATACAGAAGGGCTCTGATTATCTCTTCCTGGTGAAAGAAGGATAATGTTTCGGCAGAAGCTTTGTATTAGACAAAAGCGTTGTAAATAGCCAATTGAAATAGGTATACAGACACTTTTTTGTACCAGCATCTGGCCTTATGGGCGATTAAGTACGGTCCCATCATCTGGTCGTTGAAATCCACCCCTCCCATTTTATGGTTATAGTCGTGGACACAGAGGGGCTTCTCAACGACAACACCGGTGACCGTAGTAATTTCGACTGCCGTGTCTGGGTGAATGGAGGACAGAACGAAAACGTTCCGTGTGTTCTTCCACTTCACTGCAAGCAATTCATCGCATCTCAAGCAGGCTCTTTCCCCTGGACTCAGTGGGGCATTTAGCCGTTGGGGGAAGCCCCGGTGATTATATTGCACGGTGCCACAAGCGCCAATTTGTAAATCGAGCAGGTGACTAAATAGTGGCACGCTTGTGTAGAAGTTGTCCACGTACAAATGGTACCCCTTTCCGGATAAGGGTGACACCAAGTCCCAAACTATCTTGCCGCTGCTCCCTATGTAGTATGGGCAGTTCGGGGGATCCACAGTGCTATCTTTTCCCTCATAGACCCTTAAACTAACTGTAAAGCCTGTGGCCCTGTCACACAGCTTGTACAGTTTGACCCCGTATCTGGCACGCTTGCTGGGGAGATACTGTTTAATAGCAAGGTGGCCAGTAGACTTTATCAGGGACTCATCAACGCAGACATTTTGTTTGGGGGTAAACAAGGCTGCAAACCGCTGATTGAAGTGGTCTGCGAGGGGCCGAATTTTGTGGAGTCGATCATATTCAGGGTCTCACCGAGGACGACAGATTTCATTGTCGTTGAAATGCATGATCCAAAATATTTGTTCATATCAAGCCCTGGACATAGCAGCAGAGAACACGTGCATTTGATGAATTGGGTCAGTGCACCAATATAACCGCAATTCATTCTTTTTTGTAATGCCCATGTTGAAGTATAGGCCCAGAAAGGTCTTAAAATCAGAAACCGTTATAGGATTCCAGGCGAATGGTCTGGCAAGGGGTGAATTTGGGTTGGCCGCGATGAATTGAAAAAATCTAAATGATCCACAATAGATCTGTAAAGATCTTCAGTGAAAAACAGCTCAAAAAAATTAAGGGGATTAAAACCAGCTGTTTCCACTCGAATTCTGGGTTGGGCAGTGAATGGGGGAAGTACGGGTGCTGTAGAATCTGTGGGCTGCCAATTAGGATATGCCAGCGCTTCAGGGAAGACACTATGGGCTCTACGGGCCTTTCTTCGCATACGCGGTGGCTGCGGGCCACTACTCGTGCTAGCCACTGCACCAGCATCAACTGCACTTATGGGACTCGCCACGTCACCAAGTCTTACTGCAGTGCTGGTTGTACTAGGTCCAGGGTGTACTAGGCCGCTCGTGCTTGCCAGATCACGAGAAGTGTGAGCAGCACTAGTACTGGCACTCATGAGAAACATCCGGTTCTTGCATCTCAGCAACTCCAGAATGGGGTCGGGTACGCCTGACCTTAGCAGGGACCCATCCGTCATCTGAGCTGTCTGTCCGGGAGCCGCTGCTGTCTACAGGTACATATACTGACCCTGATTCTGCCAATGAGGCTTCCCCATCGCTCTCATCTGACATGGTCAGTATACTGTGGGCCTCTGCACTACTGTACCACCGTTTGGACATTTTATCAACTCAATTTACCGGTATAGTAGTGTGACTAACAGGTAAAAAAGCACCTGGTTGTCAAGGACTATTTGGTCGCTACAAAAAAAACTGCTAGTGCTAGCAGAGATCGGGCCTGACTCTGCTAACGCAGCGGTTTTGTGTGATTTGTGTTCTTTGGAAGTGACAGTAATCTATTGATTACTGCACTTGGCTGGGTAGGGTGGGCTAGGCGGAGGGGCTAAATGCAGGTGCTGGCAGGAATCAGTGCTGATTGTGCAAACACTGCGTTTTGGGAACACTAAACTAGGGGGACGCTAGTTTAGTTCTGATCAGATTATGCAACATGCAAGGAAAACTACTCTACTGCATTCAGCAACACACTACATTTCTCTTCCTAACCTGCTGACTTTACCTTGCCTTTTATCAGTAATAACACTGCTTTATGTGACTAGATTAAATTGTAGCTGAATACGTTTGAATTTGGTCTTATTACAATACATTTTTAAAACCAGATGTGGTGCAATGAATTATCTATTCTGACTCTTAAACAAAATTAGGCTAATAATGTTGGTTATTACATTGGTACGTGGTATCTTTTGCACATTCTTAATGCATTTGTTGTGTCATAGTGATGTTTTCTATGCACAGATATTTCTGCAGAAATGGAATATATAAACACAGTTTCAATAGGAAAAAAGTGACCCACTCATACCAATAGGGAAAGAGTGATTATTGCTAGGCTAATTAGACTATAAACAAGAAAAGATTCCCCTATGTATGGGACTGTAAATGCCACTGAACACTGTGTTATGCATAAAATATCTTTGTTATTACAAAATACATACAAAATAATAACATAAATCAATAACATCACAGGGCATAAAAATATGCATGCATATGACAGACCAATTACCGAACACAATAGGGGCGCTTAGGAGTACAAGGTGATCGTGGAACCGGAACCGACCCTATGCGTTTCGGGCAAAAGAGCCCTTCTTCAGGGGTCACCCAAAGCTCCAGATACAATACCTAGTATATCCTTAGCGTCTATCCCTATGGATTGGATTGGTCTGTCAGCTAAAAGATGGTATTACTACCATTAGGAGGAATGCCCAAATTCCCACAGGCCCGTTCCGGGGCTGCGAAGTCCGTGAGAGTATGAGAGAAGTAGTAGCATCCGCCCAGAGGAACCAGGGAGGCACCACGATGACCGGCAGAAGAAATTGGCTCAGTATAAACTACTCCCGTAAGGGGGAGAGGGATATATCCATGTAGCAACCTGTATTGCACAGGAAGGATGAGACCGCAGAGGGTCCAGAATAGTACAAGTAGTAATAGTCTTGTATGGGTAAGATCAAGGTGTATGTGTATCTGTCTCCTATCTTGCTATGGGCTTGGCATCCTCTGGCAGAGGAGACAGATACACATACACCTTGATCTTACCCATACAAGACTATTACTACTTGTACTATTCTGGACCCTCTGCGGTCTCATCCTTCCTGTGCAATACAGGTTGCTACATGGATATATCCCTCTCCCCCTTACGGGAGTAGTTTATACTGAGCCAATTTCTTCTGCCGGTCATCGTGGTGCCTCCCTGGTTCCTCTGGGCGGATGCTACTACTTCTCTCATACTCTCACGGACTTCGCAGCCCCGGAACGGGCCTGTGGGAATTTGGGCATTCCTCCTAATGGTAGTAATACCATCTTTTAGCTGACAGACCAATCCAATCCATAGGGATAGACGCTAAGGATATACTAGGTATTGTATCTGGAGCTTTGGGTGACCCCTGAAGAAGGGCTCTTTTGCCCGAAACGCGTAGGGTCGGTTCCGGTTCCACGATCACCTTGTACTCCTAAGCGCCCCTATTGTGTTCGGTAATTGGTCTGTCATATGCATGCATATTTTTATGCCCTGTGATGTTATTGATTTATGTTATTATTTTGTATGTATTTTGTAATAACAAAGATATTTTATGCATAACACAGTGTTCAGTGGCATTTACAGTCCCATACATAGGGGAATCTTTTCTTGTTTACAATTTACAGGGATGATGGCCACTGACACTGGGCACTGAGTGACAAGATACTGTTTTGTTCTTGGCTAATTAGACTATGACCATAAACACCACAGAAGTAGTCAGGGCTCATTTTTGTTGAGCTTACTCTAGCAATACTTCTAAAGCAGCAACTGGTTGACCACCACATTTGCTTTGACCAGAACATTTGCTTTGAGACTTATGAACGGTGCTCAATGGCAAATGAAAAGTCATGAAAAGTGATATGAGACTAAGACAGGGCACATCATGGTGGAAGTGGGTCCTTTTAAATGAATAGATGTGGTACTGTAAGTAGTAGTTTATGTGAATTGTATGAAGCCTAGCAACACAATGAGCTCAGAAGATCCACGTAATATATGTAATATCCATTTATTGCTAGGAATGTCTGTCAACTTGAAACAAAAGCAATCTGTATGCTGCTTTGTTTATGTAGAATGGTAGAAGTACATGTGTAGAGACTGCTTTTAAAATAGTAATGCTGGGGGGAAATGGGCTTATAAAGATTGTTGTGTTAATCATATTTTTCATACATATAGCTCTTGGTGTGACATGTTTGATTTATCAGATAAAGTGGTCACATGACAGCTCCAGAAAAAATGTAAACTCTGGTAGCCAAGGTCAAACTAAAAATCAAGACAAGGTGGCAAGATGACAAAATAAATATATTTGAAATACATGGCCTGAGTGTTAAGACAGGTGCAGTTACGCTATGAATTTCATTGAAAGAACAGAGCTCAGTCAAGAAAAAAAAAAAAGTCAGAGCAGGCAAAAAAAATTCAAAAGGTTGTGAAATACAAATATAGTAGAAATATCTCAGTTACAACTTTTGTTTTCTCTATTCTGAGCCATTCTCTTTATAGAAATAAATTCTCCAAATCTGTATGTGAAATGTGAACATAAAGTGCACATCCCATCATGAGATAAAGACTTATTTAAAAAGCAGATATATTCAGGATTCTTTAAAAGTAAGTCTTTTGTGTGAATAATCCTGGAATAAATCTCAAAATTTCTCGTATTATACACCATTCCGAGTATTCTTCCTTTGATGCTTATAATACTCATCCTCAGCAAGGCTGTGTGTGATGTCAGTAGTGTTGAAAGAGGGAATGCTCAGCAGAATCTTTAGGCAACAGTGTCTTAAAAAAATCCACTGAGACTACTTCACAAATGCTGATCAGTGCAAGAAAAAAACAAAAACAAATTAAATACACAGGTGTGATACTTTTTCCTTATGAATTCACTTTTTTTACTATTAATAGTAAAAAATAGTAAATAGTACTATTACTATTACTATTATTCTGCTTGGGTCTCTTTAATATACAGTAGTGTCACAAAGCCCCGTCTCTACCATCCAGGACCCAGTGCCCGATTTCACTTGCAGTGCCACCTGCTGGTGAAATCCTAGTAACCTGACATCAAAGTAACACAATAAAAACTAAGGAACTCTATCTACAGTGCCTTGAAAAAGTATTCCTACTCCTTGAAATTTTCCACATTTTATCATGTTTTAAGCCAAAATGTAAATGTATTTTATTGGGATTTTATGTGATGTTATGTGAACTTCCGCCTCAGTCTCAAGTCTTTTGCAGATTCGAACAGGTTTTCTTCCAAGATTGCTGTGTATTTGGTTCATCTATCTTCCCATAAACTCTGACCAGCTTCCCTGTTGTGCTAAAGAAAAGAATCCCCCCAACATGATGCTCCCACCACCATGTTTCACGGTGGGGATGGGTATCAGAGTAAAGGGGGCTGAATACAAAAACTTGCTGCACTTTGATAGATATTTATTTGTAAATAATTTTGAAAACCATTTATCCTTTTCCTTCCACTTGACAATTATGTGCAACCTTGTGTTGGTCAATCACATAAAATCCCAATCAAATACATTTACAATTTTTGTTGTAACATTACAAACTGTGGAAAATTTCAAGGGGTATGAATACTTTTTCAAGGCACTGTAAATTCTTAGACTTCATGGTCCCGCTGGTTTGTTTTTTTTTTGTTTTTTCTTTGTTTTTCTTTGGGAGGTGTAAAAACTCTCTGTACAATATGAAAACATCCCAAGCTGATTGAAAATTTATGTGTAATAAAAAGTGATCATAAAGTAGCTAACATCATAGCAACCTTACTAGTTTAACTGTTGTTAACTGTTTTTAAATATTAGTACACATTTAAATCATCTGAGCTACATCACTATGTATTAGGAGTTACCATATGTTAGGTTACAATGTGACTTTGAAATGTAATAAATATTAACGTCTTTCCCAAAATCTAAGCAGTTGTTTAGCTGACTTTTTCTCAAGGTCATGAATATTTTAAGTTTGTTGTGATCCTGCAAGATGTATGATAAACTTGTTTGCATGTTAATTCAGAGGAAATTATAATAAATTCTACTTCATTTTACAATGTGTGCATTAATCTAGATGTCAGGATAGTATAATGAGCTTTAGACGTTAAAGGCTATTTTCATGAATAAACATGCAAAATTGTTGATAATAGTAGTTTACAATACATCAGTTATTATAAAATATCTAAGAGGTATTTACAGAAGTAACACAATGCAATTACATTTTAGAACATTCTAGAATTTTGTCAATCATTTGTTTTCATGAAAATAAAAATAAAAATTCTGCTAAATAAGTTACATTCACTGGCTTATGTCTCATTAAAAAAACCCTATTTCTCCACCCAAACTGTTCTGCTATTTGAATCCCACTGTAGGTCCACAGACTAATGAACATTTGGCAGTATATTATAAATAAGAAGAGAGTCGTTACAGTCTGTACATTTCCTGTCAGCTGTTTTAGTATTTAAAAGAAAGCCATGCCCATAAACAGATATGTCTAAGCTCCTACTATTACCTTTATTATACAGACATCTCTCTGCCATCTGTCATCTTCTGCTCTTCGGAAGTATATTTATTTTGACAGACAAGAACAATTAGAAGTGTGTGAACGATACCCAATGTAACTTTAAATGCCAAAATGTGACAGTATAGCCAGCTTATAATGATTTCAAAAGTATATATGCAGGGCAAAAAGAATTGCAGGTTACAGTGCCATTGAAGAGACAAAAAGATCTAAAGCTGGCCATACATGGGTAATTTTTAGTTTTTTTTCATTAAGCTAGTGGGTTGAGTGAAAAAACTGATCTGATTCCCCCATCTATACAATCATTGTGAATGCAAGAATTCTCCCTGCTTTGTCATTGTTTTCTGACAGTGGGATTCCCCCTGCCATCAGATTACACTGATCAGTACTGCAGCCGATTGGCTGCAAGCGCTGATCAAATGGAAATTTTTAAGCAGGACCGTTCATGAGAAGTTGATTGCTAGATCGACTTTTCATGGACAGGAACAGCTGTCAATAGTTTGACATTTGGCTGATTCATGTTGAACCGGTCAAAATTCAATCCATGTATGACTAACTTTAATCTTTCCCATTCTATTAAAAATTACAAAGTTTTAAATAGAGTTTACTTTAACCACATAAAGACCAGCCACCGCAGATATACTGCGTCAGGCTGGCCTTCCTGCGCAAACCACTGTACTTGTACGACGGCTCACAGGAGCAGATCTTGGGCGGGTCTCGTGTGCACCACCGGTGGCGCAATCGCGTGCCTGCCCTCTAGCCCTGCAGCTAAGAAACAGGTTCAGTGGCCTGGATGGCCACCGGGATGGCCGCCGGGAACCCGGCAATCACTGCAGGGACAGACAGAAGGCGGTATGCCGTTGTAAACATGCCACACTGCTCATATGTCACAGATTGAAACAGGGCTTCTGTGTGCCTGTTATTTCGGAACACACGAGTCCTGTTTCCATCCACCAAGTTTGGCCACCACACAGTTAGAATCACCCCTTGGTACACATTGTCCCTTTGATCACCCCTGGTGTTAACCCCTTCCCTACCAGTGTCATTATTACAGTAACATTGCATATTTTTAGCACTGATTACTGTAGTATGGCACTGGTCCTCTCAAAAGTGTCAAAAATGTCATGGGTTCAATCTGCTTGCCGCAATGTCGCAGTCCCTCAAAAAATCGCAGATCGCCGTCATTACTAGTAAAAAAAATAAATAAAAATGACATAAATCTTTCCCGTAGTTTGTAGATGTGATACATTTTGCGCAAACCAATAAAAATACACTTATTGGATTTTTTTTTACCTTAAACATGTGGCAAAATACAAATTGGCCAAAAATAATGAAAAAATCTGATTTTTTTATTTATTTTGTTGGGAATGTTACATAGCAGAAAGTGAAAAATACTTTTTTGAAATTGTCACTCTTTTTTTGTTTATAGCGCATAATCAAAAAACTGCAGAGGTGATCAAATACCACCAAAACAAAGCCCTGTTTTAGGAAAAAAAAAGGACGTCAATTTTATTAGGGTACAGCGTTGCACGACCACGCATTTTAAGTAAAGCAGTGCTGATTCGAAAAAAATGGTCTGATGATTAAGGGGGCAAATCCTTCCGGTCCAGAAGTGGTTAACAAAAACATTTTTATCCATTTAAAGACCAGACCTTTTTCTGACATTTGTTGTTTACAAGTAAAAATATGTAATTTTTGCTAGAAAATTACTTAGAACCCCCAAACAGTGTATGTATATATATATATATATATATATATATATATATATATATATATATATATATATATATTAGCAGAGACCCTAGAGAATAAAATGGCAGCTGTTGCAATATTTTACGTCACACTGTTTTTGCACAGCAGTCTTTCAAATGCCTTTTTTTGGGAAAAAAATGCACTTTAATGGATTAAAAAAATAAAAACGCAATAGTGACCCCAATTTTTTTGTAGAATGTGAAAGATGATGTTATGCAGAGTAAATAGATACCTAACAAACTATGGTATGGTATATCTTTATAGGCAGCACTTTACATTTTTTTTACAGGTTGTCTGTTTAGAGTTACAGAGGAGGTCTTGCACTAGAATTATTGCTCTCATTCTAACAATCGTGGCGATACCTCACATGTGTGGTTTCAACACCATTTAGATATTCCAGCACAACTTATGTATGCGTTCACTTCTTTGCATGAGCAAAGTGATTGGGGGCTTTAAATGTTTTTTTTCCTAGCATTTCATGGCAAAGAACTCCCTGAGGATCTGAAAAAAAGAATTGTTGCTCTACATAAAGATGGCCTAGGCTATAAGAAGTTTGCCAAGACCCTGAAACTGAGCTGCAGCATGGTGGCCAAGACCTTACAGCGGTTTAACAGGACAGGTTCCTCTCAGAACAGGCCTCACCATGGTCGACCAAAGAAGTTGAGTGGACGTGCTCAGCGTCATATCCAGAGGTTGTCTTTTGCAAATAAATGTATGAGTGCTGCCAGCATTGCTGCAGAGGTTGAAGGGGTGGGGGGTCAGCCTGTCAGTACTCAGACCATACGCCACACACTGCATCAAATTGGTCTGCATGGCTGTCGTCCCAGAAGGAAGCCTCTTCTAAAGATGATGCACAAAAAAGACAGCAAACAGTTTGCTGAAGACAAGCAGAATAAGGACATGGATTACTGGAACCAAGTCCTATGGTCTGATGAGACCAAGATAAACGTATTTGGTTTAGATGGTGTCAAGCGTGTGTGGCGGCATCTAGGTGAGGAGTACAAAGACAAGTGCATCTTGCCTACAGTCAAGCACGGTGGTAGGAGTGTCATGGTCTGGGGCTGCATGAGTGCTCCCGCCACTTGGGAGCTACAATTCATTGAGGGAACCATGAATGCCAACATTTACTGTGACATACTGAAGCAGAGCATGATCCACTCCCTTTGGAGAATGGGCCGCAGGGCAGTATTCCAACATGATAACGACCACAAACACACCTCCAAGAAGACTACTGCCTTGCTAAAGAAGCTGAGAGTAATGGACTGGCCAAGTATTTTTCCAGCCCTAAACCCCATTGAGCATCTGTGGGGCATCCTCAAATGGAAGGTGGAGGATCGCAAGGACTCTATCATCCACCAGCACTGTGATGTCGTCATGGAGGAGTGAAAGAGGACTTCGTGGCAACCTGTAAAGCTCTGGTAAACTCCATGCCCAAGAGGGTTAAGGCAGTACTGGAATATAATGGTGGCCACACAAAATATTGACACTTTAGGCCCCAATTTGACATTTTCACTTAGGGGTGTGCTCACTTTTTGTTCCAGCGGTTTAGACATTAATGGTTGTGTGTTGAGTTATTTTGAGGGGACAGCAAACTTACACTGTTATACAAGTTGTACACTCACTACTTTACATTGTAGCAAAGTGTCATTTCTTCAGTGTTATCACATGGAAAAAATATAATAAAATATTTAAAAAAATGTGAGGGTGTACTCATTTTTGTGAGATACTGTATATCTCTACAGTATTACATATAATTGCATTGGTTATACAAATAATATTAAAAGTAATGGTATACATCTAAAACAATGGCAGCTTGTGTCACAGTGTCTACATTTTCTTTGATGTATGAATAACCTGGATCATGCTGGGAAAATGTGATAAATTGTGCGTATTTCATGCCATATTTGCAGTGAGTATTAAATCTGGATGAATAATATACCTCATTTGTTTCATTTTTTTTTTCTAGATAAAGAAAATGGTGTTTCATTCCCACTGAAATTTGTTCCTGAAAAACCTGGCCGATATTCCTGCAAGATTTTGCTTCGTTCCTTTCATGATGTACGAGTTTATATGATTGAGTGTGTCGTCAATCCAAGCAGCTCAGAAACAGAGTTTGAATTTATTACCCCGGCTGGTGAAGCACTGATACAAGATATTCCAATGGTAAGTTATACCACATGGCTTCATTATGTATGCTTTTACAATGTATCCTTCTTGAGGACTGGATTTTAATATATTGGGGTTGATGAAGTGTTTCTATATCACAATGTTTGATATTTAGCTATGAATTCTTCTGCATGTCAGACATTTATTTTAAGTCTAAGAAACCTTTCAAGGGACATGAAAATGAACGCTCAAGGTATGGCATGCAATAGATCCTAGCCTTGTAATGTTGATGTAAAATTCCAAGCCGCTCTAACCATACAATATAAATTGGTAATTGTGGTTGGATCATCTCGTTTCGAGCATTCCTATACTTTAGGAGACAATGAACTTCCAGTTTCAGAAAACTGTTGAAGTATCACTTTAAAGGCTTATCACTCATCACTTCTAGTCTTGTGTACCACCTTTTAGTGTGCAGTGTTTACCTTAGACCCAATCCATATATACAAATTGGAAAAGGTGGTATAAAACAGTGACTGAAAATGCTGTGAACATTAGATTAATGGAAAGTGTATGTTATATCTTTAGAACTCTGCATAATATTTTTTACAGTGCTGTGTTTGGCAGCATGGTAAAGAAAAAATGTGTAATTGCAAACAACACTGCAGAGTCTGTGGTCAACTTCAGGTGTGACAGGCTCAACTATTGTACAGCATTTGGAACTGTACTGTGGGTGACACCAGAGTTGTTTTCAGTCTAACCACTTTATAGTGATCAACATTCTAGAAACAAGACAGAACAGGGAATGCCATCTCTGGGAATTTTTTTTAGCCATGATTTGGGAGGTATGTAGGAGGCCTACATCTTTAGCAAGGGCATTATCCAACTTTCTCAACGCTGCACAGTTTATTTGCTGCAGACCTTTCTTACCTGCATAGGCAGTTTTTGGTAAATGTGAACTAGCCATTTAAATCTAGTCATATGTGAAATCAGCTTGTGAAAAAGGTCTTCCTATTTTCCCAGTATGTTGTTCTGAAACTCCACTATTTAGCGAGTCATGTTTGATAAAGGGGCACATTCTGTCATAAATGTCTTGGCACAGCAAGATCACTTACTAGAAAATCCTCAGAATAGCTTCTCTAAGGAGGAATAATACTTCCATCTTTAAAATGTGGCAAGTACAATTTGTTGTAGTATACAGTATGTATTGTCTGTGTCCTGACAGTCACATGAAATGCTGCAAGAGTTAAGAAGTGAATAGCTGGGGTGGAACAGGGTGAAGAGAAATAACTGGTGGTCTTGTGAGAAAGTCGGTGTTTCTATATTGCTTCTGACATGAATTTGCTGTAACTAAACACCTAGCTGTAAAGTAAAGAACACAATAAAGCACACAGGACTTGTATTCTTAGACCATAGATAGGTTATGCAGCTAACTTCAGGTGATTGGACACTGGGAAAAATTTTTCTAGGGCCATCCCAAGAACTCACCATTAAAACCTGCCCACACCATGAGACTTCAGTTTCTTGCTAGTGTCATTAGGTGATGGACCTGCTCACATCTGAAGAATTACTTTTCTTTCTTTAACCATAGTTTTTTTTATGTATCTAAGCTTTTATTCAGAACTGACTGCTTATTGCTTATGGCTATCTAGTAGCTTTCAGATCAGTTATCTTTGGTGTGTACCTTGGAGACCGTACAGGGAACCCACTTTGTTCCTGTAATGTTTGCTCCAGGTGCTGGATCCTGCACTAGGTGACCATCTTGGAACGTGGTGCAACTTGTAGTTAGCTGCAAGGTGCTATACAGGTCCAGGTCATTGTTTAATTTATATTGCTTGTAGATCCTAAAGACCTCTTCAGGTATGCTACAGTGATAGGCAAAGTTTGAACCTATAGTAGCCCCAGTGTATCCCTTTGTATTTACACCAGTTCCTAGCTGTAACTAATAGGGTTGAGCGGACACCTAGATGTCCGTGTTCGACGGGTTCGGCCGAACTTTAAAAAAAAGTCCGGGTCCGTGTCCCGGACTTTTACCGAACTTTTCCCGGACACCGAACCCCATTGAAGTCAATGGGGACCCGAACTTTAAGGCACTAAAATGGCTCTAAAACACCAAAGGAAAGGGCTAGAGTGCTGCAAATGGCAGCAAAACGTAATTAAGAGCATGGCAAGTGCTCTGCAAACAAATGTGGATAGGGAAATAACTTAAAACAACAAAAAAAAACAGAAAAATAAAACAATGTTCTTCTTCATCTCTGAAGGACGAGGCCCATATGGAGTAGGAGGGAGGTTGAGGTGGTGGTGGATGTGGCGGTGACATAGGCGTGCGCACAGGGTGTGCTGGGTGTGCCTGGGCACACCCTAATCACCTAGGGCACATAGCATTGCCAGTGAGGAGATGGGAAAGATCTCCCTGGGACCTGCTCTGCTCTATTTCTCCTTGCCTACAGGTACATGGCCCCGATACATTACTCTCCCTGCTGGCAAACACATGCATGTGTATTTCAACTTTGGGGTGCACACCTTAATGCAATAGGCTGCGCACACCTATGGGCGGTGTAGGTGGAAGCGGCGGTGGAGGAGGACCAGGGCCGGATTAACAGCATCATGGGCTTGGTGCTGAGGATTTTGAAGGGCCTTAGGGCCGTGCCTTGCCATGCACCCAGAGGAGGAAGGGTGCAGCCATGCATGCCTAATTCAACATGGGATGCTGTCTCTGAAGCCCATAAACACATCCATGCATCGCCAACTGTCCCTCCTTGTCCGGCCTTCACGCTGTGTGGGGAGGTTCTGAGGGTGCTGCCTGGGGAAGCGAGCATAGAAGCCAGACTTCTGTGTTTACAAGTGACAGAAGAGCGGTAACAGTGAATATGGCCAACCCGGGGCCTATATAAAAGGTAGGGGCCTGGAGCTGCAGCTCCAATAGCCCCTACATTAATCTGGCCCTGAGGAGGAGGACGAGGTAGCCAACACTGCTTCTTTTCACAAATTTTAAATGAGGGTACACCCCAAAAGAGTGAGAAAGAGCAAAAATGGAACAATGGGTGGGTAAGGTCGGTATCCATTGCTATTCTGCATAAGGTACGGAAAAGTCCCGTGGGATCCATGCCTGGTTCATTTTAATGAACGTGAGCTTGTCCACATTGTCTCTGGACAGGCGGCTGCGCTTGTCTGTTATAACGCCCCCAGCCGTGCTAAATACCCGTTCAGATAATACACTGGCTGCAGGGCACGCCAGCACCTCCAAGGCGTAAAGGGCAAGCTCAGGCCATGTGCCCAATTTGGAGACCCAGAAGTTGAAGGGGGCAGACCCGTCATTCACTACATGTAGGCGTGTGCACACATACTGCTCCACCATGTTGGTAAAATGCTGCCTCCTGCTAAGACGTTCCATCTGAGCTGCTGGTGCTGCTGTTTGTTGTGGCGTGCTGACAAAGCTTTTCCACATTTCGGCCATGCTAACCCTGCCTTCTGAGGTGCTGGCGGTGCCCTGGTTGCGTTGGCGACCTCCTCCTCCTCCTCCTCTGCCTTGTGCTTCCACTGTGGCCCCGCTGTCAGATGGGAATGCCAGCAGCATGGCGTCTACCAGCGTGCGCTTGTACTCGCGCATCTTGCGATCGCGCTCCAGTGAGTGAATTAAGGACGGTACGTTGTCCTTGTAACGGGGATCCAGCAGCGTGGCCACCCAGTAATCAGCACAAGTTAGAATGTGGGCAACTCGGCGGTCGTTGTGGAGACACTGCAGCATGTAATCGCTCATGTGTGCCAGGCTGCCCAGAGGCAACGAAAGGCTGTCCTCTGTGGGAGGTGTATGGTCCGTGTCCTCTGTATCCCCCCAGCCACGCACCAGTGATGGCCATGAGCTGGCCTGGGTGCCACCCTGCTGTGAACATGGTTCCATCTCCTCCTCCAGCTCCTCCTCCTCCTCATCCTCCTCATCCTCCAGAACTGTGCCCCTGCTGGACAATTGCGTCCCTGGCGTTTGCGTGTGCAGGAACCCACCCTCGGAGCCCCTTGCGAATGACTGCCCTGAAAGCCTTGGAAATGTTACCTCTTCATCCTCCTCCTCCTCCTCATCCTGTGCCACATCCTCTTCCATCATCGCCCGAATTGTTTTTTCAAGGAGGCATAGAAGTGGGATAGTTAAGCTGAGAACGGCGTCATTGCCACTGGCCATGTTGGTGGAGTACTCAAAACAGCGCAACAAGGCACACAGGTCTCGCATGGAGGCCCAGTTATTGGTGGTGAAGTGGTGCTGTTCCGCAGAGCGACTCACGCGTGCGTGCTGCAGCTGAAACTCCACTATGGCCTGCTGCTGCTCGCACAGTCTTTCCAGCATGTGCAAGGTGGAGTTCCACCTTGTGGGCACGTCACATATGAGGCGGTGAGCGGGAAGGCCGAAGTTACGCTGCAGCGCTGCCAGGCGAGCAGCAGCAGGGTGAGAACGCCGAAAGTGCGCACAAACGGCCCGCACTTTCTGCAGCAGCTCTGACATATCGGGGTAGTTTTTAAGGAACCTCTGCACCACCAAATTCAGCACATGCGCCAGGCAAGGGATGTGCGTCAAACCGGCTAGGCCCAGAGCTGCTATGAGATTTCGCCCGTTATCGCACACCACCAGGCCGGGCTTGAGGCTCGCTGGCAGCAACCACTCATTTGTCTGCTGTTCCATGCTCCTCCACAACTCCTGCGCGGTGTGTGGTTTGTCCCCCAAACAGGCAAGTTGTAAAACTGCCTGCTGTCGTTTACCCCTGGCCGTGCTGAAGTTGGTGGTGAAGGTGTTACGCTGTCCGGATGAGGAGGCGGTAGAGGATGAGGAAGCGGAGTAGGAGGAGTTAGGAACAGGAGGCAAACTGAAGCGCCCTGCAATCCTCGGTGGTGGAAGGACATGCGCCAAATTGCTATCCGCCTCAGGCCCATCCGCCACTGCATTTACCCAGTGTGCCGTTAGGGAGATATAACGCCCCTGACCGTGCTTACTGGTCCACGTATCCGTAGTTAGGTGGACCTTGGCACAGATGGCGTTGCGCAGTGCACACCTGATTTTTTCCCCCACTTGGTTGTGCAGGGAAGGGATGGCTTGCCTGGAAAAGTAGTGGCGGCTGGGCACGACGTACTGTGGGACAGCCACCGACATAAGGTTTTTAAAACTGTGCGTCTCCACCAGACGGAATGACAGCATTTCAAAGGCCAATAATTTTGAAATGCTGGCATTCAGGGCCAGGGATCGCGGGTGGGTAGGGGGGTACTTCCTCTTCCTCTCAAGTGTTTGGGAGATGGAAAGCTGAACGCTTCCACGGGACATTGTGGAGATGGTTGTTGGTGACCCAGGTGGTGGTGTTGCTGACAGATCGTCTGTTTGCGGGGTGGCAGGTGCCGGTATCACTACAGATGTGGCTGGAGCGGCCGAGACTGCAGCAGAAGAGGAAGCAGGATGAGCCAGAGACGTTTCTTGGTTTTGAAGGTGTGTACTCCACTGCAGCTCGTGCTTTGCACTTAGATGCCTGATCATGCAGGTTGTGCTCAGGTTGAGAAGGTTCATGCCTCGCTTCAAGCTCTGATTGCACAGGGTGCAAACCACTCGTGTCCTGTCATCAGCACATTTTCTAAAGAACTTCCACGCTTGAGAACTCCTTTGAGCTGACTTTGGTGCGCTCGTTCCCTTGCTGCGTTGGGCAGTAGCGGGCGTAGTGTCTAGGGCACGGCCGCTCCGCTTCTGCACCCTGCTCCCTCTTCTGCTGTGCTGGTGGCTCTGTGCGACCACCGCCTCTTCCTCCAAACTACTCAGTTCACCTGCATGACGTTCATTCCATGTGGGGTCGAGGACCTCATCGTCCTCCACATCATCTTCCACCCAGTCTTCACCCCTGCCCTCCTTGTCGGTCTCCACAATGCTGAACGCCGCAGCAGTTGGCACCTGCGTTTCGTCATCATCGGAGACGTGCTGCGATGATCCTTGCATGTACTCATCTTGAGAAATAAGTGGTTGGGCATCGCTGCACTCAATCTCTTCCACTTCTGGGGCAGGGCTAGGTGGATGGCCCTGGGAAACCCTGCTGACAGAGTCCTCAAAAAGAATAAGAGACTGCTGTATGGCTTGGGGCTCAGACTGCTGGCCTGATTTGCAAGGGGGTGAGGTGAAAGACGGTTGGACATTGGCTGCAGGTGCCAACTCTGACCTTTCTGCAGTAGACTGGGTGGGAGACAATGTGAAGGAACTGGAGGCACTGTCAGCAGCAAACCAATCTACTATCGCCTCAACTTGTTCTGGCCTCATCACTTCTAGGGGCGTTTGATGCCCTACCAAATACTGATGCAGGTTCTGTCGCCTACTCACACTTGAGGAAGGTGTTTCACTTGTGCGTGTAGCTGGCACAGATCGACCATGTCCTCTCCTTGCAACAGGAGCTCTACCAGCAGCACCACGACCCAGGCCACGGCCCTTATTTGACGGTCTCCTCATATTTCTGTAATTTAAGATCTTGCCCTAGAAAGGTTTTTATTGAATAGCGGAATAGAAAATATGATCCAAAAAAAGTGTATGTATATCACACGTACACAACCACACTAGGCCCCAATTACTATTGTTTGTACCCCTAAAAGGCTAGATGAGGAGTAGGGGGAGTATGGAACAGGCAGCACCCTCAAACCTTCAGAAGTATGAGATGAACCCCAACAACTTGGAAAGGTGGATCTCTCTCACACGTACCGACACAGACTATCCCGCAATTCAATTGATCCTCAAAGGTTTTTATTGAATAGCGGAATAGGAAATATGATCAAAAAAAGTGTATGTATCTCGCACGTACACAACCACACTAGGCCCCAATTACTATTGTTTGTACCCCTAAAAGGCTAGATGAGGAGTAGGGGGGGTATGGAACAGGCAGCACCCTCAAACCTTCAGAAGTATGAGATGAACCCCAACAACTTGGAAAGGTGGATCTCTCTCACACGTACCGACACAGACTATCCCGCAATTCAATTGATCCTCAAAGGTTTTTATTGAATAGCGGAATAGGAAATATGATCAAAAAAAGTGTATGTATCTCGCACGTACACAACCACACTAGGCCCCAATTACTATTGTTTGTACCCCTAAAAGGCTAGATGAGGAGTAGGGGGGGTATGGAACAGGCAGCACCCTCAAACCTTCAGAAGTATGAGATGAACCCCAACAACTTGGAAAGGTGGATCTCTCTCACACGTACCGACACAGACTATCCCGCAATTCAATTGATCCTCAAAGGTTTTTATTGAATAGCGGAATAGGAAATATGATCAAAAAAAGTGTATGTATCTCGCACGTACACAACCACACTAGGCCCCAATTACTATTGTTTGTACCCCTAAAAGGCTAGATGAGGAGTAGGGGGGGTATGGAACAGGCAGCACCCTCAAACCTTCAGAAGTATGAGATGAACCCCAACAACTTGGAAAGGTGGATCTCTCTCACACGTACCGACACAGACTATCCCGCAATTCAATTGATCCTCAAAGGTTTTTATTGAATAGCGGAATAGGAAATATGATCAAAAAAAGTGTATGTATCTCGCACGTACACAACCACACTAGGCCCCAATTACTATTGTTTGTACCCCTAAAAGGCTAGATGAGGAGTAGGGGGGGTATGGAACAGGCAGCACCCTCAAACCTTCAGAAGTATGAGATGAACCCCAACAACTTGGAAAGGTGGATCTCTCTCACACGTACCGACACAGACTATCCCGCAATTCAATTGATCCTCAAAGGTTTTTATTGAATAGCGGAATAGGAAATATGATCAAAAAAAGTGTATGTATCTCGCACGTACACAACCACACTAGGCCCCAATTACTATTGTTTGTACCCCTAAAAGGCTAGATGAGGAGTAGGGGGGGTATGGAACAGGCAGCACCCTCAAACCTTCAGAAGTATGAGATGAACCCCAACAACTTGGAAAGGTGGATCTCTCTCACACGTACCGACACAGACTATCCCGCAATTCAATTGATCCTCAAAGGTTTTTATTGAATAGCGGAATAGGAAATATGATCAAAAAAAGTGTATGTATCTCGCACGTACACAACCACACTAGGCCCCAATTACTATTGTTTGTACCCCTAAAAGGCTAGATGAGGAGTAGGGGGGGTATGGAACAGGCAGCACCCTCAAACCTTCAGAAGTATGAGATGAACCCCAACAACTTGGAAAGGTGGATCTCTCTCACACGTACCGACACAGACTATCCCGCAATTCAATTGATCCTCAAAGGTTTTTATTGAATAGCGGAATAGGAAATATGATCAAAAAAAGTGTATGTATCTCGCACGTACACAACCACACTAGGCCCCAATTACTATTGTTTGTACCCCTAAAAGGCTAGATGAGGAGTAGGGGGGGTATGGAACAGGCAGCACCCTCAAACCTTCAGAAGTATGAGATGAACCCCAACAACTTGGAAAGGTGGATCTCTCTCACACGTACCAACACAGACTATCCCCCAATTTAACTGATCCCCAAAGGTTTTTGATTAAATAGCGGAATAGAAAATATGATCCCAAAAAAGTGTATGTATATCACACGTACACAACCACACTAGGCCCCAATTACTATTGTTTGTACCCCTAAAAGGCTAGGAGTAGGGGGAGTATGGAACAGGCAGCACCCTCAAACCTTCAGAAGTATGAGATGAACCCCAACAACTTGGAAAGGTGGATCTCTCTCACACGTACCAACACAGACTATCCCCCAATTTAACTGATCCCCAAAGGTTTTTGATTAAATAGCGGAATAGAAAATATGATCCCAAAAAAGTGTATGTATATCACACGTACACAACCACACTAGGCCCCAATTACTATTGTTTGTACCCCTAAAAGGCTAGGAGTAGGGGGAGTATGGAACAGGCAGCACCCTCAAACCTTCAGAAGTATGAGATGAACCCCAACAACTTGGAAAGGTGGATCTCTCTCACACGTACCAACACAGACTATCCCCCAATTTAACTGATCCCCAAAGGTTTTTGATTAAATAGCGGAATAGAAAATATGATCCCAAAAAAGTGTATGTATATCACACGTACACAACCACACTAGGCCCCAATTACTATTGTTTGTACCCCTAAAAGGCTAGGAGTAGGGGGAGTATGGAACAGGCAGCACCCTCAAACCTTCAGAAGTATGAGATGAACCTCAACAACTTGGAAAGGTGGATCTCTCTCACACGTACCAACACAGACTATCCCCCAATTTAACTGATCCCCAAAGGTTTTTGATTAAATAGCGGAATAGAAAATATGATCCCAAAAAAGTGTATGTATATCACACGTACACAACCACACTAGGCCCCAATTACTATTGTTTGTACCCCTAAAAGGCTAGGAGTAGGGGGAGTATGGAACAGGCAGCACCCTCAAACCTTCAGAAGTATGAGATGAACCCCAACAACTTGGAAAGGTGGATCTCTCTCACACGTACCAACACAGACTATCCCCCAATTTAACTGATCCCCAAAGGTTTTTGATTAAATAGCGGAATAGAAAATATGATCCCAAAAAAGTGTATGTATATCACACGTACACAACCACACTAGGCCCCAATTACTATTGTTTGTACCCCTAAAAGGCTAGGAGTAGGGGGAGTATGGAACAGGCAGCACCCTCAAACCTTCAGAAGTATGAGATGAACCCCAACAACTTGGAAAGGTGGATCTCTCTCACACGTACCAACACAGACTATCCCCCAATTTAACTGATCCCCAAAGGTTTTTGATTAAATAGCGGAATAGAAAATATGATCCCAAAAAAGTGTATGTATATCACACGTACACAACCACACTAGGCCCCAATTACTATTGTTTGTACCCCTAAAAGGCTAGGAGTAGGGGGAGTATGGAACAGGCAGCACCCTCAAACCTTCAGAAGTATGAGATGAACCCCAACAACTTGGAAAGGTGGATCTCTCTCACACGTACCAACACAGACTATCCCCCAATTTAACTGATCCCCAAAGGTTTTTGATTAAATAGCGGAATAGAAAATATGATCCCAAAAAAGTGTATGTATATCACACGTACACAACCACACTAGGCCCCAATTACTATTGTTTGTACCCCTAAAAGGCTAGGAGTAGGGGGAGTATGGAACAGGCAGCACCCTCAAACCTTCAGAAGTATGAGATGAACCTCAACAACTTGGAAAGGTGGATCTCTCTCACACGTACCAACACAGACTATCCCCCAATTTAACTGATCCCCAAAGGTTTTTGATTAAATAGCGGAATAGAAAATATGATCCCAAAAAAGTGTATGTATATCACACGTACACAACCACACTAGGCCCCAATTACTATTGTTTGTACCCCTAAAAGGCTAGGAGTAGGGGGAGTATGGAACAGGCAGCACCCTCAAACCTTCAGAAGTATGAGATGAACCCCAACAACTTGGAAAGGTGGATCTCTCTCACACGTACCAACACAGACTATCCCCCAATTTAACTGATCCCCAAAGGTTTTTGATTAAATAGCGGAATAGAAAATATGATCCCAAAAAAGTGTATGTATATCACACGTACACAACCACACTAGGCCCCAATTACTATTGTTTGTACCCCTAAAAGGCTAGGAGTAGGGGGAGTATGGAACAGGCAGCACCCTCAAACCTTCAGAAGTATGAGATGAACCTCAACAACTTGGAAAGGTGGATCTCTCTCACACGTACCAACACAGACTATCCCCCAATTTAACTGATCCCCAAAGGTTTTTGATTAAATAGCGGAATAGAAAATATGATCCCAAAAAAGTGTATGTATATCACACGTACACAACCACACTAGGCCCCAATTACTATTGTTTGTACCCCTAAAAGGCTAGGAGTAGGGGGAGTATGGAACAGGCAGCACCCTCAAACCTTCAGAAGTATGAGATGAACCCCAACAACTTGGAAAGGTGGATCTCTCTCACACGTACCAACACAGACTATCCCCCAATTTAACTGATCCCCAAAGGTTTTTGATTAAATAGCGGAATAGAAAATATGATCCCAAAAAAGTGTATGTATATCACACGTACACAACCACACTAGGCCCCAATTACTATTGTTTGTACCCCTAAAAGGCTAGGAGTAGGGGGAGTATGGAACAGGCAGCACCCTCAAACCTTCAGAAGTATGAGATGAACCCCAACAACTTGGAAAGGTGGATCTCTCTCACACGTACCAACACAGACTATCCCCCAATTTAACTGATCCCCAAAGGTTTTTGATTAAATAGCGGAATAGAAAATATGATCCCAAAAAAGTGTATGTATATCACACGTACACAACCACACTAGGCCCCAATTACTATTGTTTGTACCCCTAAAAGGCTAGGAGTAGGGGGAGTATGGAACAGGCAGCACCCTCAAACCTTCAGAAGTATGAGATGAACCCCAACAACTTGGAAAGGTGGATCTCTCTCACACGTACCAACACAGACTATCCCCCAATTTAACTGATCCCCAAAGGTTTTTGATTAAATAGCGGAATAGAAAATATGATCCCAAAAAAGTGTATGTATATCACACGTACACAACCACACTAGGCCCCAATTACTATTGTTTGTACCCCTAAAAGGCTAGGAGTAGGGGGAGTATGGAACAGGCAGCACCCTCAAACCTTCAGAAGTATGAGATGAACCCCAACAACTTGGAAAGGTGGATCTCTCTCACACGTACCAACACAGACTATCCCCCAATTTAACTGATCCCCAAAGGTTTTTGATTAAATAGCGGAATAGAAAATATGATCCCAAAAAAGTGTATGTATATCACACGTACACAACCACACTAGGCCCCAATTACTATTGTTTGTACCCCTAAAAGGCTAGGAGTAGGGGGAGTATGGAACAGGCAGCACCCTCAAACCTTCAGAAGTATGAGATGAACCTCAACAACTTGGAAAGGTGGATCTCTCTCACACGTACCAACACAGACTATCCCCCAATTTAACTGATCCCCAAAGGTTTTTGATTAAATAGCGGAATAGAAAATATGATCCCAAAAAAGTGTATGTATATCACACGTACACAACCACACTAGGCCCCAATTACTATTGTTTGTACCCCTAAAAGGCTAGGAGTAGGGGGAGTATGGAACAGGCAGCACCCTCAAACCTTCAGAAGTATGAGATGAACCCCAACAACTTGGAAAGGTGGATCTCTCTCACACGTACCAACACAGACTATCCCCCAATTTAACTGATCCCCAAAGGTTTTTGATTAAATAGCGGAATAGAAAATATGATCCCAAAAAAGTGTATGTATATCACACGTACACAACCACACTAGGCCCCAATTACTATTGTTTGTACCCCTAAAAGGCTAGGAGTAGGGGGAGTATGGAACAGGCAGCACCCTCAAACCTTCAGAAGTATGAGATGAACCCCAACAACTTGGAAAGGTGGATCTCTCTCACACGTACCAACACAGACTATCCCCCAATTTAACTGATCCCCAAAGGTTTTTGATTAAATAGCGGAATAGAAAATATGATCCCAAAAAAGTGTATGTATATCACACGTACACAACCACACTAGGCCCCAATTACTATTGTTTGTACCCCTAAAAGGCTAGGAGTAGGGGGAGTATGGAACAGGCAGCACCCTCAAACCTTCAGAAGTATGAGATGAACCCCAACAACTTGGAAAGGTGGATCTCTCTCACACGTACCAACACAGACTATCCCCCAATTTAACTGATCCCCAAAGGTTTTTGATTAAATAGCGGAATAGAAAATATGATCCCAAAAAAGTGTATGTATATCACACGTACACAACCACACTAGGCCCCAATTACTATTGTTTGTACCCCTAAAAGGCTAGGAGTAGGGGGAGTATGGAACAGGCAGCACCCTCAAACCTTCAGAAGTATGAGATGAACCTCAACAACTTGGAAAGGTGGATCTCTCTCACACGTACCAACACAGACTATCCCCCAATTTAACTGATCCCCAAAGGTTTTTGATTAAATAGCGGAATAGAAAATATGATCCCAAAAAAGTGTATGTATATCACACGTACACAACCACACTAGGCCCCAATTACTATTGTTTGTACCCCTAAAAGGCTAGGAGTAGGGGGAGTATGGAACAGGCAGCACCCTCAAACCTTCAGAAGTATGAGATGAACCCCAACAACTTGGAAAGGTGGATCTCTCTCACACGTACCAACACAGACTATCCCCCAATTTAACTGATCCCCAAAGGTTTTTGATTAAATAGCGGAATAGAAAATATGATCCCAAAAAAGTGTATGTATATCACACGTACACAACCACACTAGGCCCCAATTACTATTGTTTGTACCCCTAAAAGGCTAGGAGTAGGGGGAGTATGGAACAGGCAGCACCCTCAAACCTTCAGAAGTATGAGATGAACCTCAACAACTTGGAAAGGTGGATCTCTCTCACACGTACCAACACAGACTATCCCCCAATTTAACTGATCCCCAAAGGTTTTTGATTAAATAGCGGAATAGAAAATATGATCCCAAAAAAGTGTATGTATATCACACGTACACAACCACACTAGGCCCCAATTACTATTGTTTGTACCCCTAAAAGGCTAGGAGTAGGGGGAGTATGGAACAGGCAGCACCCTCAAACCTTCAGAAGTATGAGATGAACCCCAACAACTTGGAAAGGTGGATCTCTCTCACACGTACCAACACAGACTATCCCCCAATTTAACTGATCCCCAAAGGTTTTTGATTAAATAGCGGAATAGAAAATATGATCCCAAAAAAGTGTATGTATATCACACGTACACAACCACACTAGGCCCCAATTACTATTGTTTGTACCCCTAAAAGGCTAGGAGTAGGGGGAGTATGGAACAGGCAGCACCCTCAAACCTTCAGAAGTATGAGATGAACCTCAACAACTTGGAAAGGTGGATCTCTCTCACACGTACCAACACAGACTATCCCCCAATTTAACTGATCCCCAAAGGTTTTTGATTAAATAGCGGAATAGAAAATATGATCCCAAAAAAGTGTATGTATATCACACGTACACAACCACACTAGGCCCCAATTACTATTGTTTGTACCCCTAAAAGGCTAGGAGTAGGGGGAGTATGGAACAGGCAGCACCCTCAAACCTTCAGAAGTATGAGATGAACCCCAACAACTTGGAAAGGTGGATCTCTCTCACACGTACCAACACAGACTATCCCCCAATTTAACTGATCCCCAAAGGTTTTTGATTAAATAGCGGAATAGAAAATATGATCCCAAAAAAGTGTATGTATATCACACGTACACAACCACACTAGGCCCCAATTACTATTGTTTGTACCCCTAAAAGGCTAGGAGTAGGGGGAGTATGGAACAGGCAGCACCCTCAAACCTTCAGAAGTATGAGATGAACCCCAACAACTTGGAAAGGTGGATCTCTCTCACACGTACCAACACAGACTATCCCCCAATTTAACTGATCCCCAAAGGTTTTTGATTAAATAGCGGAATAGAAAATATGATCCCAAAAAAGTGTATGTATATCACACGTACACAACCACACTAGGCCCCAATTACTATTGTTTGTACCCCTAAAAGGCTAGGAGTAGGGGGAGTATGGAACAGGCAGCACCCTCAAACCTTCAGAAGTATGAGATGAACCCCAACAACTTGGAAAGGTGGATCTCTCTCACACGTACCAACACAGACTATCCCCCAATTTAACTGATCCCCAAAGGTTTTTGATTAAATAGCGGAATAGAAAATATGATCCCAAAAAAGTGTATGTATATCACACGTACACAACCACACTAGGCCCCAATTACTATTGTTTGTACCCCTAAAAGGCTAGATGAGGAGTAGGGGGAGTATGGAACAGGCAGCACCCTCAAACCTTCAGTATGAGATTGTGTTCACTGTACCCCACAAAGATTGAGTTCACTGCACCCCACAATGATTGTGTTCACTGCACCCCACAAAGATTGTGTTCACTGCACCTCACAAAGATTGTGTTCACTGTACCCCCCAAAGATTGTGTTCACTGCACCCCACAAAGATTCTGTTCACTGTACCCCACAAAGATTGTGTTCACTGCACCCCAAAAAGATTGTGTTCACTGCACCCCAAAAAGGATGTTGTTCACTGCACCCCAAAAAGGATGTTGTTCACTCCACCCCAAAAAGATTGTGTTCACTGCACCCCACAAAGATTGTGTTCACTGCACCCCAAAAAGATTGTGTTCACTGCACCCCAAAAATGATTTTGTTCACTGCACCCCAAAAAGGATTTTGTTCACTGCACCCCAAAAAGGATGTTGTTCACTCCACCCCAAAAAGATTGTGTTCACTGCACCCCAAAAAGATTGTGTTCACTGCACCCCACAAAGGATTTTGTTCACTGCACCCCAAAAAGATTGTGTTCACTGCACCCCAAAAAGGATGTTGTTCACTGCACCCCAAAAAGGATTTTGTTCACTGCACCCCAAAAAGATTGTGTTCACTGCACCCCACAAAGGATTTTGTTCACTGCACCCCACAAAGATTGTGTTCACTGCACACCAAAAAGGATTGTGTTCACTGCACCCCAAAAAGATTTTGTTCACTGCACCCCAAAAAGATTGTGTTCACTGCAGCCCAAAAAGATTGTGTTCACTGCAGCCCAAAAAGATTGTGTTCACTGCAGCCCAAAAAGATTGTGTTCACTGCAGCCCAAAAAGATTGTGTTCACTGCAGCTCACACACAGAAAAATGGATGTGGATCACTGACACCTGCCTATCTCCAATCCCACACCACACAGCAATATCGATTGTAGTTTGTAGAACACAGTTTCCCTAAAATTCAGCAGACTCTGTCCCTAACAGGATTGAGAAGAGATCGTAGATCAGGATTGAGTGCAGACCCCACCCCCCACACAGCAATATCGATTGTAGTTTGTAGAAGACACTGACCCTATATAATTCAGCAGACTCTATCCCTAAAATGCCTACAACTCGCCCTGCCTAAACACTCCGACCTGTCCCTCAATTCTATCCGGACACAAATGGTTTTTTCCTGCCTATCTTTCCCTAATCAGCAGCCAGCACGTTGATGTGTGCTCTGTCCCTGAATCTAAGCAGCATAATGACGCCGCTGCGGCTGCCTCGAACTTATAAAGACTTGGTCACATGCTTCAGACGGCCAATCACAGCTACTGAGACATTTGCAGGCATGGCTGGGATGGCTTAAGGCACACCAGTTAAACGATTGTTGATTGGCTGTTGAAAGCCCGCCATGAAAAGAGCGCCAAAGCATGCAAAACCCGGAAATAAAACGACCGAACACGGATTTTTACCCGAACATACAGTAAAGTGTCCGTGTCCGTGTTCGGGTACATAAAATCCAATTATTCGGTACGAACACGAATAATACAGTCCGTGTTCGCTCAACACTAGTAACTAACGCAATCTGTATTGTGCAGCATGTTATCTGGTTTTATAGGCAGAGGTGATGTTCACTTTGTGGTACTGGGGATCACCTCACAATGTCAGATCACATGTGCAAGGGAGCTGGGAAAAGGGGGCAAATAGCATGCAATCTGCAGACTGCCAACAGGAGACTTAACCACTGTTAAGGCTCCATTCACACCCGGGCGTTTTTGAGTGTTTTTCCGCTCCAAAAAAGCTAAAAAAAAAACGTTACAAAACGCCCAACAAGTAAAACCCCATTCATTTAAATGGCCCCTGTTCACATCTGAACGTTTTGCAAAACGCCTGTAGCTGAAAAAAGTACATGAGCTTCTTTTTGGGCTGATTACCAGCGTTTTTGATAGATGTCAATGCCTGCCTCCAAAAACGCCTGGAAAAAAACACCGTAAAATCGCGGTAAAAAATTGCGGTAAAAACGCGGTAAAACACTACGCTCAAGTGTGAATGCAGCCTAAGGGTGATATATGTTCCCCTGTCCTGGAGCAATGTCCTTTTATGACAGCACTGTGGCTCCCTCCCTGCCTTGTGTGATAAAAGTAGCCACTGCTACTACGTTTTAATTCTTTGAAAACCTCTTTCGTTTTCAGAGGCCAGAAATGCTATCTGTCCTCTGTTCCCATTTATCAGGATTCAGATGTGGAATCTCCTTTTCTTGAGGATTTTATGGAAGAAAGTATTGAAGATCCTAATTTTGTAGCAGAACATTTTCTTTCCTTGCATTTTATAAGATACAAGTAGCACCTTCACGACAAATTCATTCTACTGTGGACGCACTAATTGATATGGTGCACACTAGTTGTTACCTAACAGTACCTGGCTTTTCAAAACCTAAACAGGCCACTATGACCTAATCCTGAAAGGGTATCCCTCCAAAAAATATTAAAACCAAAATCTTCCTTCCTACTCCAGGTGCTCTTTTCTTTCCACACAATGGAGATATTCCTTGCATTTCCTTCATGCCCTTTGTCCTGCCCCAAAACATGACAAGGAAATCACCCTACATTGTCTAGGTGTGGTCAGGGCTTTCAGGGTCTACATGAAAACTACAGCCTCCCTGTCCTGCCTGTGGGCCCCGATAGACGACAACCTTTGTCCCCTTCCACATTTGCTAGGTGTAGGGGCCACCTTTGGAAATCATGGGGCCCTGTACAGCCTACAGGTAGCTGCATATAAGCAATAGTTTAAGCATACAAGATCAGGAATTTACAGGTAAATGTCCTATTGTGATGCAGTTTATAGCTGCATGCTTAGTTTACACTAAATTAATGCACGATAGAATCAAATATATAGACTATATATAAAAAAAAGAGGGTATAATAGAAAATACATGTCCCACTACAGAATATTTACTGAGTAATAAAGATCAAAGGGAAAATAACATGGCCATGTCCTTTTCAGTCATAGACAACTTCTCAGTAACAGATTTGTGCCAAAATAAATAGCAGAGTGAAAGGAATGTGTAACTTTGTGGAATTGAGTTTGGCTTACATTATTATATAGGTGAAAAAATATATAGAAAATATATAATAACATATATATATAATTCACAGTAGCTCACTGTTCAAATTATGTGCAAACCTCGTGCCAAAAAAATAAAAATTAGTGTCCATAAAAAAAAAAAAATGTCCACAAAAAATATATATTGCAAGCCAGTGCAGGAAATAAAGTCAACTAAATTTGATGAAGTAGGTGTCAAAAACCTCCGCTACACACCAGATATACTACACCAAAGTGATAAGTGCCAAATACACTCCCTTACGGAAGTGACACAGACCACAGGGGGAGCGTGGTGAGATGCCGGTAGCACCAACTGCATGGTCTGAGTATGGATCTGACAATCTTTTGTTATCGATAATTATGTTTCCTGTTTTATCCTTATCTATGTCACTATCTGGATGAAGGTTGGCGTTCTTTAAGATACTCTTAAAGAAAAGCAAGATTGCTAGACACGAGAGTGAATGAATGGCAATTACATCTGGTGAGCTTTATGCTTAAGGGAGTGAATTTTGCACTTATCACTTGAGGGTTTTTTGCACTTATCACTTGGTTGAGGATATCTGGTGTCTAGCGGAGGTTTTTCGACACCTACTTCATCACATTTGGTTGGACTTTATTTCCTGCAGTGGGTTGCAATATATATTTTTTTGTGGACATTTTATTTTTTATGGACACTGATTTATACTTTTTTGGCAGGAAGTTTGCATATGATTTGAATAGTGTGCTACTGTGAATTATTTTTATGTTATTATATTTTTTAATATATTTTTTCACCTATTATATGAGATTACTTTGTTTAAGTAGCAGCACAAATTGTTTTTTTTTTTAATTCAAAAGCGCAGTGTGCATATGTATTATTTAATTAGAAATCTCTGTGCTGTACCTATAAATTCCTGTTTCTTGTGACATTTGTGGAAAAAAGGACACATCTACAATTTTAGATCAACTTTTCTATTTTGGGTTTGCCTAATCAAGATATATATATATATATATATATATATATATATATATATATATATATATATGTATGTATTTTAATTTTCATTAAATGTCTGTTCAGTTGCCTCTTTACTCCTATGGTGTGTATTTATTATGGTCCTTTTCCAGTTCATTTCTGCTATAATGTGCTATATTGTGCCATTCACCACTACACTGGATAGAAGATGCCCATTTCTAGTAGCCCCAAAGCAAATTTAATGATCTGAATGTGGCTTAATGATCCAGTTTACCATTTTGCTCCAAAATGCAGTACATAAAGAAATATAGTATAGCTTTTTGTAGTGTAATTCTAAAACTCTTTTTTACTGGTATTAAAGTGTATTATTTTGACATTATATAGCATCACACAGTTTGCATAGCTTCTTGTTGAACCTTACAAAAGTTATATTTTAGTCTCTGCAAATACACTGCAGCAAGTGTTTTAAAGTACAGTTAATGGAGATTAGCAAATGTGTTCCACATCATTAGCTAGATGTAAAGTAATTAAAGTATCTCTGGTTCGGTGCTGTGGTAATCATTATACATTTCTGTTTCATGTGGACATCCAGAGTGCTTTTTAAAACTAAGAATATTCATTTTTTCTGTTTTATAGAGCAATGTGACTCAGCAAGACTGGAAATTAAGAGCCATTCTTCAAGGTGATCGATTCTATGGGCCACCATTCTTGTATGTCCCAGCAGGGGAGACAGCGCAGTATTCTTTAATGTTTAAACCTATTTCTAAATGCTTCAGCACAGTAAGTACTTTAATAGGAACATACTTTAAAACATACTTAATCCTTCATAGATGACACCATTATCTCCTTTATCTTTGTACTTCCCAGCAGGAATAATTATTATAGTACCTTTTTTAGACATGAAGTACAAATATCTTAAAGCAAAGATAAAATAGGGGGTGTGCATCTTAATAAATACTGTACATAATGGCTGATATCCCAGTAACAATATGGTAGTTGTTAAGCCTGGCCTAATTCCAGCATTTTTAGAGTAAGGTAACAGTAAGATTTTATTTCTGAAAAAAATATATAGGTGTTAATCTCTTGCGCTAGTACAATTCAAAATATTGAAGTGCTAATATGTGACAAGTAGTGATAATTAATAAAGAACTGCTGCAACTTATAATAAATACATTCACGAAATCAGTGTAATAAATCAAAGAATCCTACACCAAGTTGCGCATTAAATTAAAGCTGATACATGTGTAAAACAAAACCAGATACCAATATATCATAACCAAGCAAATATAAATATGTGCAAAATTTGCATGAAAGCTAAATCAAAATTGTGAAAAAATAAAGTAAGACACACTATGAACATATACATAAAGTCCCACAATGTGCTCAGAGCGCTCTCACTGCCTAACAATGAGCAGAGAATTGCTATGAAAGTGTACTCCGAATCCCACAGTGCATTCCCAGTGCTCCTGCTAATAACATGTAATCCTGGATGTGATCCTTTTAATTATTAAAATCCCATATAATCCAAGTGTGGTTCCTGTGAATCAAACTCCAGTCACCGTGTTAAACCACCACCAACATGCACAACAGCTCCCATTAGATGGTTCCTTACCAGAAATGGTAGCCCCCCATTCACATGGTGTGGGGCAAAAGTATTTTGGGATAGTAGTATCAGTAATCCTCTCAGGGTTTAAAATGCACTCAGAGGGTCCTCTGGATGTACCTGGGGAACCTCGCCATATGCATCACCACTTCACCACTTCCATAAGTTGGTTATTGCACATGAAAAAAGATCACCTGTTATGCATTCAGCTATCAAACCTGGTTGTTAAAAGGTGAAACTGTCTGCTTCCTAAATGGATGTTGTCAGCTCCTCTAAATTAACTCTAAAGTATTTAACCGAAAGCAGAGAAGTAACCCTAACAAACTCAGCAAATATGCCCTCCTAGAATAGTTACTAAAAGGAAACTCTGTAAGGCCAGTTCACACTGGTCCGACATGTGCTCCGACTTCCAGAGCACAAGTGGCATGACATGTCAAAATGAATGGTTCCCTATGAGAGCTGTCTTAACTGTTCCAACTTGTGTCGGTCCAACTTTGAAAACGCTTCCTGCACTACTTTGGTCTGACTTGGACACGATTTTAGCTCATTGATTTCAATGGAAGTTGGTATCATCATCTTAACTGATCCGACTTGTGGCATGCGACCTGTGCTTTGTCCTTAGATCTTGAGAGGGAACCCACTCCATTTTTTTTTTCAATTTTGACATGGGGTCCCCCCTGACCTGCCAGGATGTGTGCTCGGATAAGATTCTGGTATGGACTTTGGGGGAACTCTATGCCAAAACAATACAAAAAAAGGGTGTGGGCCCCTCAAAATCCATACTAGACCCTTGACAGAGCGTGAAGCCTGGCAGGTCAGGAAAGGGGGTGGGGCAATGAGTACTGGACCATAGCAGGCCACATACCCTCAACATGGGGGGTGGGTGCTTTGGGGCCCTACCCCATAGCACCTTGTCAATGGAGACAGTGACCTCTTCCTGACAACCCTGGGTGGGGCTTATCATAATCTGGAACCCAGATCCTCTCCCCCATGTAATTGAGTATGAGGTACATTGTACCCCTACCCATTCACCTAAAAAAAAAGAAGTGTAGTGTTACAGAAAAAAATCCTATTATTTGAAGAATGTCCCTCATTGTAGCTCCAAGGTATCTGCTTTCTCTTGCCTTCTCCTACCACTGTCTTCTCCCCTGCTGTCTTATTCCTCTGGTCTTCTTCCTCACTTATATAGCTATTGGGCATGGCCATCTAGTGACCTCACGTGGAAACTTCGCCCCCTTGTGGCGTCACTGCCCCTTCATACCCCGGGACTTAAATGGCCTAGTATAATTCTGGGAGGAACCCCACGCCATTTTTTTTTATAAATTCAGCGTGAGGTTTCTTCCATACCAGAAGCAAAGAACTGTTTTGATTGGTCAAAGGAAAAGTAGCAATAATCTCAAAGTCTAATCAAAGTCGGATGCTGTTCATTGAAGTCGCATGGAAGTCGGACATGAAGTAGCAGGGCAAAGTCAGATCAGAAGTTGCACTACTTTTGTGTCAGGTCAGTGTGAACATAGCCTGAGACTGGAGTAAAATCAGTGTTTAGCCTTTAGCAGCTTGTTAGATTCAGATGTCATTTGTAATGCTGCATTGGTTGGAACTCCGCTAATTTCAATCTTCAATCTACTTCTATGAAATGTCCAATGGCTACTTTGTCTTATTTTATGGCTGAATCAACATTTTGGTGCTATTAAGAATAATTAGGTAATATAAGGATTTCTATTGTGTTGTTTTCTTCTCTCAAGTTCATTTAATTAATATAAAAAGTAAGGATGAAAGAATGTTCAATAATTATTTCATTGCCTAATAAATTAATTGTTTTAGGGGGAATTTAGGAAATGAAAAGTGGAACTTTGCAGCCAAAGGTTTAATACCTTCCTGTTTTATCAGGGCAAACTATTGCTTCAAAATGAAACAGATGGTACCGAACATATATTTGGCCTCAAAGGCATTGGCCAAGAACCCCTGGCTCTTGATCATGTAGTGATAAATTGCCAAGTGAGACAAATTACACAGAAGGTCCTTATGGTGCCCAATTATACAAATGACAGATTGACATTTAAGGTAAGTTTTACATTTTTTTCCTACATGTTGAAAAACAAGAAGTTTAAATGTTTCTATGCTAGCTTTTATAAGCATCTTTGTTAAATATAAGTCATCTTTGTTAGCTGGTCTCTTGTTTAAGAGTACATTTTTTTGTATAAGGGGTTCAGAAGAAATTGTAGGCATTGAGATGTATGTGCATAGTACAGAAAAGATTTGCAAATTACAATTGAGAAAGGCTGTTGTGAGACCTTTTCATTGAAAAATAAGTTTTTGTTTACAGCCACCTTAGTTGTCCTGACTCTTTCCTGGCCTTTTTCTATACACACAGTTTACTTAATGTGCTGTATTTTGACATCATGTTACCCTAGGTGTACATGAAGGGTGTTGACCTTTAGTAAAGGTTCCTTCAAGAGCAGCCAAATAAACATGTGTTAAAGGGGTAGTAAAGGCAATATTTTTATTTTTACCTACAGGTAAGCTTTATTAGTTAAATGAATATCTCCTAAACATGCAAAGTGAAATTCTATGGACCAGCTGCCAGTGACGTCACCAGTGCATGCGCTCTGGAACAACGTACCCATGCTGTTCCTTCAGAGCCCCGTGCCACGGCCATGACTCCCATGCGCCTGTGTAGGAGTGGCATCTCCATTTCCAGCTCAGCCATTCAAGCGGCTGCAGCCCATTAACCCAGGAAGAAAAACCAGATGAAGATGGAAGCTTCTGCAGCAGTGAAAGTCTTTCATAATGTGCTAGTATGTGATGCATACTAGCACATCTTACCTTGCAGGTTTTTTTATTTTTTTAAAGCCTTTACTACTGTTTTAAAACACAGGCTCTTGAAGTGAAGAAATTTGGAAAAAACAACCTCAGTTTGTAAATTTCGTGACTTGGTGCTGGCAATATATCCATGTTGTTCTAGGCCACATACCTAGTGGGAAATACAATCATGGCTATCTTGCTCATTACAGAAGTAAGCTAATAAAAAAGTCCACCCATTACACCATGGTAACTTACATGACATTTTACAAAGAACACATTAAAATAAACTACTATTGCACTATGGAAGTGGATGCAGTATTTAAACTTTCCTGACATGCCATCAGACTACGGTTCAACTCTGCCCCTTGACCCCCAATAGGACAATCCTGAAATAGCATAAAAGGCAGGCAGTACCTGGTGGAGGTGTTCTTTTTTCATCCTCGCTCTGGACACCTTGAAAAAAGGTGTGGCCTTCCCAGGTTTTCAGCCTCTCCTGGGCAAGAAGACCCCCTCTTATGGGCTGTAAATCACCCTTGATGGTGGGTACCCCTTGGTGCTGGGGGTAAGTTACATTGCAGTATAAATTGCTGCATTTCATACTGATACCATTACTTGACAGTTAAAACTGCCACAGATGCTGTATTCCAGTGGAGGTTCTTTCCTCACTTTTGTTACAGTATGAATGATGATATGAAGCTGGCTGGCGATTTTTTTTTGCAGTATTTTTCTCACTTTAAACAGGCTTGCTGGCTCTTGTAGTTCACTAGGGATGGTGGTTTTGCATGCTCCAGTGTGGGGGGAGGGGGCCAGCCCAGGCTTCCTCTGATTCCTTCCTTTGGAGCTGTTGGGACGCTTTTAATCAGTGGAGGCAGTCTCCAGGTGCGGCTGGCTTCCTTTTCCTCTGTGGCCAATACACTGTGTGTAACTGGATCTCTGCTGCCCTCACTGTGAGTACATGCACATCCTGGTCTATTTTGCCTGTGTTGAAGCTTGGGGTATTTTTTTCTAAAGCTGCCACCAGCCTCAAAGCACTGAAGATTTTTTGGGAAGGAATTAGGTTTGTTTATCTTTATCTTTTTTGAAAAAAAAAAAGAGAGCAATGTATGTGGCCAGGACGGAATAAATGTTCATCAGTTGGTCACTCCGAATAGACCTGATTGAGTGTGGAGCCATGGTGTAGTGGGGATGAAAGCTAACTATGCACCCTGCAACCTTGAGTTCAATTCCCCAGGAGATCACATACTGAAATATTGGCACGGCTGTGAATGCTGTCACTTGGCGAATGCTTCACATCATCTTATCACTAGTTTGGAGGATGTGTCAGCTATACCTTAAAGAGATAGTCCAAGGATCTTCCTCTCATTATGCTTAGCACAATGAGATGCTGGGAGGATACGTTGCCAGGAGAGAGAATGTGTCTATGCCTTATTGGGGTAATCAGAGGTTCTCCTGTCCACTATTTATAGCCACAAAGTTACTGTGAACACTGGCTGTAGTTACCATTCCCAAGTTTTGGCGTATAGCTTGCGCTGCTTTACAATACTGTTGCTACCTGCTGCAGAGAGCTTCCCACAACAAGGTTACTTCTGTTGGCAGACGACAGACAACAGCATAAGCTGGCACTTTATGTGCGGCCTGTGGCTATCCTATTAGTCCTTATTGCTTAGAGAAAACAAGGTTCTCCATGAGTGGAGGAGAAAGGGCTCTGGTACGGAAGCTTGTGTTTAGCTTTCTCAGTTTCAGGTAAAGGCTTGTTTGCCTAGCTGAAAACAGTGTCTCTTGGAGATGGCCCAGGACTACAGCATCAAAGTTGCCTTAGTGGAGATAGCCTATGGGCACACCACACCTGCCTGTATGTGCTTGATCTCAGAACCTGAGCAGGATCAAACCTGGTTAGCAGATGAATGGGGGACCACCTTGGAATACCAGCTTCTGTACAGCAGCACATATACCTCTTAACCAGAAGAGGGCAGTAATACTGATAATTGTGCACTTAGCTTCTCTAGGTTTCTGGGTCAAACTGCCCCAGTGCTGTGGGGGACAGTTCACCACTCTAAGTCCATGTAAGCCCTTACATGTTCTGCATCCGGAGGCTTTGCAAAGTCTTACAGCCATAGGCATGCTTCCTCAAGGCAGAGGCAACAGGGGGTTTGTGGTTTTGGAAGCCTTGGCGCCCCCGATGTTTTGGGGCTGCATTTCCCATGATGCTCAAGCAGTCTGAAGTGTAGTTGGGCATCATGGGAGGTGTAGTTCTGGGGTGCCAAGGTTCGCCATCACTGCTCTAGGGCTATGGTCAGATGCAGGTTTTAAAAAGAAAGCAGTGTACAATGTTTGCATTGCCTTGCCTCCCATACCCTGGAAGACCTTTTTAAATGTTTGAGTATCAATGATAGCTAAATCTTCTCATCCCTGCAGCAGTTTCCTGCTTCCTTACCATAGTTCACATGGTCCACCAATCTGTCAACAGTTTTAAGGAGTGATTTGTGGCTCAGGGCATTCTTTCGATACAGATGCAGAGGTGGAGCACAAATATTCATTCCCTCTCTTGGGTCGCAAATATCGGATGGGCTTTGGATTTATCTTAGTGCTAAGCACGTGCATGTATTTATGAAGGTTCCTGTCTTCCTGACAGAATCCTGGAGAACCATTATTATGGTGGTAAGGAAGGGAGGCTGGTGCCCTTTCCTGGACTTAGCAAACGCTAGCCTACATATTCCTATAGTCTGGGTTCGCCAGCACTTCTCAGGTTTTCTAGCAGACGATGACTTGGCCTAGGTCATGGTATGTTTTTTGGTTGGAATTCTCCCCAGAACCCTTTTGAGGGTACTATCAATCTTTATGGCATTTATTTCCTCAGGTGATATCTTGCTGATAGCGAAGTAGGGGTGCTGCTGCTAAGTAACGTTCTAGCGTGCAGGACCCTCTAGATCTTGGAGTATCTTGTCAAGTTTTAGTAGATTCAAATTCAGTCTACTTAAGTCCTGGATCGCTGTTCATTGCAAAGGTCATGTTCATCCTTCTGGGTCCTGGTATGTTTTTGGTCGTGGCACCCGCCCCAGAACCCTCCTGGAGGTACTATCTATCCTTAGGGCATTAGTTTCCTCTGTGATATCCTGCTTATAGCTACGTAGGAGCACTGCTGCTAGTTAACGCCTTAGCCTGCAGGACTCTCGAGAGCTTTCATCTTGTCAATTTTTAGTAGAATTGAATTGAGTCTACTTACTCCTCGATCACTGTTCAGTGCTAGTTAAGGTCATGCCCATCCTTCTGAGGCCTGGGATCCTGAGCATTATCTGGACGATATCCTGGTGTTGGCTCACTCCAGGGATTTTCTCATAGACCACCGGGATCAAGTCTTGCAGACCCTATCAGAATTTGGGTGGATGGTGAATGTGCAGAAGAGCCTAACCTACCTGGGCAGGGTTTTCAGTACAGTCCAATACAAGATTTTCCTGCCAAGAGAGAAGATAAATCGAGTCCGTGCGGAGACCAAGGAGAATTGGTCCTCAAAAAGAAATTAGGAAAAGGCATGAGTTTTTTAGGTCTCCTGATGGTCTGTATCCTGGCAGTGCCATGGGCACAGTGGCACATGAGGAGGTTTCAGTTCTGCCTTCTAAGCTAGTGGCGCCGCGGTTCTCTCAACCAGAGGTTCCAGGTTCCTCGCTTCGTTTCCAACAACCTTCTGTGGTGGACCAAGAGGAGCAACCTCTCCCTGGGCGGGCCCGTCAGCCCTGGAGACTGGATAACGATTACTTCGGACGCCAGTCTCCAGAGTGTGGAGGCGCATTACCTACAACTGAAAGCGCAGGGAGTGTGGGACCAGAGTTTGCCATGTTCCTCGAATCTCCTAGAACTAACAGCGGCCAGGGAGGCACTAAAGACGTTTCTGCCCGTAATCCAAGGCAGGAGAGTCAGACTTCTCATGGACAATACGACGGTAGTATCGTACATTGTAAAACAAGGGGGGACAAGAAGTCTGCGACTTCTCCAGGTAACTGCGGAGATCTACTCCTTGGCTGAAGCCCACTTGCTGGACCTTTCAGCATTGTATCTCCCGGGCCCTCAGAATACCCTAGCAGACCAGTTAAGCAGGAAGTTCGCCAACCACACAGAATGGATGCTAAATCCAAAATATTTGTGGAGAATTTCCACGCAATGGGGAGTTCCCGAGATAGACTTAATGGCGACACCGTTCAACTGTCAAGTTTTTTTCCCACTTCTGCCCTCAAGCTCTGGCCCAGGATGCTCTCTCTCAGAAGTGGGGCTTCAAGCAGGTCGACCTATTTCCACCAATTGCTCTGATCCTCAAATCATTGGTGAAGATTATAGAGGAGGGAGTAACGGCTATTGTGATAGCTCCATTCTGGCCGAGGAGGCCATGGTTTCCTCTTCTTGGTTGCCTGGTGGCGTGTCCTCCAATAAGGCTCCCTCAGTCCAGGGACCTTCTCGTCTGAAATGGCCACACTCACCCCAACTCAGCCAGTCTAGCCTTGACTGCATTGAATTTTGAGAGGAGCAAGCTCCAGAACCTGAATCTCTCTGACTCAGTAATGTTCACCATTCTGTCATCCAGGAAAGAATCTACTAAGGCCATTTATTATAAAGTGTGGCAGAGGTTTGAGTCTTTCTCAGTCCAACAGGGAATTTCTTTTCATTCCCCCTTAGTGGCGAATATATTGGACTTTCTGCAGTCCGACCTTGACTGGGGACTAAGCTTCAACACGCTTAAAGTACAAATTTCAGCACTTTCGGCCCTTACCGTTACCTCATGGTCAAAGGAGTCTCTAGTAGTTTGATTCCTCCGATCGGCAATCAAGATACGTCCACCTATTCGTCCTTTCTTTCCAAAGTGGGATTTACCGTTAGTATTAACGGGGTTGCTAAAAAGCCCCTTTTTTCCCAGATTCGGACAGTCCTTTATGGTACCTGACATTAAAGATGGTTTACTTGACAGCTTTGGTCTCATCCAGATGAGTCTCAGACATTGCAGCCTTCTCCTACAAAGAGCGGTTCTGCACCTTCCTTCCGGACAGTGTGGTGTTACGACCTTCTCCGAAGTCCCTTCCTAAAGTCTCGTCGGAATTTCATTTTAATTGGGAATCTGTTCTCTCGGCCTTTTCACCTTCTCAATCAGCCTTGGAGGAGCCTAGATGGTATGATCTGGATATGAAGTCTCTCCTACAGACATATCTGCCCAGAACGGTCTCGTTCCGGAAAACGGATGCTCTTTTTTGTATTCCCAAAGGGTCCCAGGATGGGTATGCTGGCCCCTCCAAGAGTCCTCTCGACATGGATAGTTAAAGCAATCCAAGCCGCTTACTCCCTGGAAGGCCTCCCCCTCCTCAGGAGATCCGAGCACATTCCACAAGAGCGGTGTCATCCTCCAGGGCAGCTTGGTCTAAAGTATCGGCAGCTGTGGTCTGTAAGGCAGCAAGTGGGAGATCTCCTAATACCTTCATAAAACACTATAAGCCGAACGATCCCAGTATGCTCAGATGGGAGCTTCAGTATTGTCTTCTGCTTTATCAAGATATTAAAATTTGTTTTATTGCAGCAGCAACTGGTGTTTGTAATTTATTCTTCCTACCCTGTGTTTTGGCTTGTTAAGGCCTTTAGTCTGATGGCATGACGCAGAGCCAGGAAAATGGAAAATTGTTACCAATACTTACCGTAATTTCCCTTTCCTGGCTTTGCGTCATGCCAGCACAAACACTCCCTGGTCCATCACGAGCTCTTACAGAACACCTCCACCAGGTACTGCCTGCCTTTTATGCTATTTCAGGGTTGTCCTATGGGGGTCAAGGGGCGGAGTTGACCCGTAGTCTGATGGCATGACGCAGAGCCAGGAAAGGAAAATGACGGTAAGTATTGGTAACAATTTTCCATTTTCTCAACTATGACATGTAGTAAAGAACTACAACCCCCAATTCCCAAAAAGTTAGGGTGCTGTGTAAAATCTACATAAAAACACAAAATGATTTGCAAATGTCACCCACATTTTATTGACAATAAGAAATAGAAAGCATATCAAATGTTTAATCCATTCAATACCGGGCACTTTTACCCCCTTCCTGCTCCGGTCAATGTTCAGCCTTCAGCACTGTTTCATTTTGACAATTGCACGGTCATGCAACACTGTACCCATATGAAATGTTTATCTTTTTTCACACAAATAGAGCTTTCTTTTTGTGGTATTTAATCACTACTGGGTTTTTTATTTTTTGCTAAAGCCATGCTGTTGTCATAGATGCAATATGTAGCTTAGCATTGTCCTGCTGAAAAATACAAGGTCTTCCCTGTAAACATGTCATCTGGATGGGAGTATATGCTGCTCTAAAACCTGGATATATCTTTCAGCACTGATGGTGCCTTTCCAGATGTGCAAGCTGCTCAGATGTTCTGGCATTCGAACTGAGTGCTAATAACAAGCTGAAAGGTTCCTCTCCTCTTTAGTCCGGTGAAGGGGGTGCCCATGGTTGCCAAAAATAATTTTAAATTTCAATTTGTCTGGTCACAGAACAGTGTTCCACTTTGCAACTGACCATTTTAAATGAGCCTTGACACAGAGATGATGTCGGCGTTTTTGGATCATGTTCAAATATGGCTTCTTTGCATGATAAAGCTTAACTTGCATTTTTTGGTGAAACAGCAAACTTTGTTCACAGACATTGATTTTTTAAAGTATTCCTGTGCCCATGCAGTAATGTCCATCACAGAATCATGGCTGTTTTTAATGCAGTATCGTCTAAGGGCCTAAAGTTCACTGGCATCCAATATTGCTTTTTGACCTTGTCCCTTATGCAAAGAGATTTCTTCAGATTCTCAGAATCTTTTGATATCATGTACTATCGATGATATAATTAAAGTCTTTGCAGTTTTATGTTGAGGAACATTATTCTGAAGTTGTTTGACAATTTTGAGTTGCAGCTTTTCATAGATTGGTGAACCTTTTTCCATCTTTACCTCTGAGACACTGACTCTCTAAGATGCTGCTTTTTTAACATGTTACTGACCTGTTGCCAATGAACCTAATTAGTTGCAAAATGTTCGTCCATCTCTTCCTTGTTAGTACCACTTACTTTGCCAACTTTCTGTTGTACTGTGCTAGATTTTTTGATAAATGGTACATTTTCTCAGTTTAAACATTTGATATGTTTTCTAATTTCTATTGTAAATAAAACATAGGTTTATGACATTTGCAAGTCATTGCATTCTGCTTTTTATTTAGATTTTGCACACCATCCCAACTTTTTTGGAATTGGGGTTGTATTTACATGCAGGTCCCATGTTTGTGTGTGTATGAGTGTCGTGGGGATTTTGAATTGTGAGCTTTCTTGGAGGAAAGGGATTTCTTGAATGGTTCTTTTTAGCCAGTAATGTGTTGTGTATTTGTGCTTTATAAGTACAGGAAATCTGTGTCTGCATGTTTCCAAGGCAGCTGAAGAAGTTTACCTTATGAGAAAGTTAGAATTGAGTTGTTGCTTACTTTGAAAACATCATTACAAATTCCATCTAAAGCTATTATATCTACAATGACCAGCTGAAATCTATTTGATCGCCACTTCTAAAATGGACTGGTTATCTGATGAAATGGTGTAAGCACACATACAACATAGAACTGAGGGGATATCTATACCGCCATGTCCCAACAAGCATTCCATGCAAGATTTTCTTAATGAACCACTTTAAAGCTCAACTCTAGACACACCTTTTTAAAGTTTTGAATAATGTAGAAGGGTTAGAGTGCTTGTCAATTTAATATTGCTGCCTTGGTTCCCAACTGTGTGAGTTCTCCTTACTTCCTGTCAATTTGACTGGTGTTAGAAAGAACAGAAGTAAGGGAAGTTGTCCTGTCCCTTTTTTGTCTGTGAAACTCAATAAACCGTATTTAAAAAAAAAAAAACATGGAAACACAGACAGCAATAGAAATATGTTATAGTAAATTACAATTTAGAACCTCTGTCTGGATGTTTTGCTGTTTGTGATTGTGCTTTTCTTTCACTTGAATGCTGCTGATTGGTGTCAGATAGAACAGGAGAAGAGAAAAGCCTCTATGGAAACACATTATTGTCCCCTGACTATTGAGAAAGTTTTCACACTATTATAAAAAATCAGACTCAAAGATCTTATAATCAGCTGTTCTCTATCATGGCAGATCACCACAGTGTGGCTTATAAGGAATCCTGCGGCCGGTTCCACAGTCTTCTGTGCATGCGTATACAGATCCCATCCTTCCTTTGGATCCCCACAGTGTGGATCTGCCAGGATTATGGGCAGGTGAAATATTTGGTCATACATACCCATTATTTGTTCTTCGGTTTTGTAAATCTGCATGGCTGAGTTCATTGTCATGAGTATTATAATTGTACAGTCAGGTCCATAAATATTGGGACATCGACACAATTGTGATCTTTTTGGCTCTATACACCAACACAATGGATTTGAAATGAAACAAACAAGATGTGCTTTAACTGCAAACTTTCAGCATTCATTTGAGGGTATTTACATCAAAATCAGGTGAACGGTGTAGGAATTACAACAGTTTGTATATGTGCCTCCCACTTTTTAAGGGACAGAAAGTAAAGGGACAGATTAACAATCATAAATCAAACTTTCACTTTTCAATACTTGGTTGCAAATCCTTTGCAGTCAATTACAGCCTGAAGTCAGGAATGCATAGACATCCCCAGACGCTGGGTTTCATCCCTGGTGATGCTCTGCCAGGCCTCCACTGCAACTGTCTTCAGTTCCTGTTTGTTCTTGGGGCATTTTCCCTTCAGTTTTGTCTTCAGCAAGTGCAATGCATGCTCAATCAGATTCAGGTCAGGTGATTGACTTGGCCATTGCATAACATTCCACTTCTTTCCCTTAAAAAACTCTTTGGTTGCTTTCGCAGTATGCTTCGGGCCATTGTCCATCTGCACTGTGAAGCGTCGTCCAATGAGTTCTGAAGCATGTGGCTAAATATGAGCAGCCAATATTGCCCAAAATACTTCAGAATTCATCCTACTGCTTTTGTCAGCAGTCACATCATCAATAAATACAAGAGAACCAGTTCCATTGGCAGCCATACATGCCCACGCCATGACACTACCACCACCACGCTTCATTGATGAGGTGGTATGCTTTGGATCATGAGCAGTTCCTTTCCTTCTCCATACTCTTCTCTTCCAATCACTCTGGTACAAGCTGATCTTGGTCTCATCTGTCCATAGGATGTTGTTCCAGAACTGGGAAGCCTTTTTAGATGTTGTTTGGCAAACTCTAATCTGGCCTTCCTGTTTTTGAGGCTCACCAATGGTTTACATCTTGTGGTGAACCCTCTGCATTCACTCTGGTGAAGTCTTCTCTTGATTGTTGACTATGACACACATTCACCTGCCTCTTGGAGAGTGTTCTTGGTCTGGCCAACTGTTGTGAAGGGTGTTTTCTTCACTAGGGAAAGAATTCTTCGGTCATCCACCACAGTTGTTTTCCGTCGTCTTTCCGGGCCTTTTGGTGTTGCTGAGCTCACCGGTGCATTCTTTCTTTTTAAGGATGTTCCAAACAGTTGATTTGGCCAAACAGTTGATTTGGCCACACCTAATGTTGCTATCTCTCTGATGGGTTTGTTTTGTTTTTTTCAGCCTAATGATGGCTTGCTTCACTAATAGTGACAGCTTTTTGGATCTCATATTGAGAGTTGACAGCAACAGATTCCAAATGCAAATAGCACACTTGAAATGAACTCTGGACCTTTTATCTGTTCCTTGTAAATGGGATAATGAGAACATCGTGTTTGTTTAATTTCAAATCCATTGTGGTGGTGTATAGAGCCAAAAAGATTCAAATTGTGTCGATGTCCCAATATTTATGGACCTCCCTGTATATCCAGCTTCTCAAAACTGATTTGTAGCACAATGCAATCACTTTTCCTCTGTGTTTATCTGTGGTATAGATACCATTTATTGATATATTAAAGGAGGACAATATTGTAACAGGAAATATGACATTTTAATCCAATTTAGGTGGTGTCAGATATTCCAGTCATTAGTGGACCTCAAACTTTAACTATAAAGCCAGGAACATCATGTCCCTATACTATCAGCATATCTCCATGGAAACGTGGCTCATTCCAAGGTAATAAGATCGTATACATGTGTTACATCAGTTACACTGACAAGTATTAAAGTTTATTTATAGCCCTAGAATACTTTCACCAGGGATAACAACAATATCTATTTAGTGTTATTCTAAACCTTGCTTATGAGGATGCATTTAAAGGGATATTAAAGTCTTGTTTGTTTTTCTTTAAAATAAAAAACATGTTATACTTACTTTCTCTGTGCAAAGATTTTGGACAAAGCAGCCCGGATCCTCATCTTTTAGGGTCCCACACCAACAATCCTGGTCCCTCCCCCTTGCCAGGTTCCCCCACAGCAAAGAGCTTGTTTTGGGGGCAACCAAGCAGACACGCTTCCGACCCACGGCTCTGTGTGTCCATTTATACATGGAGCCGTGACTCAGCCCTGCCACCTCTGTCACTTGATTGGCTTACTGGCTGTGATTGACAGCAACAGAACCCAATGGCTCCCGCTGCCAAAAGCCAATCAGGACAAGGCTCTCGTGGACATTGCTGGATCGAGAGGGGGCTCAGGTAGGTATTGGGGGGGGGGGGCTGGGGGAATGCATGAAGGTAAAAAACGTTGTGCCTTTACAACCACGTTTAACGTCAAATCAGCATTGCTCTATTTTTGCCCCTTAGATGTGCACAAATTTATACTGTGGTTGGTCTCTTTAACTTGTATATGAGCCGTACAAACTTTCCTAAGTGTGATGGTAGATTATTGGTATTAAAGTGACTTAAAAACATTTTTTACCTTAATGTATTGCTTGCATTAAGGTAAAACACGTTTTCAGTTTCCTTGTTTACAAAGTAGCATAATTGCCCTCTCAACACCAGCCATGGTGATTGCGTAACACATGGCTTAGTTAAACAACTAAGCCATTGATCACCACCATGTCAGCACTGCTGACATCAGTTTCGGCATACACAAAATTTCTTGAAATTGTCTCTACCCAATAGGCATAGCACATGCCATTCTATTTGAAAAATACCTAAATGGTATACCACAGGGTGTACTATGCTGCTGACCAGCCACTTTGGGCAGAGGGGTGCTGATGTTACTGGGTAGACACCCTGAGAGGGAGTTCAGACCAGATCTGGCTTGTGCACATTTACCTTAAACTGGTTCTAAAGCCAAAACATTTTTTACCCTAATGCATTCCCTGCATTAGGGTAAAAAATGCTTTATGGCTTTCTGTCCTCCACTTCCCTGTGTGAAGCACAAAGGAGGGAAAGAGAGATCCAGTGCTGTGCATCTCTTCTTCCCTCTCTTCCCCTTCACACAGGAACTCAGGCAGCAGGAGGAGCCATTGCATTCTGGCATAGGTTTGGGCCCTGTGACTCCTGGCTACATTTGTGGTAGTTTCACTAAATCAGTCTGTGTGGAAACATCTACAAACTGTGGGTTGATCATAACACAGGCCAGCTGTCTTGAAAGTCACTTTTAGGCAACTGTTAAGGGTATTTGGAACAGTTAATTTATATTTTATTTTTTAAACATTTAGTACATACCTTTGTTAATAAAAGAAAACAGGTGGTGTTAAAGAGACAACAGATTGTGTGCTGTATAAGTAGTATTTCTACAATCATTTCAATATTATAAAATGTAAAAAAGTGTATCAAACTGCGCTAACAGAAGAGAATATATACTGTGAAAGTGAAAATATCAGCTGGCACTCCAACCGACATAGATTGTGACAAAATAAAATATATAAACAGTGCAGCGCTAATAGGCAATGAATCAAAAATAATAATAATATAAATAAAAATAAATTGTTATATATACAATATGAAGTTAAGGGGTAAATAAAAACTCCTTAAACTTATATATAAAGAAAAGTCCAAAGGTGTAAGTGAAAAAAAAGTCAAAATAAATCCACACAGAAATGGTGACTTGAAAAAAAGGTCCCACACCATAAATTTTCAAATGTGCTCACCAGATGGTATGGACCCAAAGTACTATACAGTAAGAGGGTCATACAGGCTGAATGTGAAGATGTCCACAGCACCCGATCACGGGATTTCAATATTATATAAGCCTTTTGTAAGTCTAATACAAAGAAACTGTAGGGAAACTTATCACAGATAGTTTAAGAGATTGAAGCCCTCCATCTGGAAGAATAAAGACAGGAGGGTATGCATACTATATAGTGTAATAAACATAGGCGTATATTGGGGGACTAAAGATCCTTTTTTGAAGTGAACCTGATCTGGTCTAAAATATTTATTAGGTGACATTGGTGTAGAAACATTCTAAGTTACCTTTAAAGCGGAGTTCCCCCCTCCAAGAATAAAAAGTCAGCAGCATACTGTAGCTGCTGACTATTAATATTACGACACTTACCTGTCCTGGAATCCAGCGATGTCGGCACCGCAGCCAATGTTTCGGCTGTTGGGTGCTGCTGCTGCCATTGCTGGTAAGGAAACCTTGCGGCTTCATGGCAGGGTCCCTACTGCGCATGCACGAAGCGCGTAATTGGCCTTGAAGCAGAGGGAGGAGTAGGGGGCTGAACCTCTGACGTACCTCGCCGCGGTGAAGTCTGACGGAAGCGGGGACAGGGTACCTGTCAAAAGCAGGTACCCACTCCCCCCTGAAAGGTGCCAAATGTGGCACTGGATTGGGGAGGAGACAGATAAGCGGAAGTTCCACTTTTGAGTGGAACTCCGCTTTAAGTACACATGTAACTTATTTAAGTGTTCCTAAACTTTTTTTTTTTTGTTTTGTTTTTTTTTTGTTTTTTATTTAAGATGAAGAAGGCAATAATCAGAACCCCCTGCTAGGTTGTTATTAGTTTCTTTATTCCCTCAAGGGAGCCCTATTCCCTATATTTGTCTTGGTGACCATTGATTCTAGGAATGAAAGTGATGGGAAAACACAGAATTTTAAGTTGCCACCAGAACAGGAAGAAAGGGAACATTTTCAAAAGGTTACACATGTTGCAGTAACTATGGTATCAGAGAGGGTTTTCCTCTTCTTGTAGCGGCGACAGGAAGCAAAGGGAAATTTTGCCAATAAAACATAGATGACAAAAATATAGGGTTTTAACTCTTCTCTGCGCTATCCAAAATGAAAAAAAAAAAATAGCTTTAGATGTACTTTGAATTAATCTTTTTGAGATTAAGCCCCATCCTTTCTTGGTGCTCAGCCCCAGCTTATGTTATTCAGAAATCCAATTTCGTGGTCTCTAAAGTTTTAGTACTAGCAGGTGGAAGGTTCATTTTAAATTGGGCCTAGGATACAAAGAGCCGCACATGGACACAGGAATGAATTTAAAGATTAACACAGGTACATGATGCCTGCACCGTGGTTTAGACTAGGTCAGATGCACTTAAAGACAGCAGCACATGGGGCTATAATGAAACAGAGATGAAAAAAAATAATTTTGTTTTCATGTTTATTTTCTCACTGGTAGGGAAAAGAAGAATTGAATGGGGAATGCTCACTTTGTCAAGTCTTACATTTTTCTTCCATGGCACAGCTGAAACTGGTTATTGATGACCATGAGGCTGCTTTAATAGTGTACTGTAATCTTTAAAGTTATAAAGCTAACACTTGTTCAGAGTAGTATTTTGCAATATTTGTATGCTGTGTTTAATTCCTTGCTGCCTATAAAAAGCAAAAACAGTTAACCAAATATTATAGTCTGTGTTCACTCAACGCACACTAAAAACATTTCAGCATGTGAGCTATTATCCACTTTATGGCAGTTGCAGATAGTGGCTAAAGGGTAGACCTGGCAATGCATCATCAGGGGCTGGCTGCAAGAAGAGAAACTCAATAACATTGAAGGGAAGATGGCTGCGCAGGATTAAGCATGTGGCAGTGGATTGGGAGGGTTTTAGAACAACAATTGATTTGCTAGACATGTGAATATGTTAATTGTGGATAACCCAGCAAAAAAGATAATAGGAGGTTAAAAAATATACCATGGGAGTGGTGAGATTCCTCTTTAATAAAATTACACTCATCTCAGATAAATGATTTATGCATGTTAGATGCAGGATTGTACTCCAATACTTGCATATAATATTTTCTCCCATCTAATGTATCCCTGATTAAAAAGAAACATAGTTATTTTGAACAGTTATTGTGACAGATAAAAAGTACTGAAATGAAATAAGAGGGATACAATATTTAAGACGGGCTGGTAAAAGATTGGTTAAAATAATGTCTTTCTTCACTGTTATTATGTTGGATAAGAGATAACATAAGTGTCATTTATTCTAAAGTCTGAGCATTCACTATAAATACAAGTATAACTGTTAATCCAACATCTGGTGTCTCTTCTTTTTGCTAGGTGTAATCTCATTTGTTGCGGAAGACAGAGAACAGCAGCAATTTCAACATGGCAACCCACCAGCTACTGCAGATGGTGTGGATGCTATTCAAATAGTGGAATTTCAAACTGCTGGTGTAAAGAAAGCAGGTATGTTTTTTTTTTTTGGCAAAATTAGGAATTCTAAAGCACTTTCTTGTGTTTGAAAGCAACTCTGTTACTATTTAAAAAATTTAAAAGAGGCCAGACTGCAAAAAATAAATAAAAATAAATAAATAATAATAATTCTTACATGGCCACTGCCAATCTTTACTGTTTTTGCGTGGATAAGCTTGCTTAAAGTATCTTTGGTGTCTGGCAAACTTCAGGAGGTGCACTATGTTTACTTCTGTTACTTCCTCACTTCTGTGCCCTGTACTGATGTAGGGGTCAGTGGTAAGATATCAGAAATAGCCATAGCTCTGTGAGACAGCAAATATTGTAGTCACTGGCAATCGTGCAGGTCAGTATTAGTCCATTTCCCAGGATTTTTTTTAGCAACAAATCAATCTAATTGGTGGTATGAATTGCATCAAGCTGAAAATGTTGGATTACCATACTAAATATATGCAGTATTATAGTAAATCTTCACAGGGATATAAAAAGTATATTAGCTGTTTGTTTATTCCAACAAATACATTTTATGCCAACTATTAAAAAAATGAATTAATAAAATACTTGCATTTTAAAAATATAAATCATCAAAAAACTTGCTTCCTGTCCCGAAGATACTTTAACCTAACCTTTAGCTGAATAAAATAGTTTCACATCCTTTCAAAATGTAATAATTTTTCTTCATAATGTTTTAATATTTTCACAGTTTTGTCTGCAAACTCCTAACCTTTTTTAATTTATATTTGTAACAGTGTATTTTATTCTAGATAATATATAATACTTTTACAGTTTAGTCCACAGAATCCCAGGCTTTTCAATTTCCATTTGCAACAATGTGTTTGTTTTGTAATTTCTTTTTCTATTCATTATCCTTGTCAACACTTTTTACATCATTCCTTGGACAGGGACACAATTCAGAGTTGTTTGCTAAAATGTATGCTGGATACGGCATTTTTGCTATTTGCTATAAGCTTTCTAACACAAAGAGCTGCAATGTGTGAAATTGCTTCCTTGCGGCAGTGCATTCTTTAGGTCACGGATATGGAAAAGTTTGTATGAAGATAAAAAAAACCCTCATATGATTTGCCATTTAACATCTCTCTTTTAGAATGTGACACTTTTTTCTAAAAGACAATTCGCTTGTCTGAACATGTCAGCCTTTAGCTTTTAGCAAGCTGCCTCATATAAAATGTGTTCAGCTCAGTGTTTTCAGAGGTAGCTAAGAGAGGAAAATTGTATACTGTCTTGCCTGGGTCATTGTGCACACTACTGCTTCTTTATAAAATTGGAGAGCAAAAATGCATGATGCTAAAATCAGCCAATCACGTTAAAGTGACATTTTTTTAAGGAAGGTTAGAAAATTAAAAGCAAAGTACTCCTCAACCTTCTGTTTTAAATTGATAAAATGTCCAGTATTGATTCCTCAGTACCTCAGTTCCCAGATCAATCCACCAGCAGCATGTGTTGCTTCAGTGTGTTGCCCTTTCTGCTAAGCCTATTTTGTGTCGCAGTGAAGGTGATAGATTTACTTTCTGCATTTGGATTGATGGTGGAGATTAAATTATCATTAGAGTCCTTAAGCAATTCAAGAAACAAATGCATGAAGAACTTACTCTCTTAAAAAATATTTGGTAGACAGTAGTTGGATTAAATGGTTTCTTCAAGTTTCCCATAAAGCCAAAGTCAAAATGCGCATACAACACCTTGCAATGGAGGTGCTTCTCTGTTTTGCCTTTTGGTTGTTCGAAGTGTTTGCACAGATAAATACTTTCATTAAAGCGGAGTTCCGGCCTCAACAAATTTTGTTAGATAAAAATACCCCTGGGACAGTCAGGGCTAGTGCATTGCAGCAATGATAGCCTCTGAACTGTCCCAGGTTTCACTTTCTTCTTTTAGAAGAAATACTTACCTTGAAAATTTCTTGTCCAGCGCTGCCATCTCAGGTGTGGGCAGCTGAACCCAGGGCATCCTGTTTGGTGTCCTCTTCGGTCCCACAATGCCCTGCGCCGGCCCCGCTCGTCACTTCCGGTGCAGGCGCGTCATCCCTGCACAGCTCCTGGGCATGCCCAGAAGCTGTGTAGCAGGGAATGATGCGCCTGCACCGGAAGTGACAAGTGGGGGCCGGTGCAGGCACATTGACTCCTGGGAGCGATGACGTTCAGCTCCCAGGAGTCAATGCAAGCAGGAAGAGAGGGCGCGGGCTGCGGCCACAGAGGGAGGAAGTGTAAGGAAGGTAACTATATTTTCTTAAAAAACAAAGTAAGTAAATGAAAAAAAAAATCGGGATTATCCAATCTTTTTTAGGTGATTTTCAGCAAGCCGATAGGCCAAAGTTGGTTTTGAGGCCGGAACTCAGCTTTAACATTTTCTAATTTTAAAAAATGTGCGTAGTAGACCTTACTCCCTTTCAAAATACTATGAAACTTGAAAGTACTGGGGGCAATACCATCTAAATTAAATGTCTACTCCAAGCTGCTAGACAGATTAGATTTTTCTTCTAATTGCTTCTCTATCTTTTCATTCCTTTAATTATCCGTTAACCTGCAGCACAGATGCTCTTTAGTGATTTGCTTGCAGTTAACTTAGAGACTCAATTTTTGCCATTAATGTTAACTGTGTTCAATGTGTCATAATGCCTTATGCCTAGCCATTAGGATTTAATTGTGTAAAGTAATCCAAACAATTTTTCTCTGATGGACGATGGCTGGAATAAAAGGTTTGAAGGTGTATAATTTTGTTATGACTGGACTTTTCAGAGTGTGAGTTCCAAAAATGAATCTGCTTCATGATGAAGTAAGTGTTTACAACAGTAATACAAACTCCCAAGCTAGAGAAAAAAATTTGGATGATAAAAATATATTTGAAGGTCAGTTTGATGAGACCAAGAACCAGAATTAATTGTATATTCACTGTTAAACTTATGTAACCTAAATGAAAAATTAAAGATGTTTTTCCTGTTATGTATAATATATACCAACTATTCTCATAAAGTGAGGAGCATCTCATTAATGAAGAATTGTGCTTGCTGGTGAGGCATAGAAGAGCTCATTCTGGCCACAAATGCTAATAAGAAACTGTAACTTTGTCCTTTTAACTCTTCTCTGTCTGGTTACTTCAGAGTTAAGTCACTTTCTTACAGTACTACTTGAAGACAATTGGCATATGCCACTTGTCCTCAGTGGTGGTTTGTCTGTCAATTATTACAAAAGAAAGAGACTGTGGCTATGGAACGTTTGAGAGTTACGTCAAAAAAAAGTTAATACCATTTAAAAAAAATATACAAAGATTATTCCATATTCAAATAAAAAATAGACACAGTAAATAATATATATGTCATATTAAAAATAGAAGAGGTACAAATATAAGTTGATATATAAATGATATATAAATGATTAAATTTGAAGAATGTTGCAAATGTAAACAGGTCATTTAATTTTGGAACTGCTATCTCCACGCTTTTCGTGAAGCAGCATTCACTTCCTCAGGAGACAGTCAAGACCAATATACCTGTTAAGAAACCATGTCAAAAAGATGTTAATAGTAAAACTACATATAAAACTGCTATAAGTAAAGAACGTAAACTTCACTCCCTACATTAAGTATACTTACACATCATCTAAAGAGTTTGAGGAAAGACAATCCACTGAGATACCCCCTCCTATCTCAGTAGATGCCCTTGTAGGGAGGAAATGCATCAGAGAGGAGGCGCCGCGCTGCCACAGACATCTCCGCGGTCTGCACTGCAGACATCTTAACTATACAAGGCAGTCTATTTGCGGTGATCATGTAAGTGCCACACCTTTTATTCAATTAAGTTGTTAGGATATAGCACTATTGGCTACCTTCTCTGTTCCATATATGTAAGGATATTTGGGGACCAGGAAGGAATATAAAGCTACAGGAGATTCCCAGCATACTGACCCAAGAATCGACCCACAGTGACGGGAGGAGCAAATTCCCTGTAAGGGGACACACATATGCCCAAGATCATTAACATCTGGTAAGAGGCGCATTTTACTTTTTCCACCTGGTGTAGGAAGAGTGTATCATATCCCCCCCTTTAACACCTGGAGTCTATGTTCTTGAGGTGGCTGTTTTTTCGCCCTTAAATTTTACCTGCTGGTAAGAAGCAAACCTGAAAGGTGGTGGGACACTAGATAGAAAATAGAGCACCATTTTCCTCTCATTTTATTCCACCATCTGGAATCTTTCACGTGTGTCGTTTCACATTTGGATTTTTGGACTTTGTCATTGAAGAACTGTACACAGAATTTTTCACATCCCTCCTTGGGCTTTTGTACTTTTTTTTATTAGACTTGAGACACCCAAGTCATTGTTCACCATTTCTATTTATTTGTTACACTTTAGTGGGGAACGTGTGATAACTTTGTGATTATTTAAGGTCAATTGTCCCAGTTCATTCATTTGATTTGTCACCTTTGTGTTTTCACATTTTAGACAGATATAACATTAGCGCACCTATAAATAGTTTGCCATCATCTTAAATGGAAAAATGCAATCCGCAAGGAAAATTCATCAGGATAAAAAGGAAGTGTGATAGAACGGTAGATTAGAACAAACTAACATCTTCATTCAAAGATTAGTAGACAAAGCATACCAGAGAGACAAACTGAAGGAGGTCCAGCAACAAGTTGGAGGTATGGATAGGGACCCCTTACTAGTGAGTAGATAGAAGGAGGAAAATAATCATGAATGGGCTTTTATTACGGGTTTTAACCAACAGTTCAGGGACTATTGCAAAGGGATACCATACTGTAGAAGGTTATACCCAGGAAACCACAATTTATCTACAGGAAGGCCCCAAATCTAAGATTGAAGGTGGTACATAATAAACCTGACTCACCCAAAAGTACTGTCATCTTTTTGAAACAGAAAACAGAAGAGTTTTTTGAGTGTGGAATGTGTTTTGCATGTAAGTCGGTTTCAAAAACGAACAAATGGAGGAAAAAACGAATTTCTAATCAGACAGGAAGGGAAAATGAGATAAGGAAACTTATTATCTGCAAAACTACACATGTAACCTATGTGCTAGAAAGTGACTGTGGGTATCAGTATGTAGGAAGGACTATTCACAAACTTAGGGTAAGGATTGAAGAACATAGAAATAATATAAAGAAAGGTTTTAGGCAGCATAGTGTCTCCAATCACTTCAGGATAGCACATCAGAGATCTCATGGGATTAAAAGTTTATGGGATAGACAGAATAGAAGGGCACTGGAGGGGATCTAATTTACCACAGGTAATCTCTAGGAATGAAACGAGGTGGATTTTTGAAAAAGGGAATTTAGCTCCACAAGGCATCAACATTGAACTATATGTAAATTGTTTTACTTCAAGTTATTCATTTTTTTATTGAAATTTTTTTTTTTTAATATATATATATTCACAGATAAAGCACATAGTTTTTTGATGGCAGATAAATAGGGGTGTAGTTATCAAAAATGCCACTAGATAGTGCTGTGTAATACTGTAGATGTATAAAAATGAAGGTAGTTAATGGAGGGTCACGGTGCATATTTTTATTCATATGTTTTATTTTATTTTAAACTTTTAATTCATATAAATTGATTAAATATTTTTTTTAGGATCGCTGTGGGGTATATTAAAGTTTTTTATAAATAGGGAGACTTGTAGTCCATGTTTTATTTACCCACTTCTGGACCTGGCCTTTTTCTGACATTTGTTTACAAGTTAAAATCAGTTATCTTTGCTAGAAAATTACTTAGAACCCTCAAACATTATATATATATATAAATATATATATATATATATATATATATATATTTTTTTTTTTTTAGCAGATACCCTAGAGAATAAAATGGAGATTGTTCAATATTTTTTACCACACCGCATTTGTGCAGCGGTCTAACAAACGCAATTTTGTTGGAAAAAATTCACTTTTTTGAATTACAAAATAAGAAAACAGTATTTTTCACAATATTTTTCTATAATATGAAAAATAATGTTACGCCGAGTAAATTAATACCCAACATGTCATGTTTCAAAATTGCGTACCCTCATTGAATGGTGACACACATGGGTACTTAAAAATCCCCTATGTGGGCGTGACTTATGTATGCATACACTTCTGCGCACAAGCTAACGGGGACAGGGCGCTTTAATTTTAATTTATTTTATCTTTTATTTTTACACTGTTTTTTTTTTTTATCACTTCTAGTCCTATATTCCTATTACAAGGAATGTAAACATCCCTTGTGATAGAAATAAGCATGACAGGACCTCTTTAATGTGAGATCTGGGGTCAAAAAGGCCTCAGATCTCACATCTACACTAAAAAAGAAAAAAAAAAAGTCATTTTTTTTCTTGATGAAAAAAAATGGGCTCTTTACATCCGCTGCTAGGAAGTGACGTATGACGTTGTTCCGGTCCTCCAAGGCCATAGAGTCAAGTGAGGGCCATCTTGCCCTCACTCAACTTTCTGCCTGAGGGGACAGCAGACCGGATTGGATTGTTTCTCCGCCGCCCATAAGGGTGATCCACAGCCGCTGGAACCATCCTTATGTTGAAGCGGACTGCCTGCAGTTTAAAAAAATATTCCGGAGGTATCTGCTGCCATAATCCCGGTATTTAATGTCAAAGTACCGCCAAAAGTGGTACCAGCCAGGGGGGATCTTGGATAGTTGAAAAAATGTCTTAGCTGGACATAAGTTCAGAAGGGGAAGGTGGAGTCACGGTCTTGGTCTGTAGTTCCTCGCAAGAGAGAAAGGAACCTTTATGAAAGAAGTGTTTAGCCAATACTTCTTTATGGGGCCAAATGTTTCTCAAGAAGTCTCTAGACAAGCCTGGGAAAAAATTCTGGTTGTGTCTGATGGGAGTAAGCAGTCCTGGATGAGAGGAGAGGCCATGTGGGATGTAGGCTTTCCTGAAGCAATGTAAGGAGGGACCAAAGGTTGGGTGTTCCTTGTAATCTGGAGGTGTGTGTGTTTCAGGGGTAACCAGGGGATTAATTGTAATGGTGTCTCAGAATATGCCTGTTCTAGCTGTACCCAGGCCTTAATGTTCTGATTTGAGTTCCAGTCCACTATCCTTGCAAGATAGCAAGCCAAATAGTACTTTTGAATGTCAGGCAGATCTATGCCTCCTTTTGGTTTGGGTAAAGTTAGTATGAAGTTAGTATGGACGCTTGTGTTCCAAGAGAATAAGGGTGCATATTCTACGAAATGATGCAAAGAATGCCTTAGGTATTTAAATAGGAACTGTTTGTAACATGTATAGGAGACAGAGTATATTCATCTTAATAATGGCAGCTCTCCCAAACCACGAAAAGAGCCGTTTGTGCCACTTCATTAAGAATATCCCTTAGTATGGGCAAAACGTTTTATGGGTAGAGATCGGAAACAGCTTTCGAGTGTTGGACCTGGAGGTAGGTTATAGCCTGCTTCTGCCTCGTAAAGGGGAATTTAGATTTACATAATGTCACTTTGCGAGATGGTTGCGATATGCTAAGAGCGAAAGATTTTGAAAAATGCATTTCTAGATTAGAGTGTTGTAATGTATAAAGACTTTCAGGAGGCAAGGGATAGTGGATTGTGGCTCAGTCAAGAACAGCAGAATGTCACCCACAAAAGCCTCATATATGTGTGTCCAGCGGCTTCAATCCCTTCAATGTTGCGATTCACTCTAATGCACTGCAGTTATGGTTCCCGCATCAGAATGAACAAGAGTGGCGATAGTGGGCAGCCTTGTCTGGTCCCGTTTGAGATGTTGAAGGCATTCGATAAGTGGGCGTTTACTCGAACTCTGGCTGTGGGGCCAGAGTATAGTGCTATAATAAGATTAAGCATGTTTTGGCATATGCCAGTGTGTTCTAGAACTGTGTGCATATAGTCCCAGGCCACTCTTCGCATCTTCGAATGCCTTCATCGCATCTTGTGATAGGAAAAACCCTCTTTGTTTGGTTCTGGTTAGCCAGTAGTAAAGGTTTATGGCCTTTGGGGTATTATCTCTGGCTTCCCTCCCAGGAAGAAAGCCCACTTGATTGTTGTTAATTAAAGTTGATAAATGGAGCGATAGGCGATATGCCAGTATTTTTGCAAAGATCTTTAAATCTAGGTTTAGTAGGGATATGGGCCTACAATTGGAAACGTGGGTGGGGTCTTTCCCTTCTTTTGCGATTACTGTTATGTGGGCTTCTAAAACACCTTGGAGGCCCTTTGAATTGGCAGCTAGCGAATTGTATGCAAATAGAAAGGGAGGAGAAAGAGTATCAGCAAATATTTTGTAAAATGGAGCAGATAGGCTGTCAGGGCCTGGACTTTTCCTGGGTTTAAGATGCTTCAAGGAGAGAGTTAGTTCTTCCATAGTTAGTGATCAATTTAAATTAAGCCTTGTCTCTGCAGATATGGGCTTAGGGCTGAAGTGTGAATGAGAGGAAGTCAGAGATGAGTTCTTGTCTTGGAGATTCTATGGGTTCAGTGGGTGATTGCTCTGAAACATTGTAGAGGGGTGAATAATATTGCACAAATTGATCGGCTACCTCATTTGTAGAAGCTAGGAGGTGACCATTAGAGGATTTGATATGATCTATTGTGTTGGTGGCCTTTTTGGATTGAAGGGCTCTTGCTAAAACTTGCCACTTTTGTTACTGTGCTCGTAGAATAATTTTTTGGAGAGTAGGTATTTGCGTCTTATGGTCTGGTCTAAAGAGTTGAGAAGTTCCTTTCTTGCTGACAGTAAGTCACTAAGTACCTGGGTCGCTTGTGATTTTTTGTGGGTTGCCTCCAGAATTCAAATAGGAGTCAATAGGGCATCTACCACCAGAGCTTACAGTGTGCTCCAGAGAAGCAAGCATATCACTTCCTCCGCTCCATCCGGCCTCCTGTTCGTCTCCGTGGCTGACTCTCAGCTGATTTCCGGCCCTCCTTTGTGACGTCATCTGTGCGCGACTCCTGATGTTCACGGCGGACACAGCGGGAGCAGAGCGCATCAGCTCCGGTCCTAGGATGCGGCCGCACACAGGACCGTGCGAGCCCTCACAATCGATGATTACCTCTTCAACCCGAAAGTGTCACCTCCCCTTCCAGCGGGTGTTAAGGTACTGGGCTCCCATGACCCACATCAGGGATCCCTATATCATAGCCAGGAGACACAGAGGCTTCAAGGTCCGGTATGAATATATGCCTATTGTTTTATATTACCATGGACATACCCAATAAACTTTCATAGACTGCATATATGAGCTTCAGTTGGAGTAATTTGGTTACATTTATGCACACTAGAGCGCCATCCTATTTTTTATTTCCATCTAGATGAGCTTTTCTTTCTTTCTGTCATTTTGCGGCAATCAGTTCCCCGCTGATCACACACTTGTGTGCTTCCCACATTGATATCGGGGAGATATCAGGATCTTTGTTTTCTTTGAAATATTGGCGTAGGCATGTGTCGGGTCTTGTGATTTTTTTTTTGTCTGTAAAAAGGGAGGCGTCTAGACGCCACTGTGCAGTGCGATGGGATATTTCAGGGAATGTTAAAATCATGGTGATCGGATTGTGGTCAGCTATGATCTGCGGTTCAATGATGGCTTCTGAGAGGAAACGAAGATCAGATTGAGAGAGGAACAGGTAACCTAATCTGATGTAGCGGTTGTGTGGTGATGAGTGCCAGGTGTCGTGAAGTTCTCACAGAAGGAGATTTATTTTCCTAAGGGCTTTATATGGTAGTGAAGAGGTACCTTTTAGAGGTGTCTAAGATGGGTTGTATAGGGACATTTAGATCTCCACCAGTAGTTAACATACCTGTTTGGAAGGTGGTAAGTTTATCAATTACTGAATTGAGAAAAGCGACTTGTTTCACATTAGGACAATATAGGTTTGCCAGTGTGATTGGTCTGTTGAGTACATTCCCCTTCAAAAAGCTAAATCTGCCTTCTTGGTCTGTAAGAATGTCCACGATTGATAAAGGGTTATGTTTGGAGATGAGGATGGATACCCCTTTGGTTTTTGCTAGACTGTTGGTGGAGTGGTGGACTACTGGAAAGTGATGGTTTGTTAATTTGGGTATTTGTTCAGAGCAAAAGTGAGTTTCTTGAATGAAAACAATATCTGATTTCAGTTTCTTTGCTATCATTAGGTGTTGAGAGCGCTTTTCTGGTTTGTTTAATCCCTGAGCATTGATTGAAGTTACTTTCAGGGTCTTAATTGTGGCGATAGGTTGTGCTGTCATGTTGGTGTTTGCTAAAAAGGCTGGATTTGGAGACGGAAACAATGGTCCTTCCTGGGGAAAAACAAACAGTAGTGGATACAAATAAAAATATTGAAGGATAGGGGAGGGAGGAACAGGTGGGAGATGGTTTAAAGAGGGGTGGTTGAATCTCACAGACAGGAGAGGTAGTCCGGGGACAGGCTAGTGCCCGCAAGCCTGTCAAAAGGTTCCGAATCAGATCAGCGGAGTATAGAGATGGTATGTATTGTGTAGTTATAAGGATTTACTGTCCGCTGTGTGAGGACTAGGTCTGTGTGTAAATGTGAGGTGTAGCCATGGCTTCGAGGACAGCATATAGTAAGGAGGAGGCTGGTTATCAGGTATGTGATCTGTTGAGGCAAAATCGATATGAGGAGGTGAGGCTGGGTGTGTGTGTGTATATAGGACTCGACTCTGTTTGACCTTTTTAGCTGTGATGTGGTTAAGACAGTTGGCAGGGCCCCATCAATGAAAGGAAAGAGTAATGTCAGGACGTAGCAGTGTCACCCAGCATAGGGTTCGTCAATGAATCTCTGGCATAGTGCTACAAGCATCATTGGATGAGGTAAGGTTATAGGTATGAGAATCATCACTAGTACTCTTAATTAAAGGTGTATTGCCCTGTTGGAAGAAATCAAATGTCCAGTGTGAATAAGTGTTATCCATGAGCGCTAATGAGGAAAGTCTTTCCAGTTAACTTATTTTGGTTCTAAATACATTTTTAATGCAACTAGTACCTGCATTTGACCTATTGTCAGTCTCCAACATTCCTCTGTACAGTAGAACTTAGTCTGGGAAAGAGAGGGACAGAACTAGAAGCCAATGAGGTTTTCTGCATGCAATTATACTAACAAGGAATATGTTGAGATTAGGAGAGAGCAGTTTGATCTGCTAATGACTCACTTGCTGCTCCTTCACTGTCCAGGTAAAGGCTGGGGACAAAGAGGTAACTGACCTATATTGCTTATTTACAGTAAAGAAAACTCCAGCCACTACTCTGCCTGTACTGTCTGGCAGGGCTGTGTAAATCTCAGGACTAGATGTATATAAATACAAATACTTTGGCAGGTAAAACAATTCTCAATAATGAATTTGATCTATCGATTTAGCTGTTTCTCTGATTTTCAGCTTTTGTCGTTTAAATAGCTTGGATAAAACAGGTCAATGACACATCCTGAATCTCTCCAGGACATATGCTGGTTCAGAACAGTACATTCAAACAGAGAAACACAAATATTGGAATGTAGTATGTTATATGCACAGGAAGTTCAATACCAATGGGAACTGCTGCCTCCCGTCATCTATTGATAGAGAAGTAAAAATATACTAAGGGTTAAACAAAGTGTCTATCCAGAATTAAGGAAATAAAGTAAAAAGGGGGTGGGGAGGGAAAGGTGGGTCAGTGTTGAAGGAGATATCTTAGTAACAGGACTGAAAGGGGCCCACAGTGGGTCCAGAGGGGGCCACTGATCAGGACACTCCCAGGAAATGTACCACTGAAATACAGGAATTTGATAGGTTTGAGAGTTTTCAGGTCAGTAGAAAATCAATATATAATGTGGGTGGCATGTAGGCATTGATTCATGGGGTCCAGATTGTGTGCAATTTGGACATGGTATCCTATTAAGAAGCTGTACATTTTTCATTAACTATAACTTGGAAAATTTGGATTTTAACCTCTGCTACAGGGATTTTAGGAGATTTTATATGCCTGGCCCGCTTGGCAGCCATGAGTGTTTCACTAATTTGAAATTTTTGACTGTGCAGACCTCAGGTTTTTTAACAGGGGGGGCTTAATAAAGGTTCTTTTGGAAAAAGGCATCAACTATTGTGTACAAAAGTTGACAAAACCCTAATCCAGTTTTGTTTCGCCTTCGGGCAGTCCCACCAAATGTTCACATTCCCCATCCCGCAGCCACAGATATACTGTGCATTTTCTGCATTGAAATAAAAACCTTTCTGTGTTTAGCTTCCAACGCCAGACCCTCCTTAAACTTACGTGAGCCTGATCTCAATTCAGACCTGTGCCTGAGAGCAGTAGCTCTCTCCACTCTCTCCCAGGGCAGATTGATCACAGCAGGAGCCATTGGGTCCTGCTGCTGTCAATCAAAATTGTGACGAGGGAGCAGGTGTCAAGGCCTAGCCACACTATCTGTGTTTATGGGCACAGGCAGTGCGGCTGGGGATCAAACACACATTTTCATTGAAATAACTTTGTTAAGCTTTGCAGTAAAAACATATTTTAGTGTCAAGATAAACAGGACATTATAGAATTGTAGAAAAACATTGTTGCCTAGTTCACACTAGCGTGATTTCCCATATGACTTGTGTCGCACCGAATAACATGCCACAATGGAAATCATGTTATTCTCTATGGTGCCTATTGACGTCAATGCAGCAAAGCATGGCACGTTTCTGTTTATTTCTAGGGGAAGGAGTTCTGTGCTACTTTTTTGTGGTTGCTGAATGATTTTGGCCCCATAGACTTCAATAGAAATGCACCATGTACATGCGTTTTTGCCCATGTTTTATGTTGGCTGTTAAGAGCTTGCACCCACCAGCATCCTACCAACCAGTGACTCACCACCAGTTTCAGTCGAGTATTCCCAGCTAACAGAAAAATATAAACAAAGGAGCCCTATTAAAAAAAAAAAAAAAAAAGATGGCCCTTTGGGTCTGGTATGGATTTTAAGGGGAACCCCATGCAAAAATGGTGTGAAGTCTCCCCCACAAAAAACAGACCCTTATAACTAACATGCAGCCTGGCAGGCTGGGGAAGGGAGGGGGACTAGCATACACCCCCCCCCCGAACCATACCAGGCCACATAGCCTCAACACTTCAACACCTTAAAAGAAGGGGCAAAGCACCTTGTCCATAGGTTGATGAAGACAAATACCTCTTCCCCACAGCTCTATCCTGGGGGTTGTGGGGGTCTACAGGTAGTTGGCTTATCAGCACCTGGAAGCCCCTTTAGTAATAAGGGGTCCTTGGATACTACCCTCCCCCATGTGAATAAGTAAGGGGTGCATAGTATCCCCACTTATTCAGCAAAAAGTGAGTGATAGATAAAAGCACAACACAATTTATGACAAATTCTTTATTAAAAATATTTAAAAATGTTACAGCCATCATTAATCACGCCATTCAGCAATTTAGGTCCATGTCAATCATAATGAACAAAATGAAACAAACAAACTGAACAGTCTTCTTCCCTTACAAATAAATCCAGCAGCATGAAAAATGCATCAGAAACACATAAAAAAATGTGTCAAAATGCACTGATGTCGCACTGCAAAATTGCAAGTCATAGCTGCACTAGTGTGAACCTAGCTGAACACTTTGTGTACAGTAAAATTACTGGTCAAAAATTCCAAAAGTCTTGCTTGTCTAACAAAAGAAAACGTGTATTAATGTTTTCATAAGTCAGGGCATTTTTTCAGCCAGAATATGGTGGAACTTCGTTTTTCCACTTCTGACAGGCCTGTCCTCTCCAACCTGTTACTGAACACAGAAGGCAGTAGAGGAAGTTTTTCCACTACTTTCTTCCTCTACCAGCTTTTGTGTGCTATTACTGCGCGTTTAGGGCATTTGCAGCTCAGGGCATATGTCAGGGGGTCCCCCAAGTCCCCATGCTGCAAATACTGCATTATTTTTATTCCTGTTGTGCTTTGAGAGTCGGCTCATGTACCACTCTTCCTGTCATCACCTGTAGATGAGTTATGAAGGGGGTGCTAAGGTAAACTGTGAACAGGGTTGCAGAGTTGAGCTCTGTGGACAGGGTTCACAGCTGTCAGAATGGGAGAGATCCTTGCATCTACATTGTTTGTTTGGATTCAAGGATCTGTCCGTTTGTTTTTGTATCAACCTGCTGGTGGAATGAAAAAAAAAAACCTGTTTATGTATACCCAGCTTAAGGCCTACCTTACCAACTGTCTCTCATTTCATGGCTAAGCTTGATCACCTTGGCCACAGGCGCTAAAAAGCTGGAAAGTCAATGTCTCCTTTATTTACCTATAAAAGGGTCTGAAAGCACCACTGAGAGCAGGGTGCCCACCACTCAAGTACCAACAAAGCTGCGCAGCCTACTCCCCCCCGCCACAACCAGCTACCCAGAGACAAAGGCCACAATCCCTAGGGATCGTGCACCCATCAAAGGGTGTGGATGGTTACTTAGAAATAACCTGCACCCACCTCTTCCTACCCTTCTCGAGCCTATGCTTCTCATAAGGCTTTTGAGGTCTGTGGGAGGGCAGGGCTGGAAGACCTATAGCCAAGAGTGGCAAAAGAACTTAAACTGAGTTAAGGCTCATTCTGTTAATGTAAAGGGACCACTATGTATAGGATGGAACCTGATTGGGACAGGCAGAAGCTATAAGTTTGAGTTACTTTATCCTTAGTATACCGCTGCCACTGTGATTTTGCTGCCTATCTCTACTGTATCATATGTCTGCCTTGTTACCCCTGCTGGATTATCCCTTTGCTATATCTGGAATTGCTGTCCTTCATCCCTCTGGACTTACCTTCTATCTCCTTGCTGTACCATATTGATTCCTTCGACAGCTTACCTCCGAATTCCATTTTTTCAGGCCTAAATATGACAGAACAGAGGTAGAAGAATGTATACAGATGCACATCCTTACAGATGCATTTAGGATAACTATAACTATAACAAATTGATATATGTTTTATTATTTTTAGAGGTGCATTTTACTGTAATTTTGGCAATATGTATAGTGAAAAATTAACACAGTATCACTATAAACACCACCAGGTATAAAACCATAAGGGTAAACCTTTAATGCAGACGTGTAATCCATTTTAAAAGTAAATTGCTGCCTAAGACCAGATACCATTTTAAGTCTATTATTATCTTAATTATCCAGCTGTTCTCCCTTTTTGTGCCTCTCCTAAACTAGTTTTACTTTGTTACTAAGGGCTCTTTCACACGGGCGTTCCGTATGTCCGTTTTTCATTCCATCCGTTTGCGGATGAAAAACGGACATAATGTATCTCTATGTAAATACGGATGTCATCGGATGATCATCCTCTGACATCCGTTTTTTGTCAGTTCAGTTCAGTTCAGTTCAGTTCAGTTTTTTTGAACGGAGGAGAACCCTATTTTTTCTTCCTTTCAAAAAACGGAACTGAAGCAAAAACGGATGTCAGTGGTGTCATCCGCAGACATCTGTATTTACATAGACATGCATTATGTCAGTTTTTCATCCGCAAACGGATGGGATGAAAAACGGACATACGGACCGGATGACACAAGTGTCATCCGTGTCCGTTACAAAAAAAAAAAAAGGACCTGATCGGGCAAAAAAAAAAGGAACGTCCGTGTGAAAGAGCCCTAAGGCCTAACTTTCTCCGATTTCATAGCTAAGCTAAAACTCCTGCCACAGGCACCAGTCCCCAGCCCCTGCTCTAAGTGCCAGTTCCCAGCCCACATCAGAAAAAAAATCCATGAAGGTCAAACATTAATACAGACCTGTATTTCTTTTTTTTGTGCCTGGGTGGCTGCCTTGTTGCCCATCATTTATTTTTTACTGTACCATATTGCAATTCAGTGAAATTACTCTTTTGATAAACGGTCTGTTAAACCCCTAAAAAAAAAAAACCTTGGTGAAGATCCTGAACCAATCTTGATCTCTGTGTATGTTTTATTAAGCCCACACCTCCATCGCAATCTGCCATCCCCCTGCCAATGAGAATGGCCTTATTGGCCATAGAGACAGTTTCACCAGACAGTGAAATTGCAGCTGATTAGGGTTATCCTTGTAGTTGGGGAAAGACAAGGCCCAGAAACAAAATTAAACAAAGTTGAGTTTGGCACACAGCATAAAGTTTTCTGCCTAATAAAGATTATAGCAGGAATCCTATGGCATCTGTTCTTAGGGCATTTACTTTTTAGAGTTGAATTTAAACGAAGTATATTTTCATTTTATGCCTTGTTTATTGACTAGTAAATCATAAAGCGGAGGCTCTTTATTTTGTAGAGCTAAATGTAGACTATAACCTACAGATTTTAGACAAAAAGATTCCTATTTCAAGCTCCCTACCATATTGATCAAATAGATTATTAGCTTGAAATAATGCATGTGTAGGAAAAAAATGTCTCTCTGTGCAGCAGTTGTAATTTAGGTTACTGGCTTTTTTTAAAGGCAGTAGTTAGAATCCTCCTGTATCATAATAGAAGTAGCATGTACAAAATATATTATTAAAAAAAATGTTCATGTACATCTACGCTGAATACTGATTACAATGAATTTCCATTATTATAATAGCAAAAGGTGACATGTCTGTGTTTGATTTTGTTAAGCAAGGACTGTGTTTTATTGGAAAAATTAGCATTTTTACACCTTTCCTTTGAACAAATAACTACCAATTTCCTGATGAGTTACAATGTCCATATATTAACTTGCATTTATTCTCCTTATTCGAACAAGACATTTGACCTTTGGTTTTGTTATCAATATATCATGAGAAGTTCAGAGTACAATTACAGATCCATTAAGCATAGCTATAATACTTGGATATATTTTGTTTGACATTTATTTGAGCTCTCTTTTCACTTAATTGTACTTCTTTGAAAAGAAACTCTAACATTTATATATTGTTGGATGTTCAAGAGGCTTGTTATTAGCTATTTAATTTGGTAATTTAGCCAATAAACAATGTCACGCAGACGTGATTTAATGGTGGAGCCCAACAATTCTGTTGTCAGAATTTGTGTGTGAGAGCAACAGAATAATATAATATTATGAATTATTATCTTTCCAATTATTTTGTACAGGTCTACATGCATTGAAACTTCTATTACTTTTATTATGCTCAGAATATAAATAAGTAGAACTGCTTATTCAAGTCTTGCTTATTACCTCATCTTCAGTAAAAGACTTGTACTAAAACACCTATTATGGTATAGGTCAGTGCCTTTCGTTATGTGTTTAGAATCTTTTTAAGCATATTAAAACAGCAGTCACCGATTTTGCATTGTCTCATCATTTTTTAATTTCACACTCCTAAAAATACTGATCTAGTAAAAAAAAAAAAAAAGTATGTTCAAAAGTTCAGTAAACATTTTACTTTCAATAGTTTTTATTGAGTTTTTGAGATTAAAAACAACATAAGTACAATCAAATTTGTTAGATTTTCAATACAAGCACATGTGTTGTTGAGTCAACACTGACATACAAAATGTACAATTAAAGCGCTTAAAAAAAAAAAAAAAGAAAATAAGCAGTATCGTAGAAATGGATGTACCAGGGAATACTGATATTTTCAAAGTAGTTTACAGTTTGTTTTTACTAGTAGTTAGTAGACTGATTTGTAAGCAGTAGAGTACCAGTTAAACCAGGCAGACCAAGCTATGTCTGCTTGTTGGCGTTTGCCAGTACTAGAATCGAACATTAATTCAAAAGTAATATGAGTGTGAACTGTGGATATTACTGAGTCTGTTAGGTATTTCTTGTGGGAGCCATTTATGTGTTATAGCCAGTTTAGCTGCTAAGAGGATGTGGGTAATCACTTTTGAGAATGGTGAGGTTGCTTTGTAGCTCCAATATTGATTAAAGCTAGTTCAGGTCTAAGATTGCAGGGTGAGTTGGTGACTGCGCTTATCAGGTGGGAGACCTTAAGCCAAAAGTTGCTAAGTCTGGGGCAGCCCAAGAGGATGTGGAGTACAGTTCCCAATTCACTGCACTTTCTCCAGCTGGTAGGAGAAGAGGATGGGTCCATTTTGTGAATTTGCGTTGGGGTGGTGTACCATCTAAGGGTGACTTTATGATGCAACTCCCAAAGGTTGGATGATCGGGTGGATTTAAAAATAGATGACTTTGCATCTAACCATTGGATATCTGTAGACATTTTCCCAAGTTCAGCTTCACATTTAAGTAAAGGGGGGGGGGGGTTATGCAGGGCTTTTTTTCTCAGAAAATAAATGCAGAAACTCACTCTCCCTGCCCAAATCCCTACCCCAACCACACCCAAACTCCACCCTCAACCACACCCAAACTCCACCCCAGACACACCTTCCCTACAGAAGGGAAGTACAGCGGCGCCAAATAATAAGTGGAGTACTTACATTGAATGTGAAGTGTACCTTGTTCTCAGAAACATGGAGCATATAGCCCTGTGTACAGAGTGCAGTGCAGAGGTCAGGAATATGTAACATAAAGCCCAGCACACAGATAGCAGTGGTAAAGTGTATGCAATATTCAGTCCAGCATACAGCACATACACTTTCCCAGTTCTCCTCTGTACAACCCCCCCCCCCAGCACCCCTCTGTGCTCAAATCCCCGCACACACTTTCACATTGCTCTCTGCACAATCCTCCCCCTTCTTTTACAGTTCTCCTCTCCACAAACTCAGTCTCTGGAGCCTCCCACCCCCCCCCCGTTTTTCCTTCACAGCTTCCTTCACAGCTCCCTCACCTCTTCCACAGCCCCCCCCCCCCATTTTTCCTTCACAGCTCCCTCACCTCTTCCACAGTCCCCCCCCATTTTTCCTTCACAGATCCCTTACCTCTTCCACAGCCAACCCCTCCCCCACCCCCATTTTTCCATCACAGCTCCCTCACCCCTTCCACCGCCGGTGTTCCAGTCCATACGGTATGCGCAGGCTTTTTTTGCATCTGATTGAGACATCAAAACTGTAGCAGGGCTCCTCCGCTCTGTGCTTCAGTGTGAGTAGAGGCAGGGATGGAGGCTTCATCCTGAATAGCACAGGCAGCTGTACGTTGTCGTGCTGGTACCTGAAAAACTCGAGGGCAGCAGCTGACACAGATTGGATAAGAGAGGGCTGCCAGAGGTGGCGGGGCTTTGTTTTTTGTTTGAAAAAAAGCCCTGGTTTTGTGGAATATACCATTGTCTAGAAGAAGGTTTTAGAAGAGCGATATGCCTTTTTTTGTGTGTTCTGCAGTCAGTTAGATAATGACAGGCCAAGCTGTTGATAGGCTTGAGTATGTGGGGATTGCGTAATAAGCAATGTGTTATCTGTAATATTCAGATGTGGGCAATGAGTGTGTGTTAAACAAGGAAAACATTTTTTTGGGGGAGCATACCCATGTATTTCTAAAGCTGGTGCAGCTATGAACCAAAAGACATGTATATTAAAAAAAGAATAGCGCACACATGCAAAAGAAATTACTACCAAATTTGAAGACAATCCATAAATTAAAATGGGGATTTGGTCCCACCATATGGCCATATAGTGCTCAAACCCACCACTACGTCAAAGTACCCCATTATCAGTGGGTCTTACACTATCCATGAAAAAGAGATGAATCCAGCCTTTCTAACCCTTGGAGATAATACTCCTTGCTGGGAAAGATGTGCAAATGCACTACAGGGGACTCCTCCTATATCCACTTGATAGTGGACACTGATAGAGTACAGGTGTGTGTGGGGGGTGGGATGGGTTGCTTAACCTCAGTAGTCTGGTCAGACCGAATACATAATAAACAAGCAAAAACATTTTTGGGGGGAGCATACCCATGGTATTTCTAAAGCTGGTGCAGCTATGAACCAAAAGACATGTATATTAAAAAAAGAATAGCGCACACATGCAAAAGAAATTACTACCAAATTTGAAGACAATCCATAAATAAAAATGGGGATTTGGTCCCACCATATGGCCATATAGTGCTCAAGCCCACCACTACGTCAAAGTACACCATTATCCGTGGGTCCTACACTATCCATGAAAAAGAGATGAATCCAGCCTTTCTAACCCTTGGAGATAATACTCCTTGCTGGGAAAGATGTGCAAATGCACTACAGGGGACTCCTCCTATATCCACTTGATAGTGGAGACTGATAGAGTACAGGTGTGTGTGGGGGGTGGGATGGGTTGCTCAACCTCGGTAGTCTGGTCAGACCGAATACATAATATACAAGCAAAACATTTTTTTGGGGGAGCATACCCATGTATTTCTAAAGCTGGTGCAGCTATGAACCAAAAGGCATGTATATTAAAAAAAGAATAGCGCACACATGCAAAAGAAATTACTACCAAATTTGAAGACAATCCATAAATAAAAATGGGGATTTGGTCCCACCATATGGCCATATAGTGCTCAAGCCCACCACTACGTCAAAGTACCCCATTATCAGTGGGTCCTACACTATCCATGAAAAAGAGATGAATCCAGCCTTTCTAACCCTTGGAGATAATACTCCTTGCTGGGAAAGATGTGCAAATGCACTACAGGGGACTCCTCCTATATCCACTTGATAGTGGACACTGATAGAGTACAGGTGTGTGTGGGGGGTGGGATGGGTTGCTCAACCTCGGTAGTCTGGTCAGACCGAATACATAATAAACAAGCAAAAAATTATTTTGGGGGAGCATACCCATGTATTTCTAAAGCTGGTGCAGCTATGAACCAAAAGACATGTATATATAAAAAAAAATAGCGCACACATGCAAAAGAAATTACTACCAAATTTGAAGACAATCCATAAATAAAAATGGGGATTTGGTCCCACCATATGGCCATATAGTGCTCAAGCCCACCACTACGTCAAAGTACCCCATTATCAGTGGGTCCTACACTATCCATGAAGAAGAGAAGAATCCAGCCTTTCTAACCCTTGGAGATAATACTCCTTGCTGGGAAAGATGTGCAAATGCACTACAGGGGACTCCTCCTATATCCACTTGATAGTGGACACTGATAGAGTACAGGTGTGTGTGGGGGGTGGGATGGGTTGCTTAACCTCAGTAGTCTGGTCAGACCGAATACATAATAAACAAGCAAAAACATTTTTGGGGGGAGCATACCCATGTATTTCTAAAGCTGGTGCAGCTATGAACCAAAAGACATGTATATTAAAAAAAGAATAGCGCACACATGCAAAAGAAATTACTACCAAATTTGAAGACAATCCATAAATAAAAATGGGGATTTGGTCCCACCATATGGCCATATAGTGCTCAAGCCCACCACTACGTCAAAGTACACCATTATCCGTGGGTCCTACACTATCCATGAAAAATAGATGAATCCAGCCTTTCTAACCCTTGGACATAATACTCCTTGCTGGGAAAGATGTGCAAATGCACTACAGGGGACTCCTCCTATATCCACTTGATAGTGGACACTGATAGAGTACAGGTGTGTGTGGGGGGTGGGATGGGTTGCTTAACCTCAGTAGTCTGGTCAGACCGAATACATAATAAACAAGCAAAAACATTTTTGGGGGGAGCATACCCATGTATTTCTAAAGCTGGTGCAGCTATGAACCAAAAGACATGTATATTAAAAAAAGAATAGCGCACACATGCAAAAGAAATTACTACCAAATTTGAAGACAATCCATAAATAAAAATGGGGATTTGGTCCCACCATATGGCCATATAGTGCTCAAGCCCACCACTACGTCAAAGTACACCATTATCCGTGGGTCCTACACTATCCATGAAAAAGAGATGAATCCAGCCTTTCTAACCCTTGGAGATAATACTCCTTGCTGGGAAAGATGTGCAAATGCACTACAGGGGACTCCTCCTATATCCACTTGATAGTGGAGACTGATAGAGTACAGGGGTGTGTGGGGGGTGGGATGGGTTGCTCAACCTCGGTAGTCTGGTCAGACCGAATACATAATATACAAGCAAAACATTTTTTTGGGGGAGCATACCCATGTATTTCTAAAGCTGGTGCAGCTATGAACCAAAAGGCATGTATATTAAAAAAAGAATAGCGCACACATGCAAAAGAAATTACTACCAAATTTGAAGACAATCCATAAATAAAAATGGGGATTTGGTCCCACCATATGGCCATATAGTGCTCAAGCCCACCACTACGTCAAAGTACCCCATTATCAGTGGGTCCTACACTATCCATGAAAAAGAGATGAATCCAGCCTTTCTAACCCTTGGAGATAATACTCCTTGCTGGGAAAGATGTGCAAATGCACTACAGGGGACTCCTCCTATATCCACTTGATAGTGGAGACTGATAGAGTACAGGTGTGTGTGGGGGGTGGGATGGGTTGCTCAACCTCGGTAGTCTGGTCAGACCGAATACATAATAAACAAGCAAAACATTTTTTTGGCGAAGCATACCCATGTATTTCTAAAGCTGGTGCAGCTATGAACCAAAAGACATGTATATTAAAAAAAAGAATAGCGCACACATGCAAAAGAAATTACTACCAAATTTGAAGACAATCCATAAATAAAAATGGGGATTTGGTCCCACCATATGGCCATATAGTGCTCAAGCCCACCACTACGTCAAAGTACCCCATTATCAGTGGGTCCTACACTATCCATGAAAAAGAGATGAATCCAGCCTTTCTAACCCTTGGAGATAATACTCCTTGCTGGGAAAGATGTGCAAATGCACTACAGGGGACTCCTCCTATATCCACTTGATAGTGGACACTGATAGAGTACAGGTGTGTGTGGGGGGTGGGATGGGTTGCTCAACCTCGGTAGTCTGGTCAGACCGAATACATAATAAACTAGCAAAAAAATTTTTTTGGGGGAGCATACCCATGTATTTCTAAAGCTGGTGCAGCTATGAACCAAAAGACATGTATATTAAAAAAGGAATAGCGCACACATGCAAAAGAAATTACTACCAAATTTGAAGACAAAAAATTTTTTTTGCTTGTTTATTATGTATTCGGTCTGACCAGACTACCGAGGTTGAGCAACCCATCCCACCCCCCACACACACCTGTACTCTATCAGTGTCCACTATCAAGTGGATATAGGAGGAGTCCCCTGTAGTGCATTTGCACATCTTTTCCAGCAAGGAGTATTATCTCCAAGAGTTAGAAAGGCTGGATTCATCTCTTTTTCGTGGATAGTGTAGGACCCACTGATAATGGGGTACTTTGACGTAATGGTGGGCTTGAGCACTATATGGCCATATGGTGGGACCAAATCCCCATTTTTATTTATGGATTGTCTTCAAATTTGGTAGTAATTTCTTTTGCATGTGTGTGCTATTCTTTTTTTAATAATGAGTGTGTGTTCCTGTAACATTGTAAAGGGTTTGAGGGTGTCGAAAGAGTATAAATCTTCTATTTGTAATATGCCTCTGTCGATCTAAGGGTGGATAGATAGATCTGGTATGAAGGTGCAGAGATAAGGAAAGTAGTGGTTGTATCAAAGAGAGCCCCGGAGAAGTTAATGGTATGAGAGAGCTATTGTAGTAATCGTAGGGGAGAGATGTTGGTCTTTGGAGCTAACAGTTGGCTGGCTGAAGCCATGATTGCAAGTCCCTATTTATTTGTGAAGATTCTATGTCTATCCAGGGACTAGTGGTGTGAGAGGAGAACTACATCTTAAATTGTGCTAGAATAGCCGCCATGTAATAATCTCTAATGTCCATAAGGCCTGTTCCGCCCATTATTCGATGCTTAGTCAACGTGGTGTGGGAAACATCTGGACTTTTTCCTAACTGGATAAAACAACCTATTATAGATTGGATTGATCTGAAAAAATACATTGAGATGGGAATAGGGAGAGTTCTGAATAGGTACAGTAATTGTGGAAGCTTGCACGTTTTAAATGGAGCCACCCAGCCTGACCAGGAGAGCATTGGCTTAGTTAAAGCTTCCAGGTCTTTGGGCAATGTTTGTAACACCTGTGCCTAGTTAGCCTAATAGAGGGATGAGGTTTTCCTGGTTAGGAGGATGCCCTGGTATGTTATGGATCCCTCTGCCCATAAGTAGTGATGTTTGCTTTGCAAAGAGGTTTTAAGTGATGAAGGTCTAACCTAGGTCTAAGATGGAGGATTTCAATGTATTTACCTTGTAGTAAGATACCCTGCTAAATTCAGTTAGCACTTGTTGTACGGAAGCCAGGGAGGGATGTGGGTGTGTTAACATAAGAATGACATCATTGGCAAATAAATGTATTTTGCACTTGGTGGAGCCAATGTGGAGGCCTGATATGTCATGATTAGATTGTATGCTCTCTGCCAGTGGTTCCATAGCTAGATTGAAGATAAGGGGGGATAAGGGGCAACCCTGCCTGCTGCCGTTTGTGATTTGAAATGGTTTGGATATCATGGCAGAACAGTATACTTGAACTGATGGGCAAGAGAAGAAAGCCATAATGGCAGCGTGGTGTGTGTCTGGAAGCCACATTTTTGCTGGACCATTTTCAGGTAGGTCCAGCATACTCTATCAAATGCCTTCTTGTAACGCTCCGGCGTTTGTTTAGTGAACTGGATTTGCAGCTGCAGAATTACCACTCAGTAGTCGTGTAGAGATGTGTTGAATCACCATATCCAACTCTCCAGACTCATCATTGTGGCCTAGCCTGCCTCAGCATGCAAATATACAGGCACTCAGATAAGATGTAGGTTGTATACGATAGTATAGAGGTGATGTGCTGAAAGGACAGGCGTGAGTAGTGATAGCAATGATAGGCACTCAATAGTAATGTTCAGGAGTGTTAGCAGATGGTGATAGATAGTATGCAGGTAGGTTAGCAATCACGTACAAATAACAGGTGGTAGGGGACAGCAGATGAAGTGTACAGGAATTGCTAACTCAGTGCAAGGATATAGATGGTAGTAGACTCAAGAGCTAGCAATCTATGTAACAGTGCAGATGATAGAAATAGTAATGCATAGATAGCAACAGTCTTTAGTATGCAAGAGTAGATAGTGTAAGTTGATAGGAAGGAATCCCCTGTGGGGTACTTATCACTAGTTGGTTTAGAGAGATGAGGGGTCCGGTAATGAGATAGGATCAGGTAGCGAGATACAGGATCAGTAGCGAGATACAGGAAATAGCTGGAGGCTTTGGCAGGGTCAGACAAGGCTGTGTAACAAGCGGTTTGCACGAACACCTTGTGAGTGAAAGCCGGCGATTGAAATAGCCGCTCAGAGCGGCACCTAGTGATGACGTCACGAGATTTAAAGGGACAGGTAGCTATATGCGGAAGAAATGGGCTGGAAGGGTACCGAAGGTACCAGAATCTTACAGTACCCCCCCCTTAAGGCCGGCTCCGGAAGGCCTATAGCACTGGTCTCTCCGGTATTTGGAGTGGAACCTTCGTATAAGCCTGGGAGCGTGAACGTCAGAAGTATCCAACCAGGTGTCGTCTTGGGGTCCATAGTTTTTCCATCTTATGAGATATTGGAGTTTCCCTCTGTGGATATGAGAATTCAAAATCTCCTTAATCTCAAATTCTTCTCCGCCCTCAACTTGTACTGGAGGTGGAGGCGAGATGGTAGGTCTTACTCCTTGGTTGGGAACATGTGGTTTCAGTAGCGACACGTGAAAGATGGGGTGTATTTTAAGATCTGCCGGTAAGATGAGTTGAACTGCAGCTCTCCCAATGAGCTTCTCAATTGGGAAAGGTCCTAGAAACAAAGGCCCAAGCTTTTTACTGAGGATCTTTAACCTTAAGTTTTTCGTAGATAGCCAAACGAGATCCCCAATAGCATATTGTATAATAGAAGGTATATATAATAGAAGGTCTTCTACGGAGGTCGTAGTACCTTTTTTGTTGGCTATGAGCATGTGAGATGGTGGTGTTAATTAAACCCAGAGAGTCTTTTATTTGGGTAAGATAGTCAGAGGCTACTGGGTTACTTGATGGCAGGATGCGTGGTGGAAGAAGTGTGGGATGAAACCCATAGTTTAGGTAGAATGGACTTTGCTTAGTAGTACTGTGGGTTGCGTTATTGTAAGCAAATTCTGCCAGAGGGAGGAGGTCCACCCAATCATCCTGTAGGTATGAGGTGTAGAAACGCAAATATTGTTCAATGCACTGGTTGACTCTTTCAGTTTGTCCATTGGTCTGAGGGTGGTAGGGAGAAGTAAGTTTTCGCTCAATTCGTAGTATATGACATAGAACTTGCCAAAACTTGGAGATGAACTGTGAACCTCGGTCAGATAAAAGAGTCTTTGGAATTCCATGTAGCTTGAACACATGTTTCACTAGTAATTCCGCTGTTTCCTTAGATGAAGGTAGTCTGCGAATAGAAATGAAATGTGCCATCTTTGTCAGATGGTCCACTGACACTAGAATGGTAGTAAATCCTTTGGAAGGTGGTAATTCTACTATAAAGTCTAAGGACACAACTTCCCATGGAACTTTGGGTATTGGTAGACTGCAAAGTAGACCAGATGGTTTTGTAGTGTCAATTTTGGACCTTGCACAGATGTCACATGAGGAAACAAATTTTTGTACAGACGTATTCATATCAGGCCACCAAAATTGCCTGGTGAGCAAATTGAATGTCTTAGTCATACCCATATGTCCTGCCATAGGTACGTCATGTGATAATTCCAAGATCTTGGTACGCATACCAGGAGGTATGTAGAGTTTGTCGTTAAAGTAGAGGAAGCCTTCTGCATCAGCACTTAGTTGTGGTGGTGGTGAATCCAGTCCTATACTCTGCAGAATCTCTTCCTTCAAGGAACGAACAACACCAATAATACGGTCATGGGGTATTATAGGAAGTGAAGGGATTTCGGCGCAGTTATCTTCGGTTAGCCGTGATAGCGCATCCGCTTTTTTGTTTTTGTCTGCAGGCGTGTAGGTCACTAGGAAGCTGAATCTTAGGAAGAATAATGACCAACGTACCTGCCGGTGGGAAAGAGTCTTGTTGGTCTGAAGGTATTGGAGATTCTTATGATCTGTATATATGAGTATTGGCAATTGAGTAGCTTCAAGTAAATGTCGCCAATTTTCTAGTGCCAGTTTTATGGCAAGCAACTCTTTTTCACCCACTGGGTAATTCACCTCTGGGCTACTTAGTGATTTAGAGAAAAAAGCAACTGGGTGGAGTGGTGAAGTATTTGTTGGTCGTTGGGAAAGAACTGCTCCTACAGCCATATTTGACTCATCTACCTCCAGGATGTATTGGAGGGATGGGTCTGGATGGCGTAGTATGGGAGCAGAAGTGAAGCTTGATTTTAACAAGCGGAAAGCTTTATTTGCTTCTTCAGACCATTTGAATGGTTTCTTTACACTTGTAAGTTGTGTGAGTGGTCTCACAATAGAAGAGAAGTTCTTGATGAACTTCCTATAGAAGTTTGAAAATCCAAGGAATCGTTGTAATGCCTTACGAGTTGTTGGTACAGGCCAATGCAGTATACACAATATCTTGCTCATATCCATCTTGATACCATTCTTAGATATGATGTATCCTAGGAATAGTACTTCTTCCTTATGGAATAGGCATTTTTTCAATTTTACGTATAAATTGTGTGCGAGTAATCTGGATAGCACAAGTCTTACATGTCTTACATGTTCGGACAAGGACTGAGAATAAATGAGTATATCATCCAGATATACCACAACACAAACATCAAGTAAGTCTCTGAAGATGTCATTTATGAATCGCTGAAATGCTGCGGGAGCATTACACAACCCAAGAGGCATCACTAGATATTCGAATAATCCGTATCTGGTTCTGAATGCCGTCTTCCACTCATTCCCATTACGGATTCGGATGAGGTTGTATGCCCCTTTTAGGTCCAATTTTGAAAAGTAAGTAGCTCCGCGCACTTGTTCAATGAGTTCGGGAATAAGAGGTAAAGGATAGCGATCCTTTATCGTAATGGTATTTAATTGCCTATAGTCAATAATAGGCCTGAGACTTAAATCCTTATTGCGGACAAAGAAAAGTCCTGCAGCTGTGGAAGAAGTAGAGGGTCTAATAAACCCTTTCGCTAAATTCTCATCCAAGTATTCCTTGAGATGAGAAAGTTCATCCTGAGAAAGAGGATAAACATGACCGAAAGGTAGTTTACTATTAGGGAGTAGATCAATAGAACAATCGTAGTCCCTATGGGGAGGCAATACTTGAGCATTTTTCTCAAGGAAGACTTCTGATAGATCCTGATAACATGGTGGTGGTGAAATTTCATCTGACACCATGGACAGGATTTTTTTATATGATTGAAGGTTACACGTGGTCTCGCAGTAGTGAGAGGGGAAGGTTAAAGTCCGTGTTTTCCAATCAATGATTGGTTGATGTATGTGTAACCAGGGAAGTCCCAAAATGATGGGAAAATAGGGTGAAGGTAATACATCAAAAGTGGTGATCTCAGCATGAGACTCGTTAGCAGTAGCAAGGAGTGCTTGTGTCTGATTGGTAATTGGACCAGAAGATAACGGAATACCGTTAATAAAACTAACAGAGACAGGTTTAGATTTTGAAATAATAGGTATTTTATTTAAAGCAACAAAACTAGTGTCAATGTAGTTCCCACAAGATCCTGTGTCGATCATAGCCTTGGTGGTGATCCTATTGTGGTCCCACTGTAAGGTCAAATGAATAAAAAGATAGGGATTAGAAAAAGAAGTCGTTAATCCCCCCAGCAAGACATGTGAACACTCACCCTCTTTTTTGCGGACAAGGGGACAGACGCTTATCAAATGATCCGGGGAGGCGCAGTACATGCAGAGATTTTCAGATCTTCTCCTGGCTCGTTCAGTAGACGATAATGGTGGGCGTATGGTTCCTACCTCCATAGGAGTAGGGTCAACGGGCGAAACCCGAGAAGGATTGGATAATGGTACTCCCATTTTCTCAGCCTTTCTTTCTCGCAGTCGCCTGTCAATATTGATGCTGAGTTGTATTAAGGCATCCAAAGTGCCAGGTAAATCCGCTCGGGCGAGCTCGTCTTTAACAGCTTCTGATAACCCGAGTCTGAACTGGGTTCGCAAAGATGCATCATTCCACCCTGAATCAAGGGTCCATCTTTTGAACTCTGCTACAAAGTCTTCAACAGGTCTCCTTCCTTGTTTTAAAGCCCTCAATTGGCTGTCAGCAGTACTCTGCCTATTTGGGTCTTCATATAGGCTAGTGAGTTCTGCTAAAAATAAAGGATAGGAGTTAAGAAGAGGGTTATTTTTCTCAAAGCGAGAGTCTGCCCAAGCCCGTGGATCACCCGACAAATATGAGATAGTGGTGCAGACTTTAATTTGGTCTGTAGTGTAAGTACGAGGTTTTAAATTAAAAAGCAATTGACATGCGTTTTTAAATTCGCGAAATTTTTTCCGATCACCTGTAAACACTAGAGGAGGGTTTATTTTGGGCTCACGAGGTTGAGCAGCAGTGAGCTGTGAAACACGGGCTATCTGCTGTCTCAAAGTCTGATTTTCGTTTTTCACTTCGGCAAGGGAAAGGATTAATGCATCTACCTTTTGTGTTAGTTGTAACACATGAGTGGCTAATTCTGCTGAATCCATTTTTTTTTCTGGTTCGTGCAATCTGTAACGCTCCGGCGTTTGTTTAGTGAACTGGATTTGCAGCTGCAGAATTACCACTCAGTAGTCATGTAGAGATGTGTTGAATCACCATATCCAACTCTCCAGACTCATCATTGTGGCCCAGCCTGCCTCAGCATGCAAATATACAGGCACTCAGATAAGATGTTCCTGGAGTGATAGGTTGTATACGATAGTATAGAGGTGATGTGCTGAAAGGACAGGCGTGAGTAGTGATAGCAATGATAGGCACTCAATAGTAATGTTCAGGAGTGTTAGCAGATGGTGATAGATAGTATGCAGATAGGTTAGCAATCACGTACAAATAACAGGTGGTAGGGGACAGCAGATGAAGTGTACAGGAATTGCTAACTCAGTGCAAGGATATAGATGGTAGTAGACTCAAAAGCTAGCAATCTATGTAACAGTGCAGATGATAGAAATAGTAATGCATAGATAGCAACAGTCTTTAGTATGCAAGAGTAGATAGTGTAAGTTGATAGGAAGGAATCCCCTGTGGGGTACTTATCACTAGTTGGTTTAGAGAGATGAGGGCTCCGGTAATGAGATAGGATCAGGTAGCGAGATACAGGATTAGTAGCGAGATACAGGAAATAGCTGGAGGCTTTGGCAGGGTCAGACAAGGCTGTGTAACAAGCGGTTTGCACGAACACCTTGTGAGTGAAAGCCGGCGATTGAAATAGCCGCTCAGAGCGGCGCCTAGTGATGACGTCACGAGATTTAAAGGGACAGGTAGCTATATGCGGAAGAAATGGGCTGGAAGGGTACCGAAGGTACCAGAATCTTACACTTCTCTGCATCTAGTGAAAGAAGCAGAGAAGGCAGCTGGAATTTATCTGCATGGTGTATAATATTAATCAGACGGCGTGTGGCATCAGAGGTTTGACAACCCTTCGTAAAGCCAGATTGGTCAGGGTGTATGAGATTGGGTAGAATGCCAATCAGGCGATTGACTAGAACCTTAGCGTGAAGTTTTAAATCGTTGTTCAGTAGGGAAATAGGTCAGAAATTTTGGGGGGTGCTGGAATCTTTCCCTGGCTTTGGCAAGGTTACAATCAAAGCTTTTAAAATATTGGCCGACAGGACGTTCTCACAGAGAGCTCCGTCTACCTGCTCACAAAATCCACTGGCATCCTCCGCTTAGACCCTCAAATAGCATACCCACTGGGCTCCCACTGCTCCTCCGTGATCCCCTGTGCAGGCCGATCTGCTTATTTTCCATCTAGGCGGCCGGGATCCGGAGCTCCGAGACTGAGGCCTACACCCCTGTTGAAGCCGCGGTCTTTCCTAGCGGTCGCCGCGGCCCGACGTCCGGCGCGGTGGCGGCTACACAGGCCCAAACAGACTGCCTGCCTCCCTCCCACAGGCACCCGCCACCTGCCAGAGCCCACAGGACCCGCCATCCGCCATCCAGGGACTCTATTGGGCAACTAAAGAACACCCAAAGTGGCGGCCTAGCAGCCCTGGAAACAGTGATCTTTCCTGCAGACTCCATCCATCCACCAGAAGCTGGGTAAGCTCCCAACACCTCACACTGCTTACCCAAAGTAAACCCTGAGGGGCGTGGATTGGCGCTCGATGGCTATGGTTGTCTAACTCCATAGCTCCCAGCCAGCCCAGGGGATTAAGCATTACAATCAGCGCTGCTCGTCCTCATCTCTAATAATGACAGGCAAAGGGAAGTCGTCTACCCACTCCTCACCTTCCCGCTCTCGGTCCCCCCGTGACCCGGCGATGCAATCGTGTAAAAGCATCCCGGACCTGTTCCGCCAACAGCAATCACGCGAGACCACAGCTTCTACTCGGGCCTATTCAGATGTCACGAAAGATTCCGCTACCGCTGCACTCCCTGCAACTCTAACTAACTCTCTCCCCACTACCCAATCTGCTACCAATGCCTGCTCCAATTTTGGGGTCCCTGAACCACATATGATTATGGACCAGAATCCCCTAACAATAACTCCTACAACGCCGCTCCACTTCACTCACCTGAGAGCCATAGCAGATGAAATAAAAGCCTCTCTGGCCTTGGCTGTGACAGACATAAAAAGAGACATCCAGAACATCACAGTCAGAATTGACTCTATTGAGGAGAGGAATGATCTACAGTCGGAAGCGATCACTGCGCTTAACACCACATCCAATGCCCACTCCTCCCAACTGAGAGAATTACAGCGACACATGGAGGATCTGGACAACAGGGGACGTCGTCATAACCTTCGGGTAAGGGGTCTTCCTGAAACAGTGGAACCAAGCCAAATAACAAATGCAACGACACAGATTTTCAATGACATCCTAGGCAGACCACCAGAAGTCCCTATTGAATTTGAACGCCTACATAGGGCCCTGAGACCTAGGTCGAGAGACACTGATCCACCCAGAGACATAGTGTGCTGCCTGGTGAATTTTAGACTTAAGGAAGATATACTTAGACGGGCCAGAGACCGCCATACACTCCTATTCCAGGGCTCCGAAATCAAAATCTACCAAGATTTATCCCCAATCACATTACAAAGAAGAAGAGACCTTCGTCCCCTACTGGAATCACTCCGCAACAAAAATATCCAATACCGGTGGAAATTCCCGTTTTGCCTGCAGGCATCTTCTAATGGTCGAACCGCAACCCTACGCTTCCCGGAAGATCTGCCGTCCTTCTGTGCTATCCTAGATCTCCCGTGCATCGACCTTCCCGACTGGTACAGACCTCCGCAACCACCATCCGTTAGGAGGGCAACGTCTATGGACACTATTCCGGAGAGAGAAGATATCCACCAGAGACGCCAAAGATCAGCCTCCCCGAGACGTGAACTCTTCTCTCAACCTCAACCCCACAGGAACAACAATGGAAGCCCTACGGCATCTCCAGTCCATAGAAGACCTCGTCATGAAGAACCAATCTAAAACTCACACCTCTTCCAGAGAATCCTTTCCCAGAGACTTTCTTTCCCATTTTTTTTTTCCTTTTCTTTTCTCTCTCACATTAACCCTTTTTCCACAGGTACAACATTCTCAACTTAAAGACTCCTTCAACCACAAGAACATTACCCTCATCTACGCATAAGTAAGAAGCCTCATCTCTGCAAAACTACCGCACACCCACAGACGTCACTATGTTTCGAACTTGAAGGTTCACTTGCTCTTCTAAAGACCTGTCTCTACCTTCCACTTAGGGACTGGTAACGTATTGTTTAATTTCACACTCTCATCTAAAGCTTTCGGACCACCCACTCCATCATACGTTTGATTCATCCCGTGATGCCCCCTCCACAGACATCCCTCTCCCCACCTCAAGATAAAGACTCTGTCCATCTTGAGATACGGACATAAAGTCCCCCCTCCCCCTCCTATTTGCATTACCAAATTAAAAGGCTAGTGCAACTCCACCTCTTCCTACACCCTGATCAACCTACTCTTCATGTCAATGAACCATGCTAAAGATCGCCGTTGTGATCATTGTTTGAATACTTAGTTTTGAAAATGACAACATTGAGTGTCTTATACATACTGTTAATTTTGTTACCAACATATTCAATCGTTGTCATTAACCTTGTTGATATTGGACTTGAATATAGTGGAAATCGGTGTTCCGGACCCTCCACAGTTCCACTGTTACACAATTACCCCAAACTCCAAACAATCTAAACTTAAGATTGAAAACGTCCTTTCCCTCCCTATCCTACTCGCAACATAAACCACCTACTTTAAGGCATCCTTCAACCTCACCTCCCCAAGAAGAGAGAGCTGGGAAGAGAGAGATGGGAGGGAGGGGAAGGGGGAAGAGAGAGGGAAGAAGGGAGAAAGAAGGGAAAAAAAATAAAATAAAGGAAGTCTGTTAGACCCTTGTTATCCTTTAATTAATCTATAAGGGGGTCCCGGAACACCGATTCTTCATGCATGTTATGGCTCTGACTTGAGGCACCACTCTCCCCTAATTCCACTCCCCTTCCCTTATATATTACTGTAAACATGCCTCGAAATATGTTCTAACAGATATATATATATATGTGTAATTAGTTCATTTCCCCTGTACAAGTAATCATACACTCTATTTAACCTTTTCCGCTAAGGATTCCTCTCTACTTCACACGCACTCCCACAGTCTTCATACCCCCCCCCCCCACCTGAAGACCCCCCCTTTTTTTTTTTTTTTTTTTCTTCCCTCTAGCTAACTTCTCTGGACTGTCCTTGGGTTACAATCAGAAGTCCCGGTACACTCCTCCGATCCTCTTTCTTGCTAATATATCTTCCAGTTCTGGTGAAATAGGCCTTCTTCCATATACTTCCCCTCATCCCCCCTTGTCCACACCCCTGCAACCTGTCATATCCCATAAGCAAAATAATTTACCAGACGAGCCGTACACCAAACCTTACCACACATCCCCTGGGCTGGCATGGGACCCCTTGGGATCCATTTCCAACCCGAGCATCATTTACACCTCCAAGAGACAGGAATTGATTTTTTCTCTTCCCTGTCGACCTCTTTTGAACTGTAAATACTTAACTAGGGTAGGTCATACTCCACCTCCCTAGTCCCGTTCACTTATTCCCCTTATCTAACCTCAACTTACCCTTCCCCCCCACCCACTACCCCTCAGAGTCTGACCGGTCCCTGTTCTACCGTCTACATTCAAACTCAAACCAAATCCCTATCGGGTACAAGAGAATCCCATCCGATCTCTACCTCTAAACCAACGCTAACTACTTCTGACATTCAACATGACTTCCATTCCCACCACGCATAATTCCGTCCCACTTAAAATAGTGTCTCTGAATGTCAAAGGCCTGAATATTCCGCAAAAGCGTTCACAAGTCCTTGATCTTATGAGAAAACTTAAATCCGACATTGTCTTCCTCCAAGAGACACACTTCCGCTCCCGAGATACTCCTAAATTTTCAAACCACCTATACAACACTGTTTATCTATCTACAAACCCCCTAGGCAAAACTAAAGGGGTGGCCATACTGATCTCCAAAAAGCTAGATTGGTCGCTCCATGACTCGGTGATTGACCCGGAAGGTAGATTTATTTTTCTCAAGGGCCAAATAGACAATAAACCTTTTACACTGGCCAACATCTACAGCCCCAATACGGCCCAGATCTCCTTTTTCAGGAAAATTGCACACACCCTATCGGGCTTCCAAAAAGGTATCACGATTCTAGGCGGCGACTTCAATGTTGCACTATATCCACTACTAGACACTTCCACAGGCTCATCCTCTCTGCCCTACAGAGCCCTGAAACAGATCAGAAAACAGCTTCACGATCTCTTACTTCACGACTCCTGGCGCACTACCCACCCATCCACAAAAGATTATACTTTTTTCTCTTCCCCCCACAACAGATATTCCAGACTCGACTATATTTTTCTTTCCCAAAAAGATCTCCCCTACATCAAAAAAGCCACAATCGAACCCTTAATCTTATCTGATCACCATCCTGTATCACTGACACTCTCTCTCCCATCCCATACTTGCCACTCCAAATTCTGGAGACTAGATGCTTCGCTGCTGACTCTTGATTCGGACGTCCAACACATCCGCTCGGCGATTTCTGACTTCTTTACTCTGAATGACAACGCAGATACCTCTCCCATTAATATCTGGGAAACACATAAGTGCGTTATAAGAGGAGTACTACTAGCGCTTCTAAGCCTCTAAGAAAAAAGCACAACAAACCAAAACCAATTCACTCATTCAGACAATTAAAATCCTGGAGGCCACACATAAGCGTACACAAGCTGAAGACACCTACAATGACCTTATCAAAAATAGACAACTTCTCCTAGACGAACTGAATCTCAGAGTCAGACGCAAATTCATCTTGCAACAGAAACTATTCTATGAGCACGGCAACAAAAGCGGCCAGTATCTAGCAAGAGCTCTCCAAGCCAAAAAAGCATTGCTTTCTGTTCGCAATATCAAAAACGGCCAAGGTCATGTATCCACTAGTTCCCCAGATATCGCTGCCCAATTTCAACATTATTATTCTAAACTATACAATCTTAACCCTTCCCCTGCTGAGACTGATAAACCCACCCTGATCCGCGATTTCCTCCATAAGCATTGCCCGGCTCCCATCACTCCTGAAACAGCCCAAGATCTAGAAAAACCCATATCCCAGGATGAACTCAATATAGCAGTCAAACAACTTAAAGTTGGCAAAAGTCCCGGTCCAGACGGCTTTTCTGCCCCATATTACAGGACCTATCTAGACATTCTTGCCGGCCCCATGATAAAGACCTTTAATTCATTGTCATCCCCACCTCTCCCTCCAAACAGACTGTTAGAAGCCCATATTACTGTCATACACAAAGAAGGAAAAGATCCCACCTCAGTGACAAATTATAGACCCATTTCTTTACTGAATGTTGATATCAAATTGTTTGCTAAAATCCTAGCTAATAGACTTCTCCCTATCATCCCAAGCCTAATCAATAAAAACCAGGTAGGCTTCGTCCCAGGTCGTGAGGCCCGCGATAATACGATAAAAGCAATAAATGTACACAATTGGATGTCCACCTCCAAACTTGAAGGCTTTATGTTGTCTTTAGATGCTGAAAAGGCGTTTGACAGGCTTGACTGGACCTATATGGCTGATGTTCTAAAACATTTAGGCTTTCCAGATAGATTATTACGCTTTATCATGTCTCTATACTCCACCCCTTCAGCGAAAGTCAAGGTCAACGGACACCTGTCAGACGCCTTTTCCGTCGGATCCCCTATTCTATTTATACTCACTCTAGAACCCTTCTTGCGCTCCCTAGACACCAACCAAAATATCCATGGGATTACAATTGGCGCCAAAATATACAAAATAGCTGCATTCGCGGATGACATTCTGCTTTTTCTTGGCCAACCACTACTATCCATCCCTACATTATTACACGAATTTAAACTATTTCAAAGCATATCGAATTTTAAGATAAATTTCTCAAAGTCCCATGCACTGAACATTTCCTTACCCTCGAAGATAATAAAACAATGTAAACATAACTTTCCCTTCCAATGGCAACAAGAGTCCATAAAATACTTGGGCATACACCTACCAACCAACTTAAAAGACCTATTTGCCAAAAACTTCCTCCCTGTATTAAAAACCATTAAAGAAGACATCGGCAACTGGTCCAAACCCCACTTCTCTTGGTTTGGTAGAGCAGCTATCATTAAAATGAATGTCCTTCCCCGCCTCCTATACCTACTACAGACAATCCCCATTAAATTACCTTCCACTTTTTTCCAAGCCTTCAAATCCACATGCATTAAATTTCTTTGGCACCAATCAAGACCAAGACTCTCATTTGACCTATTGTCTAAACCGAAACTTATGGGTGGTATCGGTCTCCCAGATCTGAAAAAATATTATTGGGCTTGCCACTTGACAAGAATTCTGGACTGGTCCTTACATAAGGAGAATAAAGATTGGATCTCTCTGGAAAACTCGATTGCTGACATCCCCATTCAATCATTACCCTGGCTAGCACCACAAAATATTCCTCCCTGTCTTAAATCTCACCCTTTGATAGCTGCCACCCTATCCACCTTCAGAGACATATGCTCGAACTCTCTGATTTCCTCCACTCCGGGCCCCCTCACACCGCTGAAACTTAATCCGGACTTTCCTCCGGGAATGTCTCCATCTTTCCTATCAAATACCTGGAGACACGACACAATTCAAGCATACCATTTCTACAGAAACGGTTCACTTCTAGAAAGATCCCAGCTTCCATCTAAATCTGATTCATCCCTTATACCCCAATGGATTTATTTCCAAATTCGACACTTCCTAAACTCCCAGAACCGCTCTAATGACCTAACCAGATCCCTAACTCCATTTGAAACTCTATGCACGAGCAACACCCCCCAACGACATATGATCTCCACAACCTATAATATGCTCTTCGCAGACTCTGAGATAATCACGGCCAAAACTATACATGCTTGGGAATCAGACCTGAACATTCAACTCACTAAACGCGATTGGGAAAATATATGCTTTATCACACATAAAAGCTCCCTCAACGTCTCAATGCAGGAATCTTGCTACAAACTCCTGACCAGGTGGTACAGGACCCCAACGATCTTACACAAATTTTACCCTGACTCATCCCCGACTTGCTGGAGATGCCACGAACATCAAGGAACTCTTTTTCATCTTTTTTGGACTTGTTCCAGAATCCAACCTTTCTGGTCAAAAATCCATGAAATCATAACGACACATTTAAATGTCTCACTACACTTCACACCGGCGCAATTTCTGCTACAACACACCGTGACCCCTCCACGTCGCTACTGCAAATCTATAACACCCTTTCTGATCAATGCCGCAAAAGCATGCATCCCTTTACATTGGAAGTCTCAATCCCCACCCTCCACAAAGGAGTGGATCCAAAGAATAGATAAAATGGCAAAATTTGAACAACTCATAGCTATTGCACGCGACTCGACTGATAAGTACGCACACGTTTGGGCTACATGGTCCGCTTTCACTTCATCCTCTACCTATCACGCACTTATGTCGCATGATAACACCCAACGCTTCTCCTCCCAATAACGACTTGTGACATTGGACCAGTGTGAAATATACCCATTGATCTTTCCTTATCTGATACACATTGAAAAGTGGATGACTCGTCCGAATTTTATTTTTCTAACTATATGATGCTCCCACCCCTAAACAAGGGCGGAAAGTGGGAGTTCATCGTGCTTTCTTCCTCTCTCATTGGACGAGAACCCTCCATACCTCCCTTTATAACACTCATTGTACCCAATCACCCTAACATTAGACCAAGTGTGGACGGTCCCGGAGCAGGGACTGAGTCAGACCCCCCCCCCTAACCCTCCTCTTCCCCCCCCTCCTTCCCTTCCTCCCAACCACATTTGAACAGAGGGTTGATCTGGCTCCCATCGGGATGCCACCTTAGCCCTTCCACATGTGCCCAGTCATACAATAACTTACCCCTAGATAATCACATAATCAACATAGTTGACCCATCTCTCACTTAGACAACTCCTTTCTTTACCCCCAGATCTCAGCTATGGAATAAACTACAAGGAGATCTCACTCCTAAAGTTGGATCTATACCAACCCTCTATGACCCCTATACCTTTCAATTACAACCATTAACCAATCTTTATTTAGATTTTTGACTATGGCTTGTTTCAGATAAATCCTTTCTCACGATGTACATGACTTATGGCTATTTGTCAAATACCTTTCCTCTTGACAATATATTTTAGTTGACATGTTATCCAATCTTGGTTATGAGGTTACTGTATTCTCCTTGTTCAATGCAATACTTTATGTTCACCAAATGCCTTTCCAGTCTTGCTGTATGACCTGTTCAATTTCACTTAATAAAAATTATTTTGGAAAAAAAAAAAAAAAAAATATTTGTGGAAAAAGAATTTGAGGAAGCAGCAGCATTGAAAAACTTAGAGATGGGTAGTAGGTTGTTGATATAGTAGGCAGTTTGACTGTGTTAAGGAAAGACTGGATATCTGCAGAGGTAGGTTGGAATTGAGATTATAGAGGGTGCTATAATTGGTACTGAACGCATCTGCAATGGCTTGTGGGTTGGTTAAACGTGGTTGGGTGGAGTAGATAAGGAATGTGAGCTTTAAGACCTGGCCTTTGGTTAGATGGGTGAGGAGCTTGCCAGGTTTGTCTCCTGACGTATAAAAGGTAATTTTTAGGCGTTTTTGTTTTATTTCGAATTTGTCAAGTAACACTGTTCTAAGATCTAAACATAAGCAACCTAGCTTGGTTTTTAAATCTGGATGGGGGGATTTTTTGTTTAGGAGGTCTGTGGTCTGGATTTCAGTAATAAATTTTTCAATGAGCTGCTCCCTCTCCTTTTTGCTCTAGAACCAAGTTTCATGAATACCCTACGCATATACGCTTTGTGCGCAGCCCACAGGACAGCAGGATCAGAAACTGAGTTAGTATTAGTGGTGAAGAATTCTTTCAGGCCCTCTCTAAGTGCTTTGGCACAGGGAGCTGATTGGAGTAGATGAGAGTTCATTCTCCATAAAAAGGCAGGATTGGATTTTGGACAATACAGATGGGTGCGTTATCAGACCATGTAGCTGTACTTTTTTGTAGGAGCCATTGATCCATGATGAAAAGATCAATGTGGGAATATGAATTGTGGCAGGTGGAAAAGAAGGTAAAATTATGCTCTTCGGCGTGCTGGCATCGCCATAGGTTGTATAGTTTAAAGTCCCTTAAGAGTGGGCCTAGACTTGTTTTTCCCCGTTTGGATGAGTTTGAGGAGTCCAGTTGTGGGTCTGGGGTGTTGTTAAAATCTCCGCACGAGATCATAGATCCTTGATGGATTGTAGAGATCTTCTTGTGAAGCTTCTTCAAAAAGCAGATTTGGTGAGTGTTGGGAGTGTAGACAGTGACAATGGTGTAAGAAGAGTCATTGAGCTTGCAGAGAAGTATAAGGTAGCGAACCATTCTTGTCAGTGATGCATGAGGTGAGCTGAAAAGAGACTGTGTGCTTGACAGCTAAGAGTCCTCCTTTTTTTGGGCAGGTGCTCTTGTTGTGAAAATATGTGGAAAGTTCTTGTTGGAGCAGGGAGGTTAATGAGCTACATGAAAGTGTGTCTCTTGTGCACGTATAATGTTGCATGGGGCCGACATGGATAATTTCCAGAGTGATGACCTTTTAGCAGGGTGGTTGAACCTCTTGGTGTTGATAGATAGAAGTTTAGTAGTCATGTTATAAGTTGATAATTATTCAGTGGCAAGGGTAGACATCACTAGATTCTCGGAGAGGATGCACTGATGAATATGGTAGATTGAAGTGTAGAATAGCATAAGAGAGAGAAGAAAAAAGAAAAAAAAAAGGCAACAACAGCAAACAAAATAACTTGCTGAAAATTGCGCTGAAGTGACTAAAGGATATGAACAACTTCTTGGAAAATGAGCACACTATGTGCACAGGAAGAACCGTGGGGAAAAGTGTCTTTCATAGCTGAAGGCTAATGGTCATTGGGGTGGGCGATGTAGCTTGTGATATCCACGGTTTGAGGTCAACGCGGTCATGATCTAAAGGGAATGCGCTTCGGCAATGAGTGACCAGGAGATGGGATTCTCCTTTCTGCTGGTGCAGAGTCATACGGCATAGGATCCAGAATGATGCCCCGTGAGTGAAGGTGTTGTAGGTCTTCCTGGGGGGAAGTGATGACTTGCTTGGAGCCTTGGAGGTAACCAAGAGTTTTGCCAGAATAACCCTTTGATAGGGAATTATGTGGTTACGCAAGGCTTTAGTAATGTTGTTTAGTTGTCTGCGTTTCTGCATGATATGCTTCCACAAGTCGGTATAGATGTGTAGGGGAGTATAATGATCACATAGAGAAGCCAAGGTGCGTGCTTTTTGCATGAGTTGGTTTTTGGCATGAAAAAAGTGTATAAGCAGAATGACATCCCTGGGTGTAGTGTCAGCCAGATATGGGAGCTTTGGAAGCCTATGTATGTGGTCGATGACCAACTCTATGTTTTTGAGCTCTGACAGCATGGTTTTGATTAGGCCTCTGACATAAGAGGATAAATCCTGGGTTTGTACTTCCTTAGATATCCCCCTGGGTTTTAATGTTGTTTCAGTGGGACCTATCTTCAAGGTCCACCAATTTATCCTTGATCCAATTATGCACCTGAATGTGTGTAGCTTGGGTGTCAATGATATCATTACCAGTCGATGTACAGACCCCTAGTTTTGTTTCCACATGTGAGATTCTATCCCCTAGGAATGTGACATCCTGTCCAAATTGCTGCATTAGAGAGAGCATGTCTGATTGCAGTGTGCTTCTCAGGGACATTAATATATTTTAGTGCAGTGTCCATTACAGGTTGATTGACAGTTGGAAACATAGCTATGGCATCAGGCTATATACCTTGGGGCCCAGGGGAGAAATAAGGATGGCTCACCTCAGGTACATTAGGAAGAATCAATTTTAATCCTGGCTTTGTCTGAGCTCCCTGAAGTCGGGGTGCTGGGAGGAGAGACGCAGGAGCTATTTTTGATGGCTGTCACCTCCATGAGGCCGTCCTGCAGTGAGGTGGTTGCTGCAGGCAGGGATGGCTGAAGAGGAGCTGGGATAGCAAGGAGAGTGGTGCTGTCAGCACCATCTTGCCCGTGCGGGTCCGTGAGTTGGAACTTGAATGCAGTGAGCTTCTGAGGCAGCCTGTCTTCTTTTCTCTTCACTGCCATACCGCCGTTAGGTAGGGGAGACGCTGCAGCTTGTCCCTGTTGTCTGTGTGCTGCGGATTGCTAGTGAAAGTCACTTTTGCCCGATCCGATAGTCAGAGCCTCAGAGCATAACATCCATCTTGGGCTCCGGCCGGCCACACGCGCCCCCCCCCCCCCCCCAGTAAACATTTTAACTAGTCATGGCCTGGTCTAAATATTTATGCTTTTTTGCTTAAAAGTGGTAGTAAGCTCTGCATTTTGATTTTTACCTACAGGAAATCTTATAATAAATGGTGAATGTGTGTCCAATAAGAGTGAGAGTTAACACGGAAGGGTGAACTTTGGAGCACTGTTGCACATTTGTTGCTATTGGATATACAGTGCCTTGCGAAAGTATTCGGCGCCCTTGAACTTTGCGACCTTTTGCCACATTTCAGGCTTCAAACATAAAGATATAAAACTGTAATTTTTTGTGAAGAATCAACAAGTGGGACACAATCATGAAGTGGAACGAAATTTATCGGATATTTCAAACTTTTTTTTTTTTAATCAAACAGTTCTTTATTGAACAAAAAAAGTGCAAATAACAGTAACAGGGTAATGCAGTAATCCACAAATAATTAGCCAAGCTATGACCAGAACAACAGGGTATGAGTATCAAAGGACATATTTGCGAGTACATACCCAGAAAAGTAACCCAGACAAGTATCAATGGCATGGAACAACTACACAACAGCGTGAGGCGTGAGGACCGAGGAACACTGTGAATGGCCTGCGGACCAGGGAACTATGTAGGGGAGGGGGACGGGAGACCGGGTCCAATACACGTCTCCGGGGCCTGGGTCCACCTGTCCCATATCTTAGTAAATTTCGTGGGACATCCACGATGACTATATAGAAGTTTCTTATACGGAATAGTGGCATTAACCTCCCTCAGCCAATCATGAAAAGCAGGAGGTCTATCTCGCATCCAACTTCTCGCAATCAGCTTTCGGGCAGAGAACAGGACCTCATGCAGAAAGATAGTGGTATACTTATTCATGCTGGCGTCAGGAAATATACCCAATAGACACGGCTTGGGGACCAGTGAGAGAGGAGAGCCCATGGTGTCATGCAGGAATTTAACTATCTGTGCCCAGTAGCCCTGAATCTCTGGGCAGCTCCACAACAAGTGATAAAAAGTTCCCCGCTCCCGTTTACACATAGGGCAGGTGTCTGAGGTGTCACGTCTGTATTTGGCTGTCAGGATGGGGGTAAGATACGCACGATGTAGGATATAGATTTGCGTAAGACGGTCGGACAATTTAGGGGAGGCCAGTTTACAAGTATCCAGGGCGTCACTCCACTCGTCATCCTCCAGGGCTCCCACATCCTCCTCCCATCTAGCCTTAGGGACATAAGCCAGGACCGTGGACGCCGGCTCGTGCAACCTAGTATATAAAATCGAGATGAGGTGACTAGGGTCCGAGCAGCTAACCACTTCCAGCACAGGAACTGGAGGAAGGGCAGGGAGAGGTTGAGGGAATTGTGTCTGGAAAGCGTGTCTCAGTTGAAGATATCTATAATGCATATGGGGGGGAAGATGGAACTTGGTGGAGAGGGACTCAAAGTTCCTAATATTGCCATTTGTGAGGAGATGAGACAAGAATAAGAGTCCGTGTCGTACCCACACATGCACATCTGGTATAGTTTGGAACTCAGGAAGGGAGGCATTACACCACAAGGGGGTGTATTCGTGAAGGTCCGGGAGGGCCAGCTTGCTCGAGACCACATCCCACAGCCTCCGATAGTGATACAACATTGAAGTCCTGCTGTCTCTGCTATCTGCCCCCCGTATACCCGAGACTATGAGAGACAGTGGATCTGTGAGTGCATGGGCCCGAGACGGTGCAAGGAGCGCTAGGAATCTTTCCCTATCAGAAGAATTAAAATGGAAAAAATGAGACAGCTGCGCTGCAATATAGTATAAATTGAAATCAGGGAGAGCCATCCCCCCTAGATTGGTAGCATTCTTCAGTTTCCGCCAGGACAATTTGTGCCTGGAGGATCCCCAGACAAACGGTTTAAGGAGAGATTCCAATTGAAGAAAATACCGGAGTGGGAGATATATCGGGGAATGCCACAAGACATAGAGCAGTTTTGGGAGTAACACCATCTTTATCAGATTGATGCGTCCCATGACCCCCAATGGCAGTCTAGCCCAAGTCTGAGTCCGTGTTTTAACCATGGAAAGGAGAGGTAGTAAGTTGTCCGGGACATAATCAGACGCTTTTGTCGTGACTTGAACTCCCAAGTATTTAATGCGATCCACCCTACACAAGGGGAACTCAAGGCTGGGGGGGACCGACGAGATATCGTCGATGGGCAGGATTTGGGACTTATCCCAGTTAATTTTTAAGCCCGAGAATTGGCCATAGCGGCCAATCAGGGACAACGCTGTATGGAGAGAGGCCTCTGGGTCCGCCAGAAACAGCAGTGTGTCGTCCGCGTACATACTAATCTTCTCCTCCAAGGGTCCCACGCGAAGGCCGCCTATATCCGGGTGGGTCCTAATAGCAATGGCTAGGGGCTCCGCCACCAGAGCGTACAACAGTGGGGACAACGGACATCCCTGTCGCGTCCCTCTACTGAGAGGGAAAGCAGCAGATGTCCAGCCGTTGGCCAACACCCTGGCCACCGGTGCCTGGTACAGAACCTGCACCCAGCGGACAAAATGCGGGCCAAAGCCAAACCCCTCCAGGCATCTCCAAAGAAACTTCCACTCCACAGAGTCGAAGGCTTTGGCGGTGTCCAAGGACACCACCACTCTGGATCCCACATTATCGTGCGTGGCCTGTAAATTCATAAATAGCCTTCTCAAATTAAAGGAAGTGTTCCTGCCGGGCATGAAGCCCGACTGGTCAGTGTGGATCAGAGAGAGGATGACCTTGTTGACCCGAATGGATAAGAGTTTCGCCAAAATTTTCACGTCAACCTGGAGAAGGGATATAGGTCTGTAGGACTCTGGACGATGCGGATCCTTACCGGGCTTAGGTATTAGAATCACCAGAGCCTCTCTCATGGATGGGGGCAGAGCAGAGGTCTCAAAGATATCTGTAAACAATGCTAACAAGCGTGGGGCCAAGTCTTCAGCGTATGCTGAATAGAATTCTATTGGGAGGCCGTCTAGGCCGGGTGATTTGGCTCTCGAGAATTGCGATATGGCCTCCACGATCTCCTCCACCGTAAGCGGGGCCTCCAAAGACTCTACCTGCTCGGCCGACAATTGGGGGAGTTCTATAGAGGCCAAAAAAGCATTCATTAGAGAATCATCCGCCGGGGCCACAGAAGTGTAAAGATCCCGAAAAAACTCCCTGAACAAATCAGCCACCTGCTCAGGATCAGCGGTCAAAGAACCCTGTGGTGAGCGCAACTTAATCACCACCGGGGGTCTATCTTCGCAATGCACCAGATAAGCCAAGAGTTTACCCGCTCGCTCCCCGTGCTCAAACAGTTTCTGCTTTTGGAAAAACAACTTCCTACGAGCCCTGTCATATTCCATCTGCGCTACCACCCTAGTCACAAGGTTAAGCTGCGCGGCTCCCTCCGGCGTTGGAGCCGCCTGGAAGGCCTGCTCCGCCGCAGCCAGATTGCGCAGAGCGCCGTTATAGCTCTCCACAGACTCAGCCTTGATCCTGTTGATTGTATGTGTTAAATGGGATCTGACATGTAGCTTAAACGTTTCCCAAACCACTGAAGGGGAAGCAGAATGGTCATTCTCCACAAAAAACTGTCTCCAGACCGATGACACATCCGTCTCCTCAGGAAGAAGCCCGAGCCAATGTGGGTTAAGCCTCCACGCCGGGGGGGGACGGTCACGGCCAAAACTAATCTTCACCCAGTAGGGACAGTGATCCGACAAACCCCGAGCCGAGAAACCAGCGTCCAACAGGCGTGGGAGGAGGGAAGGGGAGACCAGGATAAAATCTATGCGAGACATGGACTGACGAGCAGAGGAGTAACAGGAGTAGGCCAACTTATCAGGGTACGTAGCTCTCCAGGTGTCAAAAAGGTTAAATTCCGTCAACAGTCTAGCAAATCTAGTCGAGGTGGGTAGGGGAGAGGACGGGGGCACCGTATGAAGTCTGTCCAAACTAGGATTCAGGGTATTATTAAAATCCCCCAACCAGAGTACCGGTATGTGGGGGTTTGACATCATAAAATCCAGGCCCTCCATAAGGATAGTAGAGGAAAATGGGGGGGGCACATAATACGCCATAAGTAGGAAAGGTTCCCCATACAGCAGCACAGAAAGAAACACAAATCTACCCTGAGGGTCTACTAGGGATCCCCGGAGCTCAAAATGTACAGTCTTGGCCACGAGTACAGCCACCCCCCGCGAATGGGAAGTGAACATGGAATGGAACGTCCAGCCAATCCACGGGCGACGGAGTGCCATCTGAAGTCTGCCCTCAAGGTGGGTCTCCACCAGCACCACCACATCAGCACGCTGGCTTTTAAGAGAGGTAAACACTGCCGAGCGTTTAATCCTGTCGCCCAGGCCCCGGACGTTCCATGTTAGAAATTTAAGTTGGGCCATTAATTGTTGGTAGCAGCAAGCTGCGCAGGAGCCCCGGGAGTCCCGTGGGACCCACAGTAATAAGAGATACCATGCATGTTAGGGGAGTAGCCTCGGTCAGGCACAGAGACAGTTGTTCCATAAAAATTGCAAACATCCGTAGAAAACTGAACAGGGTAAACAATACACATTCCCACAGATACTGATCAATTGTGAACAATAAAGAAAACAGTTCCCCCCACCCCGCCCTGCACCAACCCAAACATGTGCGGGCATTCAAATCCCATATCCAACCACAACAGAACCCGGACCTGTAAAACTTAAGAAAATAGGGACCATCAGAAAAAACCCCCGCACAAAAATGAGGGGAAAAACAGGTCCAGCATCCGGCCCAGGAAAACAACAGCCTGAGCATATACCCCCACCGTCCACACAGACAATGGAGGAGTGGTTGGTGCGCAGCTCTGTCTGACACAGAGCCCACGGGCGAAACTTCGCTGGGTAGCAAAGACACAGTCGTAGGAAAGCTAGAAAACTGGGTAAGGAGTACCAAAGGAAGGAAAGAGGAAGAAAAAAGAAGAAAGGGGGAGAAAAAAGTAGAGAAAAGGGGAAGAACAGAGGGGTTTGGTAAGAGAGAAGAAGAAGAAAAGAGGACTAGGGCCCACCGGCCAGAAAACCCCATGGGCAGCAGTAATCAACAACACACATGGCGTCATAGGAGGGTAGAAAGGAGAAGGTAGAAAGAGAGTATGGTCACCGAGGCGAAAAAGGAGGGGAGAGAGAGACACAGAGATATAAAGGCATACATGTGAGGATAGCAAGGCACATAGGAGAACAGCGCGGTCCTCTACCAGACCAGTGAATGGTTCGTGGACCGGGCAGGATAAAAAGTGAGGGAGTTCAAGGCAGCACAGGAGCAGTCATAGTCACCTTCCAGACAAGGGTATGGGATATGCAACCCGGAGAGGGAGCTGCCATGTGAGAGAAATTGCCAATAAGCCTGTCACCAGCGGGTAGTAGAGAAGAGGCAGGGGGGGAGTTCAATTCCGAGCGTCCAAACGTTCCAGCCACGATATGGCAGCCTCCGGATCATCAAAAAAATGAACTCTGTCTCCCCCCTCCACTCGCAAACGAGCCGGGAACAACATATTTCAAACTTTTTTAACAAATAAAAAACTGAAAAATTGGGCGTGCAAAATTATTCAGCCACCTTAAGTTAATACTTTGTAGCGCCACCTTTTGCTGCGATTACAGCTGTAAGTCGCTTGGGGTATGTCTCTATCAGTTTTGCACATCGAGAGACTGAAATTTTTGCCCATTCCTCCTTGCAAAACAGCTCGAGCTCAGTGAGGTTGGATAGAGAGCGTTTGTGAACAGTAGTTTTCAGTTCTTTCCACAGATTCTCGATTGGATTCAGGTCTGGACTTTGACTTGGCCATTCTAACACCTGGATATGTTTATTTGTGAACCATTCCATTGTAGATTTTGCTTTATGTTTTGGATCATTGTCTTGTTGGAAGACAAATCTCCGTCCCAGTCTCAGATCTTTTGCAGTCTCTTCAGGTTTTCTTCCAGAATGGTCCTGTATTTGGCTCCATCCATCTTCCCATCAATTTTAACTATCTTCCCTGTCCCTGCTGAAGAAAAGCAGGCCCAAACCATGATGCTGCCACCACCATGTTTGACAGTGGGGATGGTGTGTTCAGGGTGATGAGCTGTGTTGCTTTTACGCCAAACATAGCGTTTTGCGTTGTTGCCAAAAAGTTTGATTTTGGTTTCATCTGACCAGAGCACCTTCTTCCACATGTTTGGTGTGTCTCCCAGGTGGCTTGTGGCAAACTTTAAACAACACTTTTTATGGATATCTTTAAGAAATGGCTTTCTTCTTGCCACTCTTCCATAAAGGCCAGATTTGTGCAGTATACGACTGATTGTTGTCCTATGGACAGAGTCTCCTACTGAGTCTCCCACCTCAGGTGTAGATCTCTGCAGTTCATCCAGAGTGATCATGAGCCTCTTGGCTGCATCTCTGATCAGTCTTCTCCTTGTATGAGCTGAAAGTTTAGAGGGACGGCCAGGTCTTCGTAGATTTGCAGTGGTCTGATACTCCTTCCATTTCAATATTATTGCTTGCACAGTGCTCCTTGGGATGTTTAAAGCTTGGGAAATATTTTTGTATCCAAATCCGGCTTTAAACTTCTCCACAACAGTATCTCTGACCTGCCTGGTGTGTTCCTTGTTCTTCATGATGCCCTCTGCGCTTTAAACGGACCTCTGAGACTATCACAGTGCAGGTGCATTTATACGGAGACTTGATTACACACAGGTGGATTCTATTTATCATCATTAGTCATTTAGGTCAACATTGGATCATTCAGAGATCCTCATTGAACTTTTGGAGAGAGTTTGCTGCACTGAAAGTAAAGGGGCTGAATAATTTTGCACGCCCAATTTTTCAGTTTTTTATTTGTTAACAAAGTTTGAAATATCCAATAAATTTCGTTCCACTTCATGATTGTGTCCCACTTTTTGATTCTTCACAAAAAAATTAAAGTTTTATACCTTTATGTTTGAAGCCTGAAATGTGGCAAAAGGTCGCAAAGTTCAAGGGGGCCGAATACTTTCGCAATGCACTGTGTGTGTATATATATATATATATATATATATATATATATGATCCAACTCCCCCATCTACACATTCCTGGTGGATGGGGGAATCCTGCCACTGTGGACCAGTGGCCAAACATCCAGGGTTGCTCTCCAGCCAGCTATGGACAGCACTGGTCTCAGCCTTCATGGCGGCAGCAGCGCAATAGGACCCAGTGCTGGTTACGTTATGGGATGATGGGCACATGCGCAGGAGGGCCAGTACAATTAGTTATAGACAGATGAGCCTCATGCAGGTCGCTTACTAGCGGTAACACTACATAGTCTTCTCTGACATGCTGATCGGGATGCGAATCAGGTGATGCTCTCGGGCAGATCTAATATTAGATATGATAGTGGTTTTATTGATCAGAGCCCCCACCTTACTGGCCTTACAGCCCACATGGCTGCTGAATATATGGTTGATATAAATGTGATTGTACTCTTGATTTATATAAATACTGTGTTTATTAGACCCTACTGTGAGCATCACCTGGATCACACCCTGATCGGCATGCAGCGAAGGCTGCAGAAAGCTATGCAGCATTACCGCTGCTAGGTGACTGGCGGGGGGCTCAGCTGTTTACAACCAATAGTGCCAGTCCACGCTCACATGCACCCATCAGACCCATATTGTAAACAGCACTGGGTCCTAATAGACTGCCACCACTGCCATGGGGACAGAGATGCCAGACTAGTACTGTCAAAAGGAGAGGCATGACATTAAGAGGAGGCTGGGGACTCCCATGGTGGCAGAATGCCTGGGCCCGGTCACAAGTGTGACCTTTGCAACCCTGGTAGTTCTTAAACTGGGTTGGACCCTTATATGGTGCATTGGTCCCTGGTGTGCTGGTGTCATATCTGCCACTGTGGGGTGGACCCAATGTGGTAGGAAGGAGGCCCACTGCAGAATACATGAAAGGGTCCTGCTGCAGGACCATAATAAAGGCAACAGGATTAAAGGGCCTCGAGATCAGTAGGGAGGGCCATGGGACCAGAGAAAAGGTCCCCCGAGACCAATGAAATGAAGGGGGGGTTAGGGGGGCCCTCCAAGGTTTCTTTCATCAGTGCCCTGAAGGTTCCAGTTACACCTCTGCATTCTGCCTGTGTACAGAACGATCATCAGGTCCATAAGACCAATTGACCAACTCCTGCTCTGTAAAATCACAGCGGAAGCGAGCCAAAATTTGGAAGTACAAAATCATGTATATGTACGTGATTCTGCACAGAGCAACCCCCCTCTAGCAGTAAATCTGCAATGGGGTGGTTGGGAAGTGATTAAACACTTTGAGGTTGATTTAGTAAAGGCAAATAGATTGTGCACTTTGAAAGTGCAGTTGCACATGTTTTCCCCAGAGCTTAGTGAATGTGGTGAAGCTCTGCTGATTTCCAACATCCAATCATGTGCAAGAATAAAATGCAGTTTGAGGGGGGTGCCGCAGAGGGGCAGAAGGACAGGACTTACTATACATGTCCTGTGTGCTTTGACATTTTTTTTGAATGTGTGTAGTATGTCCAGTTTCACCAACTGGTTAATTGGATTTTTCACATATACTTTTTGAGAAACCAGTTTATTTTTTATTTATTTTATTTTTATTTTATTATATTTTATTTTAAACCATGTATCTGGTATATATTTGAATTAGATATTGCCATTTTCAGAGAAAAGCTTCTTCCAGCACTTGAATTATAAGGACCAGTGTTTGCTTTTTCCTTATCTTTTCTCAATATTAATGATATTTACTCAACGTGCACAGTCAAAGTGCATCCCCCTAGGATACGTTGATTAATTGGAGTTTCCCGTCGATTTCCGTGATAAAATGTTTTTGTTTTTTTTTTTTCATGTACAGTATATGCGTGTGTGAAATGCATTAACTAAAATGCTTTTTTACTTACTTTAAATCTAGATGTCAAGTCAGATCCTTACAAAGTATGGTTTTCAGTGCAAATAAACAGTATGCCTGCACCACCTGAGCAAATCATAGATGTGACCTGCCCTGTGTTGGTATGTATATTTCTTAAGTATAAATTGCTTTTATATACAAATTTTTTAAAGGTGTTTTACTTTGTAACCTACATTCCTTGCAAAGCTATTTGTACATCAATGATTGTATTTTCTGCATAACATCTACCTGGATATCTTTATGATGCATTTTTTAAAGTACTGGATAACTCCTCATTACTGACTGTGATAAAATTAAAGGCAACTGAGGTAGGTTCAAATATATAAATTGTTTATTGTCTTAAGAACTGAATTTGCATTTGGGCCTATTTGACTAAATATGCTTCTATTTTTGTGCAAAATTATCCACAAAAACATTTTTTTTCTTCATCAATAAGACATTTTTTTAAATAGGATAATTCACCTTTGGGAACATGTTCAACCTGTTTTTAGTTTGGCCTTTTTTCACTTTCTAGTGCTCTGGTTGAGTCATCCTCTTATAATGATTGTGCTCCCTCTTCTTGGTCCACCTCTACTTCAGTTTTCCCTCCTGTAACCAGGCACAGGCACTATCATTAACCTCAGACATTCCAATGCATCTGCAGAATGGTGACAGAACTTGGCCAACCTGTTTTCCTTTTTTTAGGTTCATTTCTTCCATTTTCATGTTGTACTTTGTAGAGTTTTTCTTTAGCTCTGGGTGAAACTCTCTTTGCTTTACTCAGATAAGCTGCTAACCTCCCCGAAACCTACCTTGACTTTTTTTTGTGAACCCCAGATACACATTTGGTACTTGCTCTGGTTTCCAATCGGAAATGGTCTCTGGCTAATACCCTGACTAGGATTCTGTTTTGACCTTAAAAAACTGTTTGGTTTGACCCCCGCTAACTCACTTATTGTTGCACGAATTGCTGATCCACCTGCAAAACCTAGTTTGTCTAACTGGAACACTTTAAACTACTGAACATGTTCCAATGGTATTTGACATCTGGTAATTTTATCGGAAGCTGGCTATTAAAAGATGGCTGGTAAAGGTGAAGAGTGTTTTTACATTGATTATAGAGCTTAAGGTAGGGCCAAGCCCTGATGTTATAAAAGCGGATCTGTAGTTTGTCTTCTTCGTTTATTGCTGCTCTCTGCACATTATTTTACCCTAGCAAAAATTGAATAACACCAATACACTTCTGCCACATTGGACATACACTATATTGGGACACCTTCCTTTACACGCACATGAACTTTAATGGCATCCCAGTCTTAGTCCGTAGGGTTCAATATTGAGTTAGCCCACCCTTTGCAGCTATAACAGCTTCAACTCTTCTGGGAAGGCTGTCCACAAGGTTTAGGAGTGTGTCTATGTGAATGTTTGAACATTCTTCCAGAAGCGCATTTGTGAGGTCAGGCACTGATGTTGGATGAGAAGGCCTGGCTTGCCGTCTCCACTCTAATTCATCCCAAAGGTGTTCTATCGGGTTGAGGTCAGGATTCTGCAGGCTCCTTTACCACAAACTCACTCATCCATGTTTTTATGGACCTTGCTTTGTGCAATGGTCTAAATCATTTGGTGGAGGGGCGATTATGGTGTCGGGTTGTTTTTCAGGGGTTGGGCTTGGCCCCTTAGTTCAGCATACAAGACATCAGCATATCATGACATTTTAGACAATGGATGGCCCCTTCCTGTTCCAACATGACTGTGCACCAGTGCACCAAGCAAGGTCCATAAAGACATGAATGAGCAAGTTTAGGGTGGAGGAACTTGACTGGCCTGCACCTAAACCCGATACACTTTAAGTCCCGGTTCTCACTATAGCGATGTCAGACATCACATGTGCTTCGCGACGCACTGCTCGGCAAATCACATGCGATGTCTGTGCGATGCAATTTCAGCCATACAGATTGTATGGCTGAATTTGCATCGCATTTGAACCAAAGTCATGCAGGACCGTTTTTTTGGTCAGCACCAGAATCAGATCCCATGGGTGTTCACACTAATGCAATCCGATTCCTGTCCGAATTGACAGTTCACATTGCTACATGCAAACTAATCTGGGGGTTTCGTTAACTCTGTATTGACACTCCCATCAGGTGGCATATGGCAGTGTGAACTGCCTGCGAGTCGGATCCGCTGCGGGAATTCGCAGTGTTCCCGCATCGCAGCAGTGTGAACCGGCACTAATTGTAAGTATTAAAATGTGTATTCTTTAACAAAATGAGTGTAGAGCATTCTTGAATGTAAAAGTAACTTAGAAGTCAATAAAAGTCACCACCAAAGTAGTGCAGGAAATTCTTTCTAAGTCGGAGCGACTTGAGTTGCTCCGATTGGAACAAGTCCATTGCACTGAATGGAGCGCGACTTGTAGGGCAGCTAAGTCGCCTGACAAGTTACCCCAGTGTGAACCGGGACTTATACCTTTTGTTTTTAACATCTTGTGCCAGGTGTTTACATATTTGTTGCTTTTCACATTTACATCTTTCTTATGTGAAGATATTAGCATAATATGGATCTAAAAGACGTGCCTTGTGCTAATTATCAAATCGTTTTCAAAAAAGGAATGCAAAAAATGCTGATCTTTTGAGGCAATACCAAAGTTTTCATTAAAAACAATTTAAATACTATTTATATAAAAACTATTTTGCATGACTCCGTTGACATTATTTCTCACCTTCTCAGAGTAATACAAATTAAATGTTTTTTAAATACCCTCATAGTGTTTACATGTTCTCTTGTCGCAGATATGATAGACTATTGCAAAGTTGGATTACAAATTTACGTGTCATCAGAAGCAAAACAAAGAGATTAATAAACTCTAAAAATATTAAACATATAAACATATTAGTAACAGCATAAACACATATACAGTGCCTTGCGAAAGTATTCGACCCCCTTGAACTTTTCAACCTTTTGCCACATTTCAGGCTTCAAACATAAAGATATAAAACTAAAAATGTTTGTGAAGAATCAACAACAAGTAGGACACAATCATGAAGTGGAACAAAATTCATTGGATATTTCAAACTTTTTTAACAAATAAAAAACTGAAAAATTGGGCGTGCCAAATTATTCAGCCCCCTTAAGTTAATACTTTGTAGCGCCACCTTTTGCTGCGATTACAGCTGTAAGTCGCTGGGGTATGTCTCTATCAGTTTTGCACATTGAGAGACTGAAATTTTTGCCCATTCCTCCTTGCAAAACAGCTCGAGCTCAGTGAGGTTGGATGGAGAGCGTTTGTGAACAGCAGTTTTCAGTTCTTTCCACAGATTCTCGATTGGATTCAGGTCTGGACTTTGACTTGGCCATTCTAACACCTGGATATGTTTATTTGTGAACCATTCCATTGTAGATTTTGCTTTATGTTTTGGATCATTGACAAATCTCCGTCCCAGTCTCAGGTCTTTTGCAGACTCCATCAGGTTTTCTTCCAGAATGGTCCTGTATTTTGCTCCATCCATCTTCCCATCAATTTTAACCATCCCTGCTGAAGGAAAGCAGGCCCAAACCATGATGCTGCCACCACCATGTTTGACAGTGGGGATGGTGTGTTCAGGGTGATGAGCTGTGTTGCTTTTACTTCAAAAACATAACGTTTTGCATTGTTGCCAAAAAGTTTGATTTTGGTTTCATCTGACCAGAGCACCTTCTTCCACATGTTTGGTGTGTCTCCCAGGTGGCTTGTGGCAAACTTTAAACAACACTTTTATGGATATCTTTAAGAAATGGCTTTCTTCTTGCCACTGTTCCATAAAGGCCAGATTTGTGCAGTATACGACTGATTGTTGTCCTATGGACAGAGTCTCCCACCTCAGCTGTAGATCTCTGCAGTTCATCCAGAGTGATCATGGGCCTCTTGGCTGCATCTCTGATCAGTTGAAAGTTTAGAGGGACGGCCAGGTCTTCGTAGATTTTCAGTGGTCTGATACTCCTTCCATTTCAATATTATCGCTTGCACAGTGCTCCTTGGGATGTTTAAAGCTTGGGAAATCTTTTTGTATCCAAATCCGGCTTTAAACTTCTCCACAACAGTATCTCGGTCGGACCTGCCTGGTGTGTTCTTTGTTCTTCATGATGCTCTCTGCGCTTTTAAACGGACCTCTGAGACTATCACAGTGCAGGTGCATTTATACAGAGACTTGATTACACACTGGTGGATTCTATTTATTATCATTAGTCATTTAGGTCAACATTGGATCATTCAGAGATCCTCACTGAACTTCTGGAGAGAGTTTGCTGCACTGAAAGTATGGGTGTTAAATAATTTTGCACGCCCAATTTTTCAGTTTTTTATTTGTTAACCTCCCTGGCGGTATGATTCTGTCAGGAATTCTGTACCAAAAGCAGTACAATTTTTTTCATGGAAATTTGGCGTTATGTATTATAGGCCTACAATTCTTAGAAATTACTGACTTAAACCTGACCAAAACAAGAGTCTAGTAGACATCCTAGATGTGATAAATTTGAAACACAAACGCATGAATTATAATCGAATCAATAATATAATTTTATTATATAATATATAATATATATAATAAAATTATATTATAGATTAGATTATAATTCATGCGTTATATATTATATATATATGTGTGTGTGTGTGTGTGTATATATATATAACGCATGAATTATAATCGAATAAATAATATAATTTTATATATATATATATATATATATATGTGTGTGTGTATATAGGTATATATATATATATATATATATATATATATATATATATATATATACACATATATACATATATGTATATATATATATATATATATTATAAAATGTGTTTGTGTTTTGTGCAAAGTTTTTTTTTTTTTTTGAATTTCCCTCCCTAGTTCCGCTCCCATGCAGCATTGCTGCTGCAGGGAACGGAACTAGGAAGTCCTCCTACCGACAGACGAGCGGAGGAGATCTCGGCTGGCGGTCACAGCAATGAGAGCTCATCGCTGGATCGCCAGGATAAGGTAAGACACTCCGCTGCGCTGTCTGCATAGCTCTGCCCATTCACCCCGATCGTGACTCGGGGATACCGATAATAGCAGGAAATTCCTACCCCGAGTCACGCTCGGGTTTACCGCTAGCGTGGGTAACAAAGTTTGAAATATCCAATAAATTTAGTTCCACTTCATGATTGTGTCCCACTTGTTGTTGATACTTCACAAAAAATTACAGTTTTATATCTTTATGTTTGAAGCCTGAAATGTGGCAAAAGGTCGCAAAGTTCAAGGGGGCCGTATACTTTCGCAAGGCACTGTACATATACAGTTTGTAGAGTTATTTTGTCATGTGGTATCCCTAAAGTGATTGTAAAGGCAGAAGGCTTTTTATCTTAATGCATTCTATGCATTAAGATTAAAAGCCTTCTGTGAGCAGCAGCCCCCCCCCCACCCCAATCCTTACCTGAGGTCCATCTAGATGCAGCAATGTTGCAGGAGTTTCTCGGCTACCAGGCACTCCCCTCCTCATTGGCTAAAACAGCAGCGTGGCGCCATTGGCTCCTGCTGCTGTCAATCAAAGATGGTCAGCCAACAAGGAGATAAAGGGAGCGGGGCTGGGCCACAGCTCTGTGTCTGAATGGACACAGGGAGCTGTTTTTCAGCTCAGGTGCCCCCATAGCAAGCTGCTTGTGGTGGGGGCACTCAACAGGAGGGAGGGGCCAGGAGCACCAAAGAGGGACCCAAGAAGAGGAGGATCTTGGCTGCTCTGTGCAAAACCAATTTACAGAGCAGGTAAGTATAACATGTTTGGTTTTTTTTATACAAAAAAAAAGACTTTACAATCACTTTAAGTACCTCTTGTTCATCAAAGAAGCCAGGGAACCCAGACCCACATTTGGGCAGGGGTCAAAGTGGTGGGACAACACAACTCCAACAGATCAGGCACAGCCAGAAAGGCATCGCGAGTACACTTAATGTCAAATAATAATTCCGATTTAGTCTCTAGCTCTATAAGGGACATTAAATCATATAATTTTACTAGATAGGACCCATAGAACTAAATATGCCAAAAAATCATACATCTGGATATATAATGTTCATTACTTCCATATTACATGGAACACGGCAGTACAATTTAAGTACAGTAATAAACTTCTCCTAAAGTTGCAACTCCCTGGACTGAAGTGATAAACTTATCAGTGTAACTACAGAGTTAAAAATCAGCGCCAAAATCAAAAACCATTAAAATATATATATATGCCATTGGATGGCTCACATACCTAAAATGCTCAAGCTGGTGCTCGGCGTGCCATCAAAACTAGAACACGAGAGAGGAGAAAAGTCCCCTACCCATATATAGCCCCTTGAATTAGCCACATATGACACCAATCTAAGATGCCAATTATTCGGCATCAGGAGAACCAAAGATTATTGCTGCTGATACCTTCCTGGCAGCACTTTTTCTCTTGATAATTACCTTACTTAACTAACTTGTATTTTTCATAATATTGTTTCAAATTTTCCAGATGATTTAATATTATTCATTGTATTTTTCTTTTTTTTTTTTTTTTTACTGTCTAAATAGATGAATGTACTGACTTCTTATTGCAAGGGAATATTCTCAGCTAACACATATCACATTTCATCATGCAGCAGTTTGCCCCCATTGGGTTTAGTGTTAGTTCGCCTTTTCTTTTTTTATGCTTAAGATTTTTATTGATTTATCCAACAAAGTACAATACAGGTACAATATGTATAGCGGTTTAGACAGAGAACATAGATGTGATAGACATGGTATAATGGTCCAAAGATAACACAGTTATATAGTAATATAAAACATCAGTAATATGTATGGATTTAGATGTACCAATCCACCCATGCTTTCCAGTTTTTATCAAAGGATATGCATGAGTTTGTTTTTTTTTTTTTTTTTAATTCCAATATTTTATCATAATATTTTATCATTTTATTCATAATATTCAGACAGCTTACTGCATAAATGTCCATTCTGATCAACATATAAATCCCTACAGGAGATTCTCCCAAGTTTCTACAGAAGTGGGGGAGAGAGAGAGGGAGAGAGAAAAAAAAAAAAAAAAAAAAAAAAAAAAGGGGTAGGATTGAACAAAATCCTACCCCTTTGTTCTTTCTCCCCTTCACTACAGTGAGTAGTGATACCCTTCTTTCAAAACGCAATCCACCCGGTGAAAATTACAAATCTTAACAAAACATAGATGTGGTTACATATTAAACCATAAGTCAAAATGTGCTCTCTCTTTCTCTTCCATATGTTCGTTATTTAGTTACCCCTAGTGCTCAAAAAGTGAGCAAAAAAAAAAAAAAAAAAAGGGGGGGGGGGTAGGCCAAACAAGCACCTACCCATTTGTTCCACCCCCCCTCCCTTCACATCAATTATTAGTGATACACTTCATCCTTACCACATTCCACCCAGTGGAAAATACAAATCTAACAGAACATAAACGTGATTACATATTAAAACCATAAATCAAATATACTATCTCTTCCCCTTCAGTATATTACTATTCAGTTACCCCAAGTGTTTAGAAAAAAAAAAAAAAAAAAAAAAACTCCACCTTCATATTCCCCCAGACACTTTGAATCTCCTATCCTCCATAACTATTCTCCTAATTAAAATAATTGATACACTTGATATATCCCATCCTGCAAAAAGAGAGAAAGAAACAAAAAAAAAAAAAAAAAAAAGAAGAAAAACGACATTCCCCCCTACCCTCCGTTTCCCATCTCCTCTTCTCGCAGTCTCAGGTACTCTTCCGAGGCTGTATAAATGGTCCAGGGCTGCCAGCAGATGCGGGCTTTTTCCTCCCTACTGTTACGTGCTGCTATTAATGTCTCCATCCGGTATATTTCGTTTACCTTAGCGAGCCAAGTTTGTAATAATGGAGGTGTAATTTGTCTCCATACCCCAGGGATGCACGCCTTGGCCGCATTAAGCAAATGGATCAACAGGGAATTTCTATATTTCCTGGTTGATAACTTTGTCAAGTGCAATAGGCATAAAGCCGGATCTTCTCCCACCTCGATTGTAGTGAGATCCTTAATCACTCTCGCTGTCTCTGACCAATAGCCTCTGATCCGGGGACAAGACCAGAAGATATGAAGCATTGATCCCCCCGTTTCTCCGCATCTCCAACAATTGTCAGGGTTTTTTTTTTTGTCCATCTTATGCAATACTACTGGGACTCTGTACCATCTCGTCATAATTTTATAACTAATCTCCTGGTATCTATTAGCTATAGAGGCCTTATGTGCGAGTGCTAATATTTTTTTTATTTGTTGCGGGTTAAAATTAGTTCCTAGTTCTCTTTCCCATTTGACCATAAAGGGTAATGCTTGTTCGTCCTGTTCCTTAGTCAGAAGGGAGTAAAAGAACGATAGAGCATGTGGAATTGTATTTCCTCCTTTACATAGAGTTTCGAAAGATGTCAGGGGCCGAGGGGAATATCCCTGTTTCTGTAATTTCACCAAATAATGTCTAATTTGGAACGCAGAAAATATATCCATCGTTTCCTCTGACCCGGTCATAATCTCTCTCACCGTAGGGGGATTCTCTTGCGTCCATATATCTACCAGTCGTGTTTTCCCTCTCTGTGATAGGATTCTGATCATACCCTTATTATGACCCGGCAGGAACTCTCTATTTCCTACTAATGGTAACATAGGGGATATTGGAGGTGCAATCTGTACTTTTTTTTGTATACTTCTGCATACCTTCATTGTAGTCCCTATCGTCGGGTGCGAGAAGATAGGGTCGCCAGAAGATATCGGTACCCAAGGGCCCCAGGGAACTGGGCTTTCTGTCAACGCATTTTCCAAGCTTACCCATTGTTTAGCTTTCTCATTACAATGCCAGTCAAGCACCCTTGTAAGATGTATTGCCCTGTGATAGCGTTTCAAATCCGGCAGACCTATCCCCCCTTGGATTTTAGGCCGGGTAAGAATGTTTATTCCTATTCTTGGAGTTTTATTAGCCCAGACAAAAGTTCTCATCAAGGTATTCATTTGCATAAAAAAATATTCTGGAATTTCTATTGGCAGAGCTTGTAATAAATAGAGCACTCTTGGGAGTATATTCATCTTCCAAGAGCTGCTTCTACCAAACCACGTCAAAGCCAGGGTCTGCCACTTCAGAATATCTTTTTTAAGTGTTCTCAAGAAAGGGGGAAAGTTAGCCTCAAATAGATCTTCTGTTCGGGGTGTAATATGCACTCCTAGATATATAAATGACTTTGTTGTCCATTGAAGGGAAAGAGAGGGCTGCAATTCCCTCCAAATCTCCGTTGGAATTGTAATATTCATTGCCACTGATTTTGTTAGGTTTACTTTAAATTGTGAAAATTTCCCATATTTCTGCATTGTTTCTAAAATTAAAGGCAGCTCCTGTACTGGGTTTGTTATAAAGAAAATTAGGTCATCCGCATAGGCCGCTAATTTATGGTACCCTCCCCCCATGTGTAACCCCTTGATCTCTGTGTTTTTGCGGATTAAGCACAAAAGAGGCTCTAGCGTCAGGATGAAGATTAACGGCGACAGCGGGCAGCCTTGCCTTGTTCCGTTTTTGATTTCGAAAAAATCTGATCTCCATCCGTTTACATTCACTGCAGCTGTAGGTCCAGAATACAATGCCATGATATTTGTTCTCATTCCCTCTCCCAGCCCAATATGTGACAGGGTGGCCTCGATAAAATCCCAGGCCACCCTGTCAAAGGCCTTCTCGGCATCCACCGATAGGAGCATTAGGGGCCTATGTGTGCGCTGGGCGTAAGATATGAGATCGATTACTCTGGTTGTGTTGTCCCTTGCTTCTCTTGAGGGGATAAATCCCACTTGGTCGAATTGTACTAGCTGTGGGATATATGTTATGATTCTATTTGCAATGATCTTAGCAAAAAGTTTTGTGTCCAGATTCAATAACGCAATAGGGCGGTAATTTCCACATAAGGAGGGATCTTTACCCTCTTTATGTATTAAGGAAATGTATGCTCGAAGGCTGTCTCTAGGGACCTGATTTCCTTTAGAAATGTTATTGAAGTGAGCTAATAAGGGGGGTTTTAACTGGGACCAGAACTGTTTATAGTATGGTAAGGTTAAACCGTCCGGGCCCGGAGCTTTGTGGGGTTTATTTTGATTTATAGCATAATCTAATTCTTCCTCTGAAATGTCTCCTTCCATTGCCTCTATTTGTTCTTTCTTTAGTGAGGGCATCCCAGAAGTTTCCACATATTCCCTTGCTCTTATAACTTGATCTCTGTCTCCTTTATCTACTTCTCCCCCTGTGTTTATATTGTAAAGAGATTGGTAAAAATTACCAAACTCCTTCACAATTTCTTCTATCCTTACAACTTTCTCACCCTTTTTTGTTTGTATCTGAGCAATTGTTGTTTTTTTTTGAGGTCCACGTAGCGCCCTTGCCAACATGGCCCCGTGCATGAGTTTGTTTTAGTTCACCTTTTCAGAAAAAAATGAAAAGGTGGGGATGTTGAGCTGTCAATGCCCGTGAAGCTGGTGTGGCGGTTGGGGGATTTTAAATCCCTGCTATTCTCCCTCTTCTTTGTGCAGAGCTTCCGGGGTGGACCAGAGCAATTCTGATTGGTCAGCACCTGCACAGTGATTCACTCTGGTCAATCTTTATTCAGATAAATGAATATAGCAGGGTAGTCTAGTATGTTAAAAAAAAAAAAAAATGAACAACATTTTTAACAAGAAAATATTCAGAACTTTTTAAAACATGGTTTCTTTCCAGCAGGAAGCATTTATGGCACAGTGTGTAACCATAAGTTGTATTAAATTGCAGAACATAATAACTTCTTTTTTTGCTTGCTGAGTAAATATATCAGTGTATTTTAATAAAAACAGCCTCAAGTAGCTGGAGTCTTTCCACAGTTAGGAAGATCTATGTTCTTTATCTGAATGAGGTATACTTCACATGTATTAATGTAGCAGCAGCTAAAGGACAAAGGGACATTTTTCTTTGTCCTGTGGTTTTTATGTTGTCAAAGGAATTTTCGAAAATCTTGCACAGCTAATAGTTTTGATCTGGGGATTTTGATGGGCAATGCATCAAGTAGATATGCATTTGGACAGAAAATTGACTAGACAGATACTTCCCACCTATCCACTTTCCAGGTTTATAATAGGGATCTAATTTTTCGCATAGGGATGTAATTATGCTGAAAAACATATGTGGGTCAGATTTATAATGAATAGCTTAGGTCAGATTAATGTTGATTTAAGTACTGTATATTATTGGATAAATTGGTTATAATTAGAATTTTTCTTCCTCAAGAGTAAGTTCACATTGTGACATAAGCACACCCCCTAATTTCAAAACAAAAAAAAAAAGAGGAAAATCAGGGCACAGAGACATATCCTGCTACATTACAAAATGGACATTGCACTGAATATGTGATGTAGCTTATTAGGATATAGTTAAAGTAATTGTAAATCTTCTTTAAAAAAAATAGAATAAATTAACTTGTTATACTTACCTGTAGGGTTTAGGTAACTAGGGTGGCTAGGGGACATCCTGTGGCACAGAAAGTTTTTCTACTTTAATGCATTAATGCAGAATTCATTAGGGAAAAAACCTTAAGCGTTTGGAACCACATTTCAACCTACTCACCTTATACACCGCACACATATGCTGTGCTTCTTGTACCGACTAAATACTTCTTGTCTACTGTGTATTGTGATATGCTCAGTGATAGTAGCATTTTCCAGTGAGTCCATGATAGTCAGAACTGTGTGTTCCGGGTTTGCTGGCCCACTTTTACCCATAACAATATGATCAAAAATAATGTTCTTTAGCAAGGAACAAATATTCCGCATTAAAAATTGTGCTACCAGCATTTCTCCTGTTTCTTCTTGCTGGAAGCTGCAATTTTTCTGAAGTCCGGAGTCACTGAACAGTGATAAATCATAAAGTTGAACTAAACCTATTCATTTCATGATTTCAAAAACAATTCCATTCCTGGAATATTGGGATTGCTAACTGTCACATTTGCTTGTGTCCTTGACCAAACTGTTAAACCATCGAATGGCTGGTGTCATAACTGATCACATGTGCAGCACCATGATAGTTGCAGATAAAACAGAAACAACTTCCTTGGCTGTAAAGGATAGGAGGGTTTAATTCCGCTTTAGGGCTGTCAGCAGATCGGCCTCTACAAATTCGGCACAGTGCCTAAAAATAGAGAAAGAGCAACTGAGAATGTGCAGAGCAGGGAGAGACAGTGTTTTACCAGATTTTAAACAGCATAGGCACTTTTTTTTTTAATGCTGTACATAGTTATACCTGCAAAAGGGGCCAGCCTGAAGTGATCTAGCAGGACCTAATTTTCTGACTGAAATTCCACTTTAAATGAAAAGAAAAATTTCCTGTAAACAAGGGGTTTCTTCTATATACACGAAAATAAGTGACTTTCAGCCTCTTGGCTCCTTCAAACAGAACTGCTGATCAGGCCTTAAAACTCGCGCCTCTAATATGGTCCCTCAGACGCTCCTACAGGGCACCTTTGTGTTCATGTGCCTTTCCCCTAGTTTTTCGGGCTCTCTCAGTCCTGTCAGACCTCTTAGTTCTCTCAGTACTCTAGACTCTCTCAGTCATCTCAATTCTCTCTGTCCTCTAGACTCTCTCAGTCATCTCAACTCTCTCAGTCCTCTAGACATTTTGTTTTCGCCTAACCATTCAGGGGCTGCTTTGTGGAGAGCTGAAGTCCCAGTGGAAACTCCTAAAGTATATACTTATATACATATTATACTTAGTATATATTAGTGCCTCACTGTGAAGTGAACCTAAAATGCAGTTTGACAGTCAGGGAACTAGTAACTTCTATAAGAAGTCAGCAGTGGTAAAGTCCATATTTACGTAATGGACTGTTCACTTTAAAAAATAAGCCATGCTGTTCTAGAGGATAGATTTTGTATTGCATTATATCTCTGACATTTTAATAAGATTTAATGATTTCAATCATTGTATAGAAAACATTTCTGCAGTGTGTGTTTATTTTAGAATAACATAATAATTTGTTGAATAATAGCTTGAATCTTGAGACTTTCAGCTTCACCAGTTCACTGTACCACAGGAACTGATCAACAATGTGTTCTTCCAGCTGTGTGGAAAACAACATTGGCATTGAGGGAACAGAAACAAGATAAACAGAGGAATACACATTTAATGAAGAAATATATAAAATGTAATATTGCCGTAATAAATCACTGCATGTGTTCCATAAAAAAATAGCTGTAAAAAGGCTTTCAGATAGTGGGGTTGATTTATTAAGGGCAAATAGACTGTGCACTTTTCAAGTGCAGTTGCACTTATTTTCACTAGAGCTTAGTGAACATGCTGAAGCTCTGCTAAATTCCAATCCAATAATAATTTTCCTTGTACCTTATTGGGTATTTGTATTATAAAAAGTAAAGCTTCACCAAATGTAAGTTCTGGGGAAATGATTGCAAAATGCACAGTCTATTTGCCTTTAGTAAATCAACCCCATAGACTCCAAACCCAATTTAAGAAAACAAAGTAATTACATAAAAGTATGCCATGTATTTTGTACTATATAGCAGGGAGCATTTTTTAGTTGGATCCTGATATATAGATTATATTGCAAGCATTGCTTGATGACTACATCACACTGAGGCTGCAATGATTGTGTTTATTAAGTGACCGCAGGGTCACGTTTGCCCAATATCTCACCTGTAAAAGAAACATTGATATACCTACTGTTGTGGCGGCCCATGTATTAAAAAGATGCTGCTTGTCCACTTCCCAGCTACTACATGTATTCTACAGTTCCCAGTGTGCAGATTGTGTGTTCCTCTTTTGGTGGCTGTAGTTTACTACAGGACATATGAGCTAGTGGGAGGAACCACAGTGGCCATCAGGAAAAATAAAGTGCAAAATTCCTCTTTAAAGAGGTAGATAAGTCAACTTCTTTATTTATACCTACAGGTAAGCCTATAATAAGGCTTGCCTGTAGGTACAGTGTATACTTAAATAGCTGGTAAGGTCGAAAAAGATGCTAATCCATCCTGTTCAACCTGTGTGGGTGTATGTGTGTCCATGTCAATCATGAAATGTCAATAATATCCCTGTATATTGTGAGGAGATTGCCTGCACATGTGCACCGCTTAGGAGATATCTACTTTATTAGCAGCCAGTGACGTCACTGGTGCATGCGCACTGCACTCTCAATGGATGGTATGTCATCCATTGAGAAAGCTGTGCCACGCCCGTGGCTCCCGCATACATGTGATTGAGTTACCTCATCGCAGCTCGGCCATTCCAATGGCTGGAGGCCAAGAATTAAGAAGACCAGATGAAGATGGAATCCCTGTCAGCAGTGACAGCACGCCACTGGAGGGATTCATTTTAAAGTATGTCTTTTATATTGCATACTAGCACATTATGCTCTTAACGTGCAGGGGAATGATTTGTATGCAGTTTACTGCTGCTTTAAAAAGTTCAGTATTCTGTTTTTTAACCACTTAAGCCCCGGAAGATTTTACCCCCTTCCTGACCAGGGGGTATTTTGCGATTCGGCACTGCGTGACTTTAACGGACATTTGCGCGGTCATGCAACGCTGTACCTAAACGAATTTGACGTCCTTTCTTCCCACAAACAGAGCTTTCTTTTGGTGGTATTTGATCACCTGTGCAATTTTTTGATCATGCGCTATAAACAAAAAAAGAGCGTCAATTTTGCAAAAATAACAATATTTTTCAAATTTTTTTATATGATATTCCCCCCAAAAAAATGTAAAAACCAAAATTTTTTAACATTTTCTGCCAATTTGTTTTATGCTACATATGTTTGGTAAATAAAATCGCAAAAAGCGTATTTTGATTGGTTTGCGCAAAAGTTATCGCGTTTACTAACAAAGGGAAAGATTTTTGTAATTTTTGTTTAACGCGTAATGGCGGCAATCTGCGATTTTTTTTGCGGTACTGCGACATTGCGGCGGACAGATCGGACCCTTGATTGACATTTTTGACACTTTTGGGGTTACCAGTGACATTTCTACAGTAATCAGTGCTATACATATGCACTGTTACTGTAAAATTACACTGGCAGTGAAGGGGTTAACTTTATTTGAGAGGGAGGGGCTGTGTGTGTCCCTAGGGGCATGATTCTAACTGTGATTGACTGTGGCTTGAGCTGTAGGAACAATGATCAACGGTCCTTCATAGTAGAACCGTATGATCATTGTTTCTACACAGGGGAGAATGACAGGCGGCTTGTTTACACTAGCCGCCTGCCTTTCTCCCTCTCCCCCGACAATCGCCGGGTCACATGCGCGGGGGGGTCCGTGACCGCGCGGGAGCGCGCCGCCGGCGGCACGCGCTCGCTCGCCAGAGCCTCACAGGCTAGTGACGTATATATACATCACTTTGCCTGTGAGGGGCTGACCGCCGCAGTATATCTACTTGCGGCGGTCGGCAAGTGGTTAAGGGGCAATATACATCTGCTTAGAGTATACATTCTTAAAAAAGTGTTATTTTTACTCTTGTCTCTGTTTTCTTATTATATATGATCTTATTGTATAGAAAATTCTATCTATACCGTAAATATAATTCGCAATGTCACATCTATATACAATAGTGTTCATACTAAATATAGGAGTGCTGCTACCTCATTGAGAGATTTTTGTCCATAATTTTAGACATACTTAATCTTTAATCAATATAAAATGTATTTTGGCATATGATTTTTACACGTTTTAACACATAAACACAAATACAACCACCTGTGCTTTAAAAAAAAAAAAAAAAACAACATTGTCTAATTGAAATTACCATCATTGTAATGCTTGACACCTACGTAATGACAAAACAGTCACTGTGTTTGAGGATTTTGTTGTATCCTAAAATTATTCTTGTCTTGTGTCTTGTTACCTGTAAAATGTACCTAAATTCTAGTGTCTGAACACATAGCTAGCTGAGTATTTATTTTTGTTTTAAATATTCTGATCTATGACATTGTGAGAAGGGTGAAGGACTACATTTTGTATTATGGCTGGCAGTTTGTCTCAGCTTCTTTTTCTCTATAAACACTATTGTGGGTTTTCCAAATGTTATTGTAGCTCCACAGATACAGATTAGGATTTCTTTATAACTTAGTTGTAGGCACTAGAGTGAGCTCTTTCTCTGATTCAAACCCACTCATATGCTCCTTCTCTCCCTTGATGCAGTAGTTCTGAGCTCAGTGTTTGAGATCTCACTCCTGTGATGGTGGAGGTGAGTAGTAATGACTAGCCCTCGCTTCCTGGGAGTATTCCAGTCAGGCTTTGGGAGGTATGGAAATGTCCTACACCAGTGATGGTGAACCTTGGAACCCCAGATGTTTTAGAACTACATTTCCCATGATGCCCATGCACTCTGCAGTGTAGTTGAGAATCAGGGGAATTGTAGTTCCAAAACATCTGGGGTGCCAAGGTTCACCATCACTGTCCTACACCTATAGGAAAGGCAGTTTTGAACTTTAGTCTGAGCTACACAGTTTTTTTTTTTATATACAGACACCCCTTATCTGCATAGGTACTTTTTTTTTGTGAAGGTGAACTAACCCTTTAACCTCCTAGAATGTGAGAAAAAACAGCGCTACCAGGAATGTGTATAATCATAAATAAATGGTAAATAATCAAATAATTACATAAAGTAAAGTGCACTTGTTGTAAAAAATGCAAACAATTTAAACATATAAAGGTGCAATGATATCAGAAATTAGTTATAGTGCTAATAGTGCAAAGGTGCTGAATAAAGTGCAGTCCAAAAATAGTCCACTCAAAGTATAAATTTCAAAAAAGTGCTGAATAAAAAGTGCTTGAAGTGCTCCACACGGTGGGAAGGTGCTCCAAAAGACGCTTTTGGGGATCCACTCACCAGACTTCTATGGTAAACAAGCCTCAAATATGCAGTGGTCCTCCAACATAATATAACCCTTAGGGATAGATGGGTCAGCAAGTCTCCAGCCTTCAAATACAGTCCCCCCTCGGTCAGCACTCAAAAGGAAGGGAATGAGCCAGACATAGTGAAGCCCGCAGGATAATTTATTAAAGAAGCTGGATTAAAACTAAGTATAAAAACATAGAATAACCACATAAACAGCGTAGTATGCGTCCACTTACAGGAACGCTGGCAGCATTCCCGGAAGTGGACACCCTTCTCATAATCAAATTGTTGGTTTGTGCTGCTCATCCTTAAGAATTACTAGCAAAATAATGGTACCACTTTCAGCACCTAAAATTGGACACAATCATACCGCCAGGGAGGTTAAAGAATAACTCCACTTTTGTTGAGAAAAAAAAAACATTCCCTTCTGGGTGATCAATGTACATTGCAAGGGATTTTAATAAACTTGCAGATTCCTACCTTTTGTTATTCAAAATTTGTTTCTGTGTCCATGTACGGAATTAATATGTATAAAAATGATTTTATAATTATCAGTCAACTGCTGCATCTGAAGGGCTCTAATGAGGAAAGTGGCAGTGTCTGCATCCAGAGTTGATTTACCGTTGACAGTATGTCATTTTTGTTGCAGGGGATGTCTACAATTTGACTTGTGCCTTAGTGCAGATTTCTGGGAAAATCAGTATGCCAATCGCACAAGCAGAAAATTACATTTCGGGGTGGGGCGGTGGGGTCATTCTGTACACCATCTGTGCACAAAATGCCTCCAGGTAGCCATATTGCATTGTATTTTACAGAAAATGACAGTGCTGCATATTGAAAAGCAAAGGTCATTTTTAATAACATTCAATTACAGTTATTATGACTTGTGTCCCCATTGTGTATGCTATAATATCATTTTTCTTTTTTTTTGCTACTTTTTCTCACAAAAAAGCAGTTACCCTTTAAGTAACTCGTGTTTGTTTTGTCCATAAAAGGCAGTCAAGTATTTTTTTTTTTATTTGTTTAACCTCCCTAGCGGTATGATTCTGTCAAGAATTCTGTACCAAAAGCGGTACAATTCTTTGCATGGAAATTTGGCGTTATGTATTAAAGGCCTACAATTCTTAGTAATTACTGACCTAAAACTTACCAAAACAAGACTCTAGTAGACATCCCAGATGTGATGAAATTTGAAACACAGACACATGAATTATAATCTAATCAATAATAGAATTTTATTCAATAATGCAATGAAAAATAATGAAATTTTTCAAAGAAATTCAATACACATCCTGAGTGTGAAACAGTTTGAAGCATGGAACTAGACAAAGTCCGACGTTGCAATCTGGACAATAGTACCTTGTTTCCTTTCAGACTTTTCTTCCATTGCCATCCTTCTTAGAAGAGCAGACAACGCACATCCTGGTAGGCGCCAACTTTTTTGGGGTGGGCGGTACAAAGTCCACAAAATGACGGCCTGTCAGGCGTTCTAGATTGCCAACGTCAACAGCGCGTCGTCCGGGTCTGTTAGCAGATACGGATGATGGTGTCGGGTGGTTGACGAAAATCTGCTCAGCCACCTTCCAGATAAAGTCCGAATGAACAAGGGGTATGGCAGTGTTGGCTTTGTAAAGAATATAGGCGTTCCAAAGGCACTGTTCAAGGAGATGCCTAAAAATCTTTTTGTAGTATTTTTTTTGTTGCTTCTGCATCGCCGGGTAAAAGGTCATTGCCTGATCGGCTCGGTCGACACCTCCCATCGTGTGATTGTAGTCGATCACGACTTGCGGCTTCAGCATATCTGTTCCGTGTTTTGTGCGGACCATGGCAGTGGAGGTGCTGTGCACGGTGCTCATGAGACACACGTCCTTTTTGTCTCGCCACCGCATTGCCATCATTTTACCCTTTTGAAAGGCAACCATCTCTCCTTTTTTTAGCTTTTTCCTGCTAAACATTGATGGCATGTCCCGCCGGTTTGGCCTAACAGTACCATACCCATCAGTTTTGTTTAGGAGCAAAACTTCATAAAGTTCCGGAGAGGTGTAAAAGTTATCTGTTGTCACGCAATATCCCTGGTTCAAAAGGGGGTCCAGCAGTGAAAGGACAGAGGATGTGGCCATCCCGTAGCCGCTGTACTTGGGCTTGAACTTTGTACCTTTCCCGGTGTAAATGATAGCATTCCATATATATCCTGTGGACGACTCACAGAGCATGTAAAATTTGATCCCGAACCGCGCTCTTTTGGATGCAATATATTGGATCCAGCTCAGGCGTCCCTTGTAGGCCATGAGACTTTCGTCCACACTGACATTCCTGTCTGGCACATAGGTCCGCTGGAAGTTGGTGACAATCATTTGGCACACCTCCCAGATTTTTTTTGAGGCGCAGGATGAGTTTGGGCGCAGGATGTGTGGCCTCATCAAACTCCTCGTTGTTGGCAAAATGCTAATTTTTCATGATCCGAGAAAAACGGTACTCAGACATCACTGTGCCAAAAAATGGAGTGGCCAGCATCTTATTGGTGGTCCAATACCAATTCTGGAGCAGTTTCCTCACCACCCCCTGAAGGATGATGAGTCCCAGAAACTTCCAGATGTCCTCTTTACTGACCGGTTCCCATTTTCTGGATCGGGAAAATCTGGCGCGCAGCGTAGCGGACTGCTGCTCATGGTAGCGGTTGGTTTCAGCGACTATTTTTAGAATTACCTCCTCCGTTAGAAATAACTTCAGGTACGCCAGAGGGTTGTCACTCTCCACGTCAACCTTCATCCCAGGAGATCCAGTGAAACGGAATCTCGGGGGCGCTGCCTGGTCCGCATCGCTGTCTAAAGGGCACCAAGTGCGCACATCACTTAGGTCAGGTGCGGGATCATCGGCGTCACTTTCTCGATCAGTGTCGGTGTCAGAGTCAGATGACAAATCTCCGCACGACTCACTGTCACTCTGTTCTGCGAGCAGCTCCGTGTCGCTGCCGCTGTCGCTGTCGCTTATCTCATCCAAAAGCGCATATGCGGGACAGCGCTTTTTTGATGCCATTTTCAAATTATTTTATTTCACACAAATGACAATGGCAAGGGGGACTGAGAGGGCACTGTGACTTTTACCAAAGTGATACAGTGTAATCCTCTCAGATTACACTGTATCACCTCCTTTTAATGTGTTTGTGTTTGGTGTAACTTTGAATTTTCCTCCCAGTTCCGCTCCCATGCAGCATTGCTGCTGCAGAGAATGGAACCAGGAAGTCCTCCTACCGACAGACGAGCGGCGGGGATCTCGGCTGGCGGTCACAGCAATGAGAGCTCATCGCTGGATCGCCAGGATAAGGTAAGACACTCCACTGCGCTGTCTGCACATCCACCCCGAGCTTGACTCGGGGATGCCGATAGTAGCAGGAAAATTCTACCCCGAGTCATGCTTGGGAATACCGCTAGCCTGGTTAAGCATGCTAGAATATTGAAATATCAAGTTCTATGGCTAACGGTACACTTCCCTGTCAGATACCCTTTTTTTAATATACACAGTCTTTTTTTTTAATATGCATGAGACCCACCACTCTCATTAAACCCAAAGAATTGTTTAAAAGAAAAAATAAATACAACCAAATCCAGTTAATGTAATTGGTTTAAACAACCATTGTATTTTAGCACTGAACCGGAGTACGCTTCTAAATCCTAGTCTTGGTACAAGAATCTTCTGCACAACAGTACTTAGTTACATAGTTAGGATAAAAAAAAGACACAAGTCCATCTGGCTCAACCAATAAAAAAACAAAAAAAAACAGTAAAGAAATTCAAACCATGCAACCCTATATACACAATCCTATACCTGCAGTTGAGCCAGAGGAAGGTAAAAAAAAACCCCAGCAAAGCATGATCAAATTCGGTGTAGCAGTGCTTTGATCCAGTAAGGGCTCTACTGCTTTGTACAGTCAGCGGTCATTTACAGTTTGAAGGAAAAAAACAGTAGAGAGAAGATTAATATTCTCATTGGTGTGCTGCTTCTCCTACGCTATTCACTAATGGACTGAGAACAGGTTGGTGACCAAGCTGTCTAACTGCTTTAGGGAAAAGTAAGGTCATCAAAAAAGCTGTACAGTTCATATATATTTTCTCTATACACTATATTACCAAAATTATTGGGATGCCTGCCTTTACACGCACGTGAACTTTAATGGCAACCCGGTCTTAGTCCATAGGGTTCATTATTGAGTTGGCCCACCCTTTGCAGCTATAAGAGCTTCAACTCTTCTGGGAAGGCTGTGCACAAGGTTTAGGAGTGTGTCAATGGGAATGTTTGACCATTCTTCCAGAAGTGCATTTGTGAGGTCAGGCACTGATGTTGGGTGAGAAGGCCTGGCTCAAATTCTGCTTTCTTATTCATCCCACAGATGTTCTGTCGGGTTGAGGTCAGAACTCTGTGTAGGCAAGTCAAGTTCCTCCACCCCAAACTTGCTCATACATGTCTTTATGGACCTTGTTTTGTGAACTGGTGCGCAGTCATGTTAGAACAGGAAGAGGCCATCACCAAACTGTTCCCACAAGGTTGGGAGCATGAAATGGTCCAAAATGTCATGGTATGCTGTCACCTTAAGTGTTCCCTTCACTGGATCTAAGGGGACAAACCCAACCCCTGAATTTTGTTTTTCTGATTTGGATTAGTGCACAAAGCAAAGTCCATAAAGACATGGATGAGCGAGTTTGGGGTGGAGGAACTTGACTGGTCTGCACAGAGTCCTGACCTCAACCTGATAGAACACCTTTGAGATGAAATAGAGTAGAGACTGTGAGCCAGGCCTTCTTGTCCATATCGGTGCCTGACCTCACAAATGCACTTCTGGAAGAATGGTCATACATTCCCATAGACACACTCCTAAACCTTGTGGACAGCCTTCCCATGAGGAGTTGAAGTTGGTATAGCTGCAAAGGGTGGGCCAACTCAATATTGAACCCTATGGACTAAGACTGGGATGCCATTAAAGTTAATGTGCATGTAAAGGTAGGCGTCCCAATACTTTTGGTAATATAGTGTATCTAGTGTTACCTTAACCATATGATGTATAATGTCATCATAGTGTGATAGTGTTGCTTAATAAACTATTATATTGATCTGATATTTCATTTATTTTTTTCAATTTTCTAAAGTTTAACACCCTGGCAGAGTGACTGATTGCATATTTGAAGGCATTGCTAGTTCCTGTATTACCCTAGATTAAATCTTGTATTTAAATATTAATAAAATATTGATTGCTACTAACAAAACATCATTATAGTCAGGGCATGTTGTGCTCTTTCTGTCCAAATAAACCTTGATCTGTCATTCTTTTTTTTTCTCTACATGTCAGCTTTATTAATTAATCCTTAGTGTTCAACGTAGCATTACATTTGAATTTGTTTTTCAGGCCACTCTGTATTTTAATCTTCCTCCTCACTTTGTCAGTTTTGTAGACTTGGAGCTAATTCATATGGATGACAGTCCTTCACTAGCAGTCCCCAGGGCTTTAGAGCATGGCTGTGCAGCTGTGCAAGTTGGTGGTATAGAAAGAACAGTCACACCCATGAGGTATAGAAGAAGAAAAGATATTAAAAGCATAGTACACATCTATACATCATGTTTGTTCCCCAGAGGAAAGTGTCATCCCTAGACAAAGTGAAATGTTCTCTGGATTGCAAGCTTTCACAAGTCAAAAGCTTTTTATCATCCATGTCAGCTTGAATCTTTGTTTCTTCAGTACATGCTTTAGAAGTGAATCAGAGTAAAAATGAATAATAAACATTTACAGCTAAGATTCAGTCTTTACTTTTTCTTTATGTCAAAGGGAGCTACAAATAGGACATTATAAAGAATTAGGAGGTTTATGGTCAAGTTGTAGTGTACCAGTTAGATGATGTGGAAGGGTTAAAACATAGATTGGTATATTTAACCACTTAAGCCCCGGAAGATTTTACCCCCTTCCTGACCAGGCCCTATTTCGCGATTCGGCACTGCGTGACTTTAACGGACAATTGCGCGGTCATGCGATGCTGTACCCAAATGAAATTGACGTCCTTTTTTTCCCACAAACAGAGCTTTCTTTTGGTGGTATACGATCACCTGTGCGATTTTTACTTTTTGCGCTATAAACAAAAAAATAGGGACAATTTTGAAAAAATAACAATATATTTATATGAAATTCCCCCCAAAAAAATGTAAAAATCAAAATTTTTTAACTTTTATAGGCCAATTTGTTTTCTGCTACATATGTTTGGTAAAAAAAAATTGCAATAAGCGTATTTTGATTGGTTTGCGCAAAAGTTATTGCGTTTACTAAGGGAAAGATTTTTGTCATTTTTATTGTTTTTTTTTTTTTAACGAGTAATGGCTGCGATTTTTTTTTCGGGACTGCGACGTTGCAGCGGACAGATCGGACCCTTGACTGACATTTTTGACACTTTTGGGGGTACCGGTGACATTACTACAGTAATCAGTGCTATACATATGCACTGTTAATGTAAAAATTACACTGATAGGGAAGGGGTTAACTTTATTGGTGATGCAGGGGTTAAGTGTGTCCCTAGGGGCATGCTTCTAACTGTAAAGGGGTGTGGCTAGTGATGTAACCACAGAGACATACGATCCTACATAGCAGGATTGTATGATCTCTGCAGTTAGATCAGGGAGAATGACAGGCGGCTTTGTTTACATTAGCCGCCTGCCTTTCTCCCTCTGCACCGGGAGATCACGAGTGACCGGCGGACATCGGGTCCACCGGTCACACGCGCAGACATGTTAGGGAATGAGCGGGGGCAGGAGCGCGCCTCCGGTGGCGCTCGCTCGCCCCCTAGAGGCTCTCAGGCGAGCGACGTAGTATTACATCACTTTGCCTGTACGGGGCTGACCGCGATCGTGCGGCGGTCGGCAAATGGTTAAATATAATTCCATTATCTAGACCGCTCTGAAAATAAACAAGATGAAGTAAATCACTGCTGATTTTCTGTAAAAAATGTCATACACTCAGAAATGATTGGCAAACATTTTCCTACAGCAACTGAGTTGGACTCTGCTAAGCAAAAAGTCACATAAAGGTGACTTCTGGATTGTAGACCAAAGGCATTTTTATAAGGTTACATCTTGTCTCCTCAGAATGACAGTTATAGCATTTAAGAAAAAAAAAGAAAATAGACTTCTTCCCAGGATAGCTCTGTAACTCCTTCGGGTTGTTAAATCTTGAAGTAAAGTTAATGTTCTTTTCGCTCCCAGATAAGCTTTCTTATCTTTTTGGTTTTCAAACTTTACTCCACACATCTGTGCTACGCTTCAGGTGGACACATTCCTACAGAAGTGAAATTCTGCAGTGTTATATAATACAGTAAATTGTTATTTGCACAAGTTAAAGTTACAAGCTTAATACTGGCAGACCGAATAATGAGATCTGTAAATAATAACTGATTACATATTTCTGAATCCATTATGTCTAAAACATAACTGAATTCTGTTACCGTGAGTTGAGAATGGCATAGCTCTACAAGCAGTTTTCTTTGTTGTAGCTATGCGAATATTCTATTGCCTGTTGTGGATAACTGTAGGTAGATGCATAGAGACAGCATGCAACTAGCATAATTTCCCAGTGGGCTTAGTGGAAAATCAACAGCCTGTAGAGGTAATACAAAACAAGATGTTTATAACATTCATTATGTCTCCTACCTTACCTCCTATATAAATGTTTACTAAAAAATGCAGCTATAGTCTAATTTTCACAATGCTCTTTGACCCTGTATTTGTATATTTTTTCAGAGAACAGTTTCTTATTAGGTGTAAAAGTTTATAGAGGCATACATTCAATGGTGTGAAATTCACATTCCTTCCCAGACATTACCAGGGTAGAAATAGAGGAGACAATAGTGTAAAATATCAATGAGTCTTACAGTGAAGGGAGAAGACTTCAACATTGGACTGTTGTCTTGAATATGGAGAGAACACCTTCCTCATAATATACTTTACCAATACTGATAAATTTAGTGGTGTCTACAGTTTTTTAGGACAATAGCTATGCATGTGGTGCACCAGGTTGGGCTGTTTTACAGGAGGGATACTTACCTATTTTATTTATTTATGAAAAAAAAATGACTCTACTTTATTGTTCTGGCTTACTGAAGATCGCCACTTGATACCCCAAGGTGAACGGTTTGGGACACTGTTTTGAGCCCATAGTGCTGCTGTTGGGAAAAAAAAATACTATAAATATTCTACCTCTTCTACTCACTCTGTAGATGGCACTGCATGGCTCAAGAGCCTGCCCCTCACATTGAGGTTTGACATGCTATATCCATATTGTGCCTTGCCATTAACATTTCAATTTTCCATTTTTTTTTTGGCTACTATATAACTTGTCAATCTCAAACTAAACAAATGTTTGTAAAATTTCTTCAATGCCGTTCTATAAAATGTACCGCAACATAAAAGGGAATAACATTTGTAGTTATAGTGAAGCTAAATCTTCATTGAAAAAGTAAATTGGGAGCAGGCAGCATTTTGTTGTAGAATAGACATGCTACGTCTTTTCTGCAATAAAGCAAACTTTACATGAACATTCTCGCCACAGTGCCTGTGTGGCAGGAGGAATTACTCCCTTGCAAATGCGCAGAAGTCACAGTATTCCCTGTTAGTCAATCTAGATGGATGAAGACTGGCACCCAGAAGATGTTAGTGCCTGGCAAAAGATCTAATGGTCGCATTGCTGAAATGGAGACGAGTATATGTTGACTTCAGTTTCACTTTAACCACTTCTGGACTGGAAGGTTTTACCCTCTTAATGACCAGGCCATTTTTTTTGCGATACGGCACTGTTTCACCTTTACTGACAATTGCGTGGTCATGCGATGCTGTACCCCAAAAAAAAAATGATGTCCTTTTTTTTCCCATAAATAAGGCTATCTTTTGGTGGTATTTGATCACCTGTGCAATTTTATTTTTTGCGCTATAAACAAAAAAAAAGCAACAATTCTGAAAAAAAAACATATTTTTTACTTTTTGCTATAAAACAATCCCAATAAAAAAATGTACAAATAAAATATTTTCATCATTTTAGGCCAATTTGTATTCTGCTACATATTTTTGGATAAAAAATCCCAATAAGTGTATATTGATTGGTTTGCACAAACGTTATCATGTCTACAAACTAGGGGAAAGATTTATGTAATTTTTATTTTATTTTTTTTTACTAGTAATGGCGGCGATTAGCGATTTTTAGCGGGACTGCGACATTGTGGTGGACAGATCAAACACCTAACTGACATTTTTGACACTTTTGGGGGGACCAGTGACGTTACTAACAGTAATCAGTGCTAAAAATATGCACTGTTACTGTACTAATGACACTGGCAGGGAAGGGGTTAACACCAGGGGCGATCAAAACGTTATATTTGTCCCTAGGGGGTGCTTTCTAACTGTGTGGGGGATGGACTTGCTGGATGAACACAGAGACCTGTGTTCCTAAATAGGAGGAACACAGGATACCTGTGTTCACTGACAGAACAGCGCGCTGCCATGTTTACCACGGCAGACCACCGTTCTGTCTCCACAGGGAACGATCACGGGTGCCTAGCCGGACCTGCTGATTGGCTCCCCCTGTGGCCAATCGCCCCACTAGCTGTCCTGCGAAATGAACTACAGGTATGTTGGTTTGCAGGAAAAATCCGACCTGCAGCAGTATAAGTACGGCGCCTGGTCGGCAAGTGGTTAACCCTAGTTAGTTTTTTAACCTTACAATTTATAGTAAAATACTTAGGTAAGATCAATTATAACTCCTTTGCTGCCTTTCCTTAGCTTTGTCTTCTCTGTTTATAAAAAAAATTAAATTTGCATTTATTTTAGTAATGTTGCTAAAGAGCTTGGTAGATAGAGGGCCACAGCTCCTATCCTTGGGTGCCAGGGAACCTTGTTCCCTCACTGGGTTTACCTACCTGTAACCATGACACTTCTAAGGTAAGCTAAAGACTCCATCACTGGAAAAGCCACAGACATCATCTACATCACCTACCTCCCATACTTCCCTCTTCCTTCATAGCATTATGAATATTGCTGCAAAACAAGAAATGTGTAAGGCAGCCTAAATAATTAAATTGAACATATTCAACAAAGTACAGTGCAAAAGATGGTTGTGGCATCGTTTACATAAAATATGAATTGAATTTACTGTCTATTTACACATGTAAATGACACTGTTGAGAAAATTTAAATTAAGTCGATTTGGGGAGGGCATTTTTCTGAGTGTACTTAAGATGTTTCTCATGCAATTTAAATCACTAGAAAAAAAGAAAAAACTGACACATGCTAGTATGAGATAACATGTATTTAACGTTTCTTTGAAAAAAGACCAATTTCACAGCTCTGATACATTAATCATCTTAACTTAAACTGCATTTCTTTTATAGTTTTGAAGTTTATTGAATATTAAATATAAAAAGTAGCAGAAACTGCTGAACAAAAGTATTTACATTTTATATTAGCTTCCATAAACATATCCTTTTATTAGGTGTTACTTCAATATTACATTATTAAATTCCCCCTTTTTATGAAGTACACATTTCAAAAGGTTTAATTCTTATGAAAATGTATGTTTTTGGTGAATGAGTTTTGTTTTCATTCTCTCATAATTCTCAAAACCAAGCAGAATGTTGAATAGTTTGTGAGCAGACATTGTCAAACAGATGCATGAGGTTTTTACAGGGATATAAAATCTGGGCATAAAGCAAACATTGCTTGTCTGGATGAATCTTCAATCTGTTGAAAGTAACATAAAATGTGCAATGACACAAAATGACAAGTACAACAGAAACTGTTAAAGAAGTTCACATAAGCAACCATGTAAAGCAGTATACAGCAATAATCTGACAGTGAAAGGTCTGGACTTTTGTACAGAATTCATATATGTTTTAAGGCCAAAGATTACAGTGTGATAAAGTCAAACCATATTACATGATAATGACAGTGAATACACATAAGGACTAACATGGTTTACATGGTTGCCTTTGTAGCTCAGAGCAAAGTAAAATGGCTTTAGGTCTCCCTGCCCCCCCCCCCCCCACACACACACACACTCTGCATACTGCACACTGCCTTTTGTCGAAAATGCAGCACCTATATACTCACTTCTCATCTGGAGCAGTCAGATCCACTGCCGGAGCAGAAATATGAGAAAAAGGTAATATGAAAATATGGAAAAAAAATGCCTTTCATGATCTGGACTCGCCTTAGGACAGGGAATCAGTTTACAAAAAAAAAGAACAATATTATCATCTGTGCTTAGGAAAACACTAATAATCTATACACCCCTAGCTGCTGGTGATACATGAACACCCCTCTAGTATCATAACTAATAAAAATTAAACCCAGTGTTTGCAACTAAATGATATGCAAAACCCACAACTATATTGTCCACATATATAATCAAAACTCTACTGACAAATAAAATTGTATTATACATGCAAAATGTGCAAATATACATCCAAAATGATAGTATGTACAGTGCAGATACATTTTCCACAAAGTATATAAAATATAAAGTCCATGTTCTTTTGATAGAAAATCCAACAGTGTTTCCACCCCCAGGGGTGAAAATTAATTGGAGTGTGTACCTCAAAGCTCAAACACATACATACATACACACACAGACACACACACACACTCTTATAAATAAATGTAAACAGACATTTTAAAATGTAATAAAACATAGGCAGTGTCAGTATGGCAGTGGATAGTGTCAGTCAAGCAGTGGATGTCAGTAGGGAAAAGGTTGGTGTCAGTAGGACAGTGAATGGTGTCAGTCAGTAGAGCAGTGGGCGGTGTCAGTACAGCGGAGGATGGTGTCAGTAGAGCACTGGATGTTGTCAGTAGGGCTTTGGTCAGTCAGTGGTGTTGGTAGTTTTTTTATTCTTATTATTTTTTACAACGTTATTTTTCCATTCTTTTTTACAATATTTTTTTACATTTATTTTAGAAGTCTCACTGTGTTCATTCAGAAAAGAAAGAAAATTACACATTTACCAGAAAAGAAAGAAAATTACTTATTTACCAGACCTTTGTCCGCTCTGCATCCTGAAATGTCCCCATGTGTGCCCACAGCAGCAGCTGGTGGGAGAGGAGAGGAGGGAAGCTGGTAGCACTGCGGGAAGAGGGGAACACAGGGGGGCCCGGGCAGCAGAAGAATCTTTCACATGGGGTATAGATATGTCAACAGAATGTGCTCCAACTTCTCTCCTCCACTTCAGCTCAATGTGGCAATGTTATCAAAACATAAACAACTCCATAGTGTGGAATGTACCCAAAAACCTTATAGTAATGGCATAATATACATGCAGAACAACAAATACAAAAAACTCTCCACTCTCAATACTGTGGGTAGGTAGAAGGCTCACCAGATACTTAAGTCCAAAGCGCACACTTCACATAAACTCAGCAAAATATCCAAATTGTTCTCCTATTCACTGAAACTTTTTTCCCATGCCTACAGGACCGTATAATATATTGACTCCACTCTCCAGGTGCAGTCACCCCCTTGCTTGACCACTATTGAAAACTGGTTACAGAATGGGGATGCCTCATACTTTAATGTCATTCCTGACTGGTGGAGGAGCTAAGGGGTACAGAAGGAGATTGGCACTGATCATTGGTAGGGGATGACTGCTCCTGGAGAAAGAATATGAGTGGTACATGGAGGTATCCTGGTGGAGATGGGGTTGAATTGCATGTCCTTCCAATTGCTGTTGCCTCATAAGAGTCCAGTGTCCAGAGGTCAGAGTTTCATTCACTCAGCGTATCCGGGCTTATTTATTTAAACGGGTGGTTATATGGTGTGAGTATAATATTTTAAAAAAAATTCTATCTTGGATGTCAAAACATACTACACCATGGATTTCCTTATGTTTTAATGGTGGATTTGAGCCGATGAGGAGTGGATATTATTACGGTCCTGTATGCGTGGGCAATGTTTCAGTGAGAAGGAGAGCCATATGGATAACTTGCTGAGTTTATGTGAAGTGTGCGCTTTGGATAGCAGGTCATAATTATCTGGTGAGCCTTCTACCTACACACACACAATATTGAGAGTTGAGAGGTTGTTGTATTTGCTGTTCTGTGATTAGATTATTATATGCTATTGACATAAGGTTTTTGGTGCATACCACACTATGGAACTGTTTATGTTTTGATACCATTGTCACACAGAGGTGCAGTGGAGGAGAGGAGTTTAAACATATTCCATTGACATATATTTTACTTACTTTGTGAACAATTATACTGATATTATGTGCACTGGATTCACTATAATTTTGGATGTATATTTGCACTCACACAATTTTTGTTACTAGATTTTGAATGCATATTTGTACTATATTGCTTCTCAGCAATTTGGCTAAGGTCAAGTGTAGTATCTGTTCTTATTAATGATCTAGTGGAGGTTCTGTGCTGTCATTCTAGCCTGACCAAGGTTGGAATGTCTGGCTATGAATCTCTGCTAGAGTGATGAGGGCTTGGAAGGTTATTATTGGCTAGGACAGAAACCAGGGCACCCACAGGCAGTTGGGGCACAGGAGCAATCCCTCTGGGAAAGCTGGTAGAGCCCATTACCTCCTGATTTGAGTAATCTACCTTGTCTGGCCATGGGCTGGGAAGGCAGAAGGTCTGTGGTGTCTTTGTCTCCTGAGAGTGGTCGCCCTAGGTGTTCTCTTAGTAACACTTGGGTGTGGGACCCCATGGTTTGAATGGACACATGGTCACAGCCACCAAATTGCTTTCCTTTTGCACTGCGCCTTTTAGGGCTTGGCCTTTTGGCTAAGCCCAGGGGTAGTTTTTGTCTACCAGGCCTCAGGGCCCCGGCCAGTGCACAGCCACCTATTTATTTTCTCCCACATTTTGTCTCACATTCACTTTTGTGTGTGTTTTTCTCACTGGACGAAGGGTGAGTATTCGATAGTCAGCTTCGGCTTACCTAGAAGAACAGGGCCTGCCAGGCTTCTGGCTTGCAGACCATTGTAAACCCTTTGTCCCTGTCAGGAGCCTTGCGCCCTAGGGGATCGGGGTAAAGGTCCTACCCCTTCGAGGGTGGACTAAAAGCACATCCTTAAGTGCACTTTGTAGTGAATGTTTCACATGCACGTTTTTTGTTCACGTTTTTTCTGTGTCAGGTTTTTGCACCACCGCGGATAAAAATAAAAATATAGTTGTGTGTTTTGCATATAATTTAGTCAGAAGCACTGTGTTTTAATTTTGTCAGAAGCACTTAGTTTTAGGGAATCAGTTTTGCTTAAGACTTGCAAAGATACTGTTTTAGATGGTAAGTGGTGTTTTTAGATTTGACTAACTGGATGGCACAGGGAAACTACGACCAGTTTCTGAGTGGGTGCAGGAAATAAGTGCTTAGACCTAAGTAATCTTTAGCTCAAGTGATTTTAAACTTACACAAGGCTTCTACTTTTTCCTCACCCAGGAAAACACAGTGGCAGGGGAGCTAAGCAAATATAAGCATAAGCTAGAAGGAGCCACGAATTTTAGTGAACCTACCATTAAGGGAGAATTACTCAACTGGGGAGGCAGGCAGTTATAAGAATGTCAGATATTAAAACCCAGTAGGAATACAGAAAATGAAATCTGATAGCCCCGAATGTCGGTTATCTTTTCAAAAAATAAACATATCAGGCATCTTTGCATTCTATTTTGATTTGTTAACAGTCAATATTTAGCATTTTCCAACTTTTCTATCTACATTACTTCACAGTATAGTTCTAACTTAAAGTGGAGTTCCAGCCTATTTTGCAACTTTAGTGATTCCTGGAGTGCTCGCTATGCTGATCAACAATTGGGCATTTTCAATTTTTTTCGGGGGTCCCTTACCTTATTTTCAGGACATTTTTGGTTGTACTTCCTCCTTCTCCCCCTCTGTGGCCACGGCCACCGACATCACTTCCGCCTTTGCATTGCATCCTGGGAGCCGTTTGTCATCACTCCCAGGAGGCTGGAATCAGGAAGAACTCCCAGAACACTCCCTGGAATCAGGGAGAAGGGCACAGCAGACTACACTGCGGCTTCAGATGCCCACGTCTAAGATGGCTGCGCCCAGACAACGTTTTTAAAAGTATGATTTTGACTAAAATCCTATACTATACACCTTGTAAGTATGAGAATAGCGGTTCTGTAAAGGGTGATGGATTAGTATTATAGTGGTATTTTTAGTTAAAAAAAGGTATTTGAGGCCAAAACTCCGCTTTAAAATGAACCTGTGCTATATCAGTACAAGGTTAGCCAACAGGTTTATTTAACTGCCTCACCAGCTCCTCGTGCTCACTCTCTCTTGGCTCCTTCTTTGCTCCATTTGGAATTTAAAGAAGAAAAACAATACTTTCAGGTATGGGGAGCATGTGACTCACTCCAATTACCGCCACTTGACAGCTTTGGTGGTTAGTGATTGTCTGCTAAGGTTCCAAGCTCTGGGGAGTCATCAGGAGGAGTCCTAGTCATGACCTGGAGCCTACATAGAGCTTCCTCTCCTAGCATCAGAACAAAGACACAATGGGGGTATAAATAAGGTATGTATTGTTGGTGAGGGCAGCAGTTAAACTGATTGTATATCCCCCTCACTGGCTGTGATTGACATTGGCTCCACTGCTGTCTCTGAGCTGATGAGGAGTGAGAGAGATGAGACAGCCGCAGCTCTTGTGCACATCGGTGGATTGAGATTGAGATCGAGCTCAGGTGTGGGGGGCTTCACTCAGAAGGTTTTTTACCCTAATACAGAGAATGCATTAGGGTAAAAAAAAAAAAACTTTTCAGCTTTTAGAATCACTTTTAGTGAAATGCTTGCTTTGCTTTGCTTTGTACTGCATGGACAGAGCACAGGTACACATTAAGGTTTGTTTTGGTATACATGTCACTTTATTACTTTTTATAATCTTTTACTGCTTATGTTTTAGGTGCATATACAATTACATAATAATCTGGCTCTGGAAATCTACAAAGTGTGTGTCACAATTTAATGTACAGAAGGCAGATTATTTGTAGTAGATATAAACCCTAACTGACTGACAATGATTTGCTAAATAGCACTGTGCTATATAGTGCCCCATTCTTGGTTGCATTTCCATGCTGTTGATTTCCTGCAGCCCTTTTGAAGTCACTTCCTGTCTACATGCATGCACTCTGTTGGACAGGTAAACAATGCATACACAATGTGTTTGGAATGGCAGAATATAGTTTGCATTGAATGGTGATAATGAGAAAGGGACACAGAATTGACATATTATAATAGGAGGTAGCTGAACAGGCAGGATTACTTTTTTATATTGAAATCGGTTGCTTTAAAAATATTACAATCAATTCTTAAAATTACATTTTACATGAAGTTTGTGTGTTTGGGTTTTTACAAAGTTTAAGATGTGATTGCTGATTGGGCGTTATGGGAAACTTCACTTTGAATCTATTTATTGCTTTTTTTCCATTGCCTAACTAAAGAACACTGCACGTGTAGACTGCCGCTACTGTAATTTTATTTCTAGATAAGAAATACTTTTTTCTTTCATGACACACATTTTATTAAAACGTTCAAGGTAACTATGAAAGGTTCAATGTGGAAGCTGTGAATCTGCTTACTTGCTCTAATATCGACCTTTCTTTATGCTTTACTTCAAACCATAAAACCTAAGAGGGTCTTGGGTATGATATACGAGTTATTTGTTAATTGGACACTTGCTTGTTTAATATGAAATTATTGAGGCATCAATGACATTAAAATGTTAAATCTCTGTAAGAAAAACTCCTACTGACCTTTGAGGCTGCACTATGCAACTACCTTCATTATCAAAGACTTGGAAGAGCACATCTCTCCCTTTATGTGTAAGATCTGGTCTCATCCATCTTTATTTGAATGAAACACCAGCTGGGAAATGGATAGAACTTCCTAAACCCACTTGTATATTTGACCTTGTTGTGTACATTGCTGTATTTTTTTTATATCATTTTATTGTTCAGAAAGTTTCATTTAGAAAGCCGCAGTATGTTAATATAATATGTACCCTACTTAGAAAACATGAAGTATTTAGTGCATGAAAGATGATCATGCAAAAAACATTTGTGAATAGTAAATTCATAGTGATATTTATATGCATTAGTCTGTGACAGCAAATTGCATTTCATCAGTAGGCAATTCTGACTTTTCTGGTTTTAATCATTAAACTGGAGCCCCTGTTGGCTTTTTTTATTCTGCCTTCTAATGAGTCTCATCTAATTTACTCAAAGGCTATTATTTTGTGAACCAATTTAATAAATGCTGAGTCATCTGTTTTAAAAGTGCTAGTTCTTAAAGAACTAAAAGATAGGTTGTTGTGTATAAATAAGGTATTTATAAAGCTCGTAAGTAAAGCTCCATACACATCCAGTGTTTACCTGCAGTTCACCTGCGGCTGCACTTTCCTGCCAAGGCTTGGGTTTATTTGTGTTTGAAGTCTGCAAGATATAACACTGTGATCTGCAATTATCCCCATAGTCCACATTAAATCCAGGTCTTGTTGTTCATTTCAGCTCTGCAGTTCTTCTGGAGCGAACAAAGAAAACTGCAGGATGAATCACAGATATATTATTTGTGTGTATGGATCCTTAAAATATCATTAAACTCTTATTTACCACTTCTGGTCTGGAAGGATTTTCCCCCCTTAATGAACAGGCCATTTTTTGCAATACGGCACTGCATTACTTAAACTAACAATCGAACGGTCGTGCAAGGCTATACCTAAAAAAATTGATGTCCTTTTTTTCCCACAAATAGAGCTTTCTTTTGGTGGTATTTGATCTCTTATTTTTTGCGCTATAAACAAAAAAAATTCTGAAAAAAAAAATAATAATAATTTTTACTTTCTGCTATATAACATTTCCAAGTAGTTTTTTCATAATTTAGGCCAATTTGTATTCTGCCACATTTGTTTGGTAAAAAAAATGTATATTGTAGTGTATATTGATTGGTTTGCGCAAAAGTTTTTGCATCTACAAACTAGGGGAAAGATTTAGGTCATTTTTTTAAATTGATTTAGTTTTTTACTGGTAATGGTGGCGATCAGCAAATTTAGCGGGACTGCGACATTGTGACGGACAGATTAGACACCTAACTGACATTTTTGACACTTTTGGGAGGGATCAGTGACATTATTACAGTAATCAGTGCTAAAGATGCACTGTTACTGTACTAATGACACTGGCAGGGAAGGGGTTAACACCAGGGGCAATCAAAGGGTAAAATGTGTCCCTAGGGGGTGCTTTTTAACTATGGGGGGATGTCTTGGTATGCTGACGGCTTAAGAGTTACCTTCACTGGAACTAAGGGGCCAAGCCGAACCCCTGAAAAACAACCCCACATAATAATCGCCCTTCCACTAAATGATTCGGACCAGTGCATAAAACAAATTCCATAAAAACACGGATGAGCAAGTTTTGGGTGCAGGGCTAGCCTGCACAGGGTCCTGACCTAAACCCAATAGAACACTTTTGGGATGAATTAGAGTGCAAACTGCAAGCCAGGACTTCTCATCCAACATCAGTACCTCACCTCACAAATGCGCTTCTGGAAGAATGGTCAAACATTCCCATAGAAACACTCCTAAACCTTGTGGACAGCCTTCCCAGAAGAGTTGAAGCTGTTATAGCTGCAAAGGGTGAGCCAACTCAATATTGAACCCTACGGACTAAGACAGGGATGCCATTAAAGCTCATGTGCGTTTAAAAGCAGGCGTCCCCCAAAAAATAAATAATAAAAAAAAAGCAGATGTCCCAATACTTTTGGTAATATAGTGTATGCAGATATTTAAGGTATATGTATAGTGTGCTTCATCAACTGTTTAAATCCAAATATCTGTAGTACAAAATGTTTCCTATTGGTGCTGAAAGCTAGCACTGAAAAACTAGGGTATTCATTTCCCCAAAATTTGGTTGAAAATCAAAGATTCAAGTGATATTTTGGTCAATGGGTAAGGCAAAATTAGGGTGGATTTTAAGGGTGCAGTGGACTGTAAATTGCTCCTGTAGGTTACGGAAGCTAGTTTCAATTATCTTTGACTTGTTCTTGTGCCAAATAATGCCCCCTCATTAGTTTCATTATTCTACACTCTTTTTCACAGAAAGATATAACAGAATGCAAGAAATTTAAATAAAAAAAAAAAATAAAGCCAGCACACACAAAGAAGAATAACTCACAAAAAAAGGAAAAAAAACCCCACAAAGAACACTAAATGTAATGAATGAAATACCCTAAATCCATCTTCCTCCATTCCAAATTTTCTTTAAACCCCGTTGATAAATGAAAACCCAGCGGCGAAGGTAAGCAAGGCAAACTTTCTGATCGCGCCGCTCCTCCCCACTGCTGATGGGCTATAGAGCCTCTTAGGTCTCCGCCTCCTCTTCGCCGCCCAGTAATGCCTCCGGCTCCACCTTCTCCTTCTTGATGTGACGTACCTAGAACTGGAGCCCAACTTCTTCTTCCTCTGTCCTCCATGCTGCCTCCTTTCCCTGGATCCTCCCGCGTTCTTTTGGCTACCGCTCTTCTTCTGTCCACCGCCTCTTCCACTTCTTCGGCTGCCGCTTCTCCCAATGGTAAAGCTAAGAGTCTTCTCTTCCTTTGGCTTCAGCCTCAGAATCTGGCGCAGGAGAGTCTTCATTTTGCAGAGCTTCACCACAGCTGACCCTCTGAGGCCACTGGCAGCTAGCCTTTACAAGAACCCCCTTTTTATAGGGGACCACCAGGCTTCCAGAAACTTCTAAGGTCACCTGACCTTAGTTTCAAGAGTCCCCCAGCTTAACTGTCACAAGGCTCCCCCCAACCTCCTCCCACCTATATTAAGGGGAGCCTTGAAACTCCTTAGGCTGCTGCCATTCCCATGAGGAAAAATGGATAAAGGGGGCCTTGAAACCCCTTTCCTATTTTCCTTCACATTCTTTGCAAAATGTTTTTATCATCTTCACCAAGCTAAGGGCACATTTTCTTACAACATGAACAACCTGCTTTGTTGAAATTTTGACCACTAAATCTGTAATTTCACTACAAAAGTATTTTTTTTTTAAATCACTCTGTTTATCTGTACTGCTGACCATATACTTGCTGAATGCACATCTCTATTTAATATATGAAAGGAAGCACAAGCCCACCTACATTGGTATGGAAGTGAGGAATACAATGTTTTATTTATTTTTGTATAACTTTGACCAGTCAAGCACAATGGAATGCTGTTTCCTACCTACCTAATGGTACCCTGTTCATGTGGATTCACACTCAACAGCAAGTGAGGATTGCGAAATGGATGGGATTTTGTTGAGAAGGCAATCTATATATAAAAAAGTGCTTTCTAGGCTTTTTTTTTCTTTTTCTTTTTCATCTCTCTGATGAAGTCACAAATGATCCCAAAAGTCAAAGCATGCTAATTCACGACAAAATGGTCATGATAGCCTTTTCAAAACCAAAGTAGTGCAAAATGAATGGGGTTTGCAAAGTGCAGAAACCCAGAGAGACCAGATAGGAGTTTGATAAAGTCCACCACTGATGAAGACATGTTGTAATTGGTTGCCATGTGTTACAGAACTTTTATACATGGGGTTTTGCATTTTCTAGTCAGCCCATAGATGCATTGAGAGTAGCTAAGAATTTGTGTCTCACAAAATAATTAAATGTGATTAGAATTGTAATCAATAGGAATGAACAACTGTAAATCAGCAACTCAATATCTAGCCTCCAGTGGTTGCAGAATCCTGATGATTGCTGCATTTATAAATCGTGTCGAGCTATTCAGAGGCTCTCTCTTGCTTTGAGTTTTCTTTTTATTCATGAACAGCCTGTGACAGGATTGTCATTTTATAACCAGTCCCGAATGAGTCAGTGCACAAGCATGAAGCTGGCATGCCAATCCAGAACTAATGATCTGGTTTTTCAAAGTTGACAGTTAACAGGCTAACTGCTGATATAGTCAACACAAATCCATCAACATTACAGTTTGCCGTACATGACTAGTTTTCATATATAAGCATTTGTCACTTGCGGACATACAAAGTGCACAATGTTAGGTTGTTACGTTTTTATGATTACAGCTTATTGTGATTTTGAGACCTGTCTGCATAGAACATTTTTTATTTTTAATAATGTAATTATTTGATTTATCGATTCTGTTTTATTAAATAACTATTTAATTCAGTTGCTAGTGGCTTCATTTTAACTGCTTCAAATCATAGTGTTCTGATTCTGTTGTATATGAAAGCATTTAAAAAGAGACTGCTGGGAGCATCCATATTGAATACAGAATTTACCAAAAAAAGGAATGCTGTAACTGAGAGCAACCTATAAAATATATATGATGCAGCACCCTCCTAGTTAGGTAGGTGCTAGGTAAATGCATACTGTATATGCTCCTTCTGCTTATCAGGGGAGCCTGATCTATAGGGTTGCCTGTCACATGTTTCCAGGTGTGATTCACTAGGTCTGAGGGAGTGTCCCCACTGTATCAGATGAGGGAGCTTGTTGGACAGTGGAGGAAACCCAGCCAGTGACACATTAGCTTTTATGGGAGTCACAGTGGGAGGCCATTCTTGCAATGCATCCTGGGATTGCTCATAAAAAGGGGAGGGGGCATGTGACAGGGCATCTTTGGTGGGAAGCAGAGTCCCAGGAGGAGGTGGATGGCTGTCTCTCCTCCTGCAGTGTGTGAGGAAGGTGGTCTTAGGTGGTCGGCGTAGTGAACCAGGTGTGAAGCTGAGCTGCAGAGGATCTAGTGTAACTGACGGTGAAGCTGCTGGCAGAGTCTTTTGGGAAAAATAGTGTCCGTGAGTACTGAGGGACCTGCCTAAGGGTCTGGCCCAGAAGGGGGACCACTCTAGTGAAGTCAGGGGATCAAGAAGCTAGCTCACACAGAGAGTATTACAGTAAAGGGGGTGCCATGTAGAAAGCCCTGAAGAGTAGGAACAAAGGGGGTGCCAGGAAGGGCCATGAAGAGTGTTCTGCAGTACAGTACAGCTTATCTAAAGCGGTTCAATAATTACTACTTCATTGCTATTGACAAGGTGAAGCAGCGACCTTGCCGCTATCAAGTACAATTAAATGTCCCGAGAAATTGTGCATAGTTTCTTCAAGTTGGAGTTTCCCACTCATCCCTTCTCCTATCCAAGTTCTCAATAAAACCACAAAAACCAAAACCCCTAGACTGTTTCTTGACTGAGCCAGGCACTGAACTATTGTACTGTTGCTATGGGTAACCCAGGGGAACCCGTCACCAGCAGTTCTCCAGGGAGTAGTGCTACATAATGTTTATTATTCTGCCTTAAAAGACAACTTTTTCTTTGCTTTAAAAATCAATAATGTAATGAGTCTAGCAAGCATAATAAAAGAGCAATATGTATGCTATTCCTTTTTCCACATAAAATAGTTCACTATAGTCTACCTAACTTAACTATTTTGCTGGCCCCTTACATCATAACCAACTGAACATCTTGTGGAGGAACAAGTACACAGGAAGTACTTTCCTTAGCTCTACAATTTCAAGTATTCAATATACCTGACAAAGCTCACTCATGCCCACTCCCCCTCTGTTCATCCTGCCAACCTGTTGGCCAATTGGTGTACGTGCTGTTAAGATTTAGCAGCTTTCATACACACACCATTCTACCTCAGTAGTGTTCACAGAAGAGAGATACAAGCGTCTTTGACACTGCACTCTCAGAGGAAGCTGACATTACCCATTAAGCAAGCAAGGTTTTAAGTTTTCTCAGGTTCATTTGATGTTGGGACTTATAGAGCACAATACTTCCTGTGTACTCGTTTCTGCACCGGAACCTAGATAGTCACTTATTGATAATGTTAGCTACCACCATTTTAAATGATTCTAGCTACAGATTTAATGAGGAAATTTAGCCTCCTCACCAACGATCCAATGTTTGTAGACGCGATAATGTTTGCGCAAACCAATCAATTTACACTTATCGGGATTTTTTTTTTTTTACCCCAAAAAATGTAGTGGAATACATATTGGCCTAAATTGATTAAGAAATGTAATTTTTTACATTTTTTTATTGGGTATGTCTTTTTAGCAGAAAATAACATTTTTTTTTTTTTTTTCAAAATTGTCGCTCTTTTTTGTTTATAGCGCAAAAAATAAAAACTGCAGAGGTGATTAAATACCACCAAAAGAAAAATTTATTTGTGGGGAAAAAAGGACATCCATTTTCTTTTCGGTTACAGTGTGGCAGGACCGAGCAATTGTCAGTTAAAGTAATGCAGTGCCGTATCGTGAAAAATGGCCTTGTCATTAAGGGGGGTAAAACCTTCCGTGGCTGAAGTGGTTAAAGAAGACTGCAAACAGGCAGGTGATTTTGCATTGCAAAATAGACATAGCATGTCTCCACAACAATAAATTACAATACATAACCTGCCTTTTTGCATTTTGTTTTTTTAACTTTAGTTCAGTTTTAAGTTAGGTGGACCATGGCAAAATCTTAGTTTATGCTAAAAAGGTATGCCATTTATATTGTGGATTTATTATGTATGCTAGGCTCATTCTAATACTGATTTTTAAAAGAAAGGTGCAGTTGTCCTTTAACAAGGCTTACATCAGTGGCAGCACTGGCCTGTAAAAGGACTCCTGATTGCTATAGCAGTGAATCAGATGGCTGTAAAACTTCCACACAAACAGTAACATGCTCCCCACCTAATCATTCTCCCCACCACCATCATGTATCCCAATCTCACCTGTCTTTCCTGGGTGCCATGGCAGGTGTCAGTAAGGAGAGCGGTGGGAGATCAGTAAACATCCAGGAAAGCTAACCAACCTTAACTAAATGACGGCTACATTGCTGAACACTATCATAAACAAATGTCTTTTAATAAAATATATGTATCATCTTATTTCATTCTTTTTGATCAGTACTCCTGATCTCCTGTAGTCTCTTTTCAGCCACTTCCTGGCTACATGCATGCACTCCAGTGATGGCTGAATTGCAATTCTAAAGGCTGGGCTTCTCGATAGTTGCAGCAGTGGATCATGCCTGTGTAATGTGGTAAAAGCAGTTATAAACTACAGCTGTTCAAAAACAAAAAACAAAACAAACATCTGAAAGGCAATTGTATGGAATACTTACCTTTGACGGAAGCCCTCCTGTGGCATGCTGTCACAGCTGAGAGGGCTGACAACTTCCCCCAGTCTTTCTTCCAAGTTCGTGCCCTCCAGCTGTGTGATTGGCTGGAGCCACGATGACTTCACTCCTGCACAAACCCTCAGGAACGGGAACCCTCGGTTCCCACACAAAGTTCCTCCTGACCCCCACACTGTTTTTTGACAAATTCCGCATGTTATACCACCAGCAAAACCCTGGCTGTAAATATGATTTTTTTTTTGCTTTTTAAACAATATTCACCGGTACTTTTTGCATTTTCTGGTAAATGCTGCATAATCTGTATTTTTTTTTTCAATTCGACTTAATTCAACACATGCAATCGTTTATGCAAACGAGTCACGTGACTGTGTAATTGCATGCGGTAATTGTTAGTGAATTGACCCTATTTTTATTGTACCTACAGGTAAGCCTTATTATACAGAAGAAAAGCCAGATACTCCAGAAGCCAGTAAAATTAATAATCTTTATTGCTACATATACACTAGGTGGATTAAAAACAGCTTACATGTTTCAGCACAAAGCCTTGATCACAGCATATTTTTACAAATGAAAGACAAACATATATAGACACTACACACCTCATTTGAGAGTGGATACTACAATAAAACAGTTAATCAATTACATAAAATCAAGTCTAATCAGTGGACAGAGAAAAAGCAGCACTAGATAGTAATTACATATGATGTGACCCACTCTGGAGAAAGGAAGTACCAAAAAAATGTGAAATATTGTTACCCATCTAGAAAACATTATATTGTATTATTGTCTATCTAAACAACATTCCTTAGTGATACAAAGATGTTTCAAACTAAAGCATACTCCAAAAACTATGGCTTTATAATATTACTTCAAAATAGATCTATACCCAATCTGGAATTCATGCCAACGGGAATCCTAGAATTCTAGCAGATCCTCCTGCTCAGTGAGGGATCTCTCTGCTGATCCTCGCTGAACAGGTGGATGACAGGTCCACGTCCGCTCTGCTGATGCAGAACAGACACGTACATAGCCCGCTGACCTCTATGGGGTGGTCGGTTGGAAACGGGCCACCTGTCCATTTCCATCTGATCCGATCTGCTAGATGGATGGGGAATGGGATCACATGTCCATTTACATCAGCCTCTCCATAAAAAACAATGGGTGGTACGATTGGGCTCTCTTGAAAAACGCACAGGCAGATCCGATTGGTCTGCTTGTTTGAAAGGGGCCTAAGAACTTGTTCACACTGGGCATACACAGTGTACTTTTACAGGGATGCACAGGTGTTCTGTCCATCCCTGTTCAGGCAGTCCCATTGATGTAATTTGGGATGAAGCAACTGCACAAACAGAGCCGCTGCTCCCAGTTTGACATCCATGTCCACGTGCATGTCCCTGAGCTCACACTGTCTGCATTTGGGGTCGTGCACCCACACCCACATGGATGTCAGATTGGGAACAGCAGCTATGCCTGAGCAGCCGTTGCATCCCAATTGACATAAATGGGACTGCCTATACAGGGATGCACTGAACACCTGTGCATCCCTGTGTGGGTAAACATGGTCCTCAATGGGCATACACTTTAATATGCCACATGTGAACAATGCTTTAGTAGTAATTTAGAAGGAGTTTTGCAAGTTTGCAAGTTATGGTGTGTTTATATTATATTATATTAATGATTTTAGTGTATTTTTTGTGAAAATAGCGATATGATGAAGATTTGCGCAATTATTACGGGGGGGGCAAAAATCAGTAGCACCTTCCATTTATTCTACTGGCCCTTTGCTTTCAGAAAATGTATAGTTTGGGTGGTCTTTTAAAAACTCTGAAAGTGAAACCGGAAAACTTCCAAATTTTTGGAGAAATGTGGTAATTTACAATTTTGTGTATGTCCAGTTTTCACCATTTTGCAAAAGGTGCCATTAAAAATTTACAAATATTTGTTATTAATTAACTCAATACAGGTTCAGCTTTCATATTTAGTAGGCATTTAGCAGGAATTTTGTAAAATGTGCTGTGTTTCTATCTGCTATAAATGATTTTAGTATATTTTTAGCGAAAATATTGATTTAGTAAACATTTGCGCAAATATCGTGGGGCCTTAAAAATCAGTAGCACCTTCCTTTTATTCCACTGGCCCTATGCTTTCAGAAAATATATGGTTTGGGGGGTCTTTAACAAACGCTGAAAGCTGTAAGGGAACAAAGAAAACCTTCAGATTTTTAGAGAAATGTGGTTCTTTACATTTTTGGGTACGTTCAGCTCTCACCATTTGCAATAAGACGTAATTTAAAAATTACAAATATTTGTTTTTTATTAACTCAGTACAGGTTAAGTTTTTTTATTTAGTAGAAATGTATCAGGGATTTTGTGACATATGCTGTGTTTAGATCTGCTAAAAAATAATTTAGAGAATTTTTAGCGAATATATAGTGTTGATAAACATTTGCGCAAATATTGCATGGTGTTAAAATCAGTAGCACCTTATTTTTATTCTACAATGAAAACCTCTAGATTTTTTGAGAAATTTGGATATTTCCATTTTTGCATATGTTCAATCTTTACCATTTCGCAAAAAGGTGCAATCTAACATTTACAAATAGTGGTTATTTATTAACTCAATACAGGTTTATATTTGGCAGGAATTTTGTAAAACGTGCTGTGTTTTTTTCTGCTAATAATGATTTTAGTGTATTTTTAGTTTTGATAAACATTTGCCCAAATATCATTGTGCCCTAAAAATCAGTAACACCTTATTTGTATTCTACTGGTCATGTTCTCTCAGAAACTATATGGTTTGGAGGGTCTTTAACAAACTCTGAAAGCTAAGGGAAAAATAAAAAAGCAGAGGAAGAATTGCAAAAATGGCCTGGCCAGCTAAGTTTAAAAGTGGAGCACAGGGCCTGGCAGCGAAAGGGTTAAAGGGCCATTTGCCTCCACAGGAAGCCCAACTGACAATGCAGCAGGACAATTGGAAGAAAGGGACAGGGTGTTGTCACTCTGTAAAATAAAGTGAAATAAAAGGAAGTAACTTGAAAATGGAAGGTCCTCTTTACTCACACTTTATTAACCTAAGTTAGCCATAAAGGGCATCATGTAAACTCCAAACTTCCTGCAATAATAAATGGCTAAGATTGTACAATACTTTACTACTTCTATAATGGATAAACAAAATGAGAAAAAGTAACTATAAATGGATTATAAAATAACTATTTTCAATCAAAATTTCTGAAATTCATTATTTTTTGTCACAGAAAACAGTTGGAATAAGCATTCCCATTACAAACCCAACAATGGATGTCCTAAACTTTCATGTTCTGGTGGATGGTGATGGAGTTACTGGTGATAACAAATTTACTCTACAACCCAAAGAGACGTTCCCTTATGTAGCAAAATTTTCCCCAACCAAAACAGGGATTTCCAGTGCAAGGTAAGTCATAGAGCACAAATGGAGTGAATATCAGGCTTATTAATATTGTAAAGCTGATATAAACCCAAACCATTCTTGGAAACAGTATACCACCATATATTTCTACTATAGTTCTACTTGCCATTTTAGGCACAAAGAAAAAACAGAAAGGAAAAAATATATAATTTAGCATGTTTCAGAACTTTTTGTATCATTATCTTCTCCATCAAGGTTGCAGATATAAGACCTGGTTTATTAAAGTGAACTCATTCAGGGACTTTTTTTTTAATGCATGATGTACAGGAAAATGAAACAGTGTTGTTTTCACATTAGCCTGTTTACTTTTTCTCACTTTACACTTACGCGAGTCAGGCCCAGGTATAGTGACATTGTTGATGTTGTATGTCAAGTAGCCTAAAACAAGAGCCTTGCTTTAATCCTGCAACCCTGCATACCTTACCTTTGCTTTTTTTAGCAACAGGGGAGTGAGAAAGGGTACAGATATCTCACATGTTTATTTTAAGGCACACAGGGATTGATTTACAAAAACTCGAGTGCAAAATCTGGTGCAGTTGTGCATTGTAGCCAATCAACTTCTAACTTCAGTTTGTTCAATTAGGCTGTAGGCTGATCAATTTCTGTGCAGATCTGCACCAGATTTAGCATTTTCCAGTTTTAGTAAATCAACCCCCATATGCCAATGTATTCTGAATAAGTCATTTAGCACATAAAATAATTTAAATGGTCACAATTACATTTACTGCGTGCATCAGGCAAGAATTCATTATTAACCTAATGTAGTGGCAGCTTATTATTATTAGAATTCATATTCAGTTTCCCCCAATCAGCTATTAGATTTCATGGAGCTCTGTGCTCTAACTCTGCAGTGTGTTTCATCAGATCCCCACCCCCTGCTTTCTGCTACTGAGAGATACTGTGTAAAATGTGTGTTTTAGAAGACTGTAGAGGAGAGAGGGTTGCAAGCAAAAAACATTTTTTTCCTTGCATTTGATTGGATATTCTTTGCAAAGAGAAACTTCACCACAATCACTAAGTTTTGAGAGAAATTTTGTTGCACAGTGCACATTCACTTGATGAGTGAATAGTGTTGTCAGAATATTTATACTGCTCTGATATAACAGTGTCTCAATTTTTGTAAATAAGCAAAGATCTGTAAGTTAGGAGAATCTCAACTTATTTCCACAAATCAATATGTAACATGTTCTTTTTAATTGATTCATTTCTTTTTAACAGCATATACCAATCTCAGTGAAAACAGTCTACAGTAGGGAATATATAAGAATATTTATTCACAAGACATGTATTCACAATAAATGATTAGACTTGAGATGACATTAAGAGATAACTTTACATAAAATACAAACTAAAATGATAAATGCAATGTGATATGTAGCTCAATGATGAAATTAAAAAGAAAGCAAGATTACATTTTCCCCAGGTATAGTAGAAACCATAGATAAGTGTTCTATATAATCAGACCACAATTGTCTGTGAATTGCGCAGCCAACAGTCATTCCGCTGCAGTTGGAGTGAGAATTAGCTATGCAAAACGGGAGACTAATATTGCGCTAAATCTGATATTAATAAAAACGTATAAAAACAAAAATCAGTTTTTAGCAAAAAACCTAATATGGTTCATATGGCTGGGACTGTAATCTTGTTACCCTTAAATATGAAATATAAAACATATAAGGAAGGAAATAAACAATAGTAAATAACAATCAGATAAATAGCAAGGTATATTTACCACACTTAAGATGGCTGCTAGCTTAAAATGGTCGTTACCAGAGTCCTTAAGATGGCTGCCTTCCCAAAATGGTGGCCAGTTAGGGAGGAGTTTTGTTTGGCGTCCTTCAAAGTTTCAGATAAGGGATGGAGCAAGATGGAGTATGTATAGATGAGTATATGTATGGATGTGAGTAGTGTGTGTGTTGTAAGTGTAATGAATGTTGTCGTAATATGTGTGTGTCCTATTACATCTGGGTTTCCCTTTTTTATATTGTGTTTAAACAAAAGGCCAGTAAAATTACCATAATCTTAACCCAGAAGGAGGAACTTTATCCCCATTGGTTGGGATTACTTATCCATTAACTGGTGAGGTCATTGGGCAACACCTCTATTGGTCATCCAGTATATTAGATATTAAAACTATATAATAATTTCTTCAATTAAGAATAATCATAAGAACAATATGAAAATCTATCCATACTCTCATAGTATATACATGTCCATCTAATAGCTCCATCATATATCTAGGTAAGGATTGAACCTGGTAACGCCATTTACTAAGGATATATTTGATTGGAAATGACTGTTTTAACCAAAGACTTCACTTAGTAGCAGTCACCAAAGGGAGCAGTATCGTATTACTGTTAGATTCAGTATATAGAATACAATTGCAATATTTACCTACAGATAAACTTTGAACCCTTATGTTGATAAAAAGCTTACAATCCCAGACTTTCTAGACTCTTTGGCAAGGTCAGACAAGTTTTATGACAACTCTACCACTTACAAAAGCGTACTTAAGCCTTTCTTTACATGAAGTCATCAATATAAGTAAAACTGGGATTTAGTTAGAATATGAAACAAAATATAATATAGAAAGTTTTCCTAAATATTTATGTATGTTATTCATATATATACTCATTGGTAATAATCTCTTACATAGGATTATAATGTATCTTTAAATCTTATTTTTAAATGGGTCTAAACAGAAAATACTAAACTTTTGTTTATGGTCACCCACACAGATAAGATTATCGTGGTACAGCGTCAGCTAGACTTTATCTAAAGAAAGTCAACAGTCTATTTATTTATTACTTTAGGTCAACAACAGCATGTCTGTTGGAAACCTTTTAAAATCTCCTGAATAGACATCTTTGCCTAAAAGGAGATTTGAACTTTCAGTAACCTTTTAACAAGATGGATGCCACTGCTCAAAGTCTCTATGAAAAACAAAATATACATAGCTATAATTCCATTTTTCTTATATTTAATCTCCCCAATAATCCTGACAGTGTATTAGGTTTTAATATGTATCCCTGTGTCTTCATTGCTGGGCATGGGCCTGGTGTCAAAAGAGTGCCTAGTCACCTCCAAGGAACCTCTCAAAACTGTTTTACTGCATTAGTCCAGTTTGTCCAATTGAAAACTTACAGGTAGCTTAAGTGAAGTCAAATTACCAGGCAAGTACGGAAACCAAAAACAGGGAAAGATCAGGAGAGATGAAATTCTGGTGGAGTCATCACACTGAAAGAAAGTTGATGCAGATGGCAACCAAGAGTACCAAGAATCAAAGAAAAGGCTGGTGTCATCAGCTAAAGTACCAAGTACCTACTGAAGCTTTCTTTTCAGGCACTAACATAGTGCACTAAGTGGAATTTGATGTGATGTACAGTTCCTACTTTTGGCCAAAAAGGAAAGCACTCTAAGCATGATGAGGACAATGACAGCATGGTGGATGGCCGGGCAAAGGGTGCTTACGTTGAGCCTGTGAAGATGTGTGTGTGTGTTTGGGGGGGGGTACTTTACCCCAATCAGCTATCAGAATTCACAGAGCTGTGTGCTCTAGCTCTACAGTGTGTGTGTGTGATGTCAGCCCCCCCCCCCCACATTCTGCTGCTGAGAGATCCTGTGTTTTGGAAGAATGTAGAGGGGAGAGGGCTGCAGATAAACAGATACAACTTGTGTAGGAGAATTTGTTTAATCTCATTGTATCACCTGTAAACATGCTACAACCTATACTGTCATTAACCAAGGAGATGGAGTGGGACTAGGTGTGATGCAACCTAATGGGTGGGGCCAGCCCTTTTTTCTAGTACCAATTAGGTTGGATTTATACTGGAATAGAAGTGGTAGAAGGCTGAGCCTGCTAAACAAAAAAAAAAAAACTGTGTATAAAAATAAAGTATGTGTACATTTACAAAAGATAAAATAAAATGTAAAGCTAGTATTAACACAATGTAAATAAATAGGTTTTAGTGCTTGTGTATTGAATACATGTTTCTTAAGTATAATATACTCTATTCAATTATAAATGCTGTGTGATAAGACAGAGCAATCAGTCCAGAGAGTGGGTTGAAGGATGTGGTGGTCAGTCCCAAGGGTGACACAACATTGAAGTATATACATTTTTGAAGAGATACCCTCTATTGGATGGGACTTTAATATTAACTAAACAAATTAAATTATAAATATCATCCAAAATTATGTAATGACTTTTAGTAAAAACAATTATTTTATTGCCAAAAAGCTACCAAATGGTAGATTGGTGTGAATTCACATAGTATACATATCGACATCAAATTTTTTATCTTGGTTGTTAAACAGTTATACATTACATTAAATACATAATGAAATACTGATTGGAGTGGTGTGTGTTTCCAACGGGTTTTGATAGATAGATATATTGATTAGTCTTCATCAGGGATTACATACTCCACTCCTAAAAAGCACAACAGTAATCAATACAAAAATATTAGCATATGTATTTAATTCATAAACAAAAACAGAGATGACATGCTCCCACCAAAATGGGGACATCAACTCCTCATTGTCTCTACATTCCAATGCATACCCAGTTTTCATTTCCCTCCGGATCTCCCCCTGTGTATCGAGGCCTTCACCGTGCAGATTCTAGAGCCGAATAAAACATTTTCCTCAAAGGTCCACTGAATTTCCAACCTGAAATACATATGTCCCTTTGAGCTCCATTTTGATTTTTCAAAATTTCCCCAGTTTTGATTCAAAACCTCATACTCACCACCGAGGTAGGCAAAACCTTTTTATATACTTTATGTGTATCTAGTTATACTTGGAAGTCGATTAGGAGACCCCCTGTAGTCCCTGGAACATGGGAAAAAAAGGTTGAGTGTATTCTCTCAGCTGTTTCAGAGGGATAGCTATATACTTCTTGTACCCATCTCTGTAATAAGAAATAAGTATCTTTTTTTAATAAACTAAAATACTTGATTTTAATAGCTGATATTATCCTAGGGATCTCTCTTTGACCAAAGCTAAATCTTACCTCTCAGATTCAAATAAAAAACATAGAGGTATGATATATCCACACCTCAGGGCCTCGATTTTTATGGTGATTGGTGAGTACAAAATAAGAAGAAGAAAAACCACAATCAAAAAAGTTGCTCCCAGCCTCTGTCCTCAGCCGATAACCTAAATGGAAACAGAGAGAGTGATACGGCTAGTACTGTGCAGTCTAAATGGCAACAGGCATGTATATGCATATATTGTGCCTTGCTGGTCATTAGCTGATCTCCGGGATCCGGTACTTACAGGTTTGGGTTCACGTATTCCCTGTATCAAGGAGCCCCCTCGAGCAGTCTCCTGTATCTCAGGAAGAAAAGTCTGTCTCCTTAAAAGTACTGCGCCTGCGCCAAACGGCATGACGCAGTACGCATAAACATATTGCCATCACTTCCGGGTTTGACGATGCTAATGTTTACACTGCACGTCTCTTTCTGCTGTTCCCAAGCTACCCATTGCCCGGGAAACGTTGTGTTTATCTGAAGTAACTGTTTCAATATTTTCCTGTTTCATATTATTTCCAGGTAAAACAAGACCTTCCCATATGGGGAAAATGTGGGCCCAGAATTTCCAATAACGGACATTCAATTTCTTAAAAGTTTTTTTTCTCTCTTCTCCCTCCCCTTTAATTGGAGCATTTCAAAAAACATCATAAATACCAGAAAATAAGGAGCAAAACACCCTGACACAGAAAAAAGCGGAATATATACCCTCCACCAGGGAGGGAAAGAAAATTCTGCATAGTGCCCCAGATGGTAAGGGTTATTAAACCCCTTAGGGGCTTATCTGTGCCGGGCATTTCGGTGGGGATGGAGCCACACAAAGGGCTAGCTAAAAAACAGAACCCGGAGGACAATAACTGCACATGTTTGGAGGAGAGACAAAAAAGGAGAAAGATTACCATGTCGTCCAATGCATATGCTTATGTTTTTTATTTTCAACAGATTTTTTTAATATATATAGAAAACCCAAAAATAGGATATATGCGAACATATATTTTATGAATAATTCAATTGACATACATCAGATAGGGGAAATGGTTAAAAACCTTCAGGGTTAGTCTCGGGGAACAAACGTCCTCATATAAAGAAAGTTGACTTACCATAGTTACTCACATAGGTCTCATTAAGAGGTCAACGTGAATAACTCCGAGATGTGCATTCAGGGATGGTTATGTACATAAAAATGGAGCTCAAAGGGACATATGTATTTCAGGTTGGAAATTCAGTGGACCTTTGAGAAAAATGGTTTATTCAGCTCTAGCATCTGCACGGTGAAGGGGAGCCTCGATACACAGGGGGAGATCCGGAGGGAAATGAACACTGGGTATGCATTGGAATGTAGAGACAATGAGGAGTTGATGTCCCCATTTTGGTGGGAGCATGTCGTCTCTCTGTGTTTATGAATTAAATATTTATGCTAATATTTTTGTATTGATTACTGTTGTGCTTTTTAGGAGTGGAGTATGTAATCCCTGATGAAGACTAATCAATATATCTATCTATCGAAACGCGTTGGAAACACAAACCACTACAATCAGTATTTCATTATGTATTTTATGTAATGTAAAACTTTTTGACAACCAAGATACAAAATTTGATGTCTATGTATACTATGTGAATTCTGAATTCACACCAATCTACCATTTGGTAGCTTTTTAGCAATAAAATAATTGTTTTTACTAAAAGTCATTTCATAATTTTGGATGATATTTATAATTTAATTTGTTTAGTTACCATTAAAGTCCCATCCAATAGAGGGTATTTCTTCAAAAATTTGTCTAGGGAGTAAGGTAACACACAATACCCCCAGGTAGTGAATATTATTTTCTGAAGTATTGGTTTGCTGTTTCATCTGGCTAATGATTGGCAATTCTGTAAAGCTAGTTTTTTTTTTCAACATATCCACTGCACTTCCTAGCCAGGCTCTGTTATTTCCTGGATTAGCTATGCAGTTTCCTTTGCCCCTGTAGCCTGCTTACTAGGCAGTATGCATGCATCATCAATTTTGAATTTCAGAAAGCAGTAGCATGGTTTACTTGACTGTGCTGTGTGGCAGGAGTGTGAAAATCACTAGTAAAAAAAAAAAGCCAAAGCTTTTGACAATTCTGTCAAAATCTGAACAAGAGCTTTATAAGTCTATTAAGTAGATATACAATAAAGGTGCATATATAATAATATCACAAACAAGATATACTACAACACACTAGCAGCGCTAAGAGCATAAAATACATATATATAAATGCAGTCCACTGGGATAAAGTCCATGTGCTCATATGATCATGCAGTGTGCCCAGAATATTCTCTCCTGACAATCCAAGGTCGTGAGTATGTTGGTGAATACACCGGACCCTCCACCTCACCAATGTGCTCCCCCAAATCAGAAACACTCACCAGAAATCTGGTCAACAAGCGCCTGTACCATCAGCCTATCACAGGCTTAGAAACGATCTCCTCAGGAATTAACCAGGAGCGCCGGCACTTGAACCGTCTCAATCAGATCAATTCTGGGACTCCATACTGCCTGACGTGCTGCTGGGGACAGCCTGGGACAGCAGCAGGGACATGTTCCAGTGACGATCCCTTGTCCCCGGTCCTTCCTGTACGTGCAGCTACACAACAGCAAACACAGCCCCTGCAGCTGTGCACAGGCGACCGAGGCCACCTAACTTGTACTTCCACACAGCTAGGCAGACCCGGCCACGCCTATCTCTGTCCAAGCACGCTAGCGTGCCTGGACAGAGGTAGGCGTGGCCGGGTCTGCCTAGCTGTGTGGAAGTACAAGTTAGGTGGCCTCGGTCGCCTGTGCACAGCTGCAGGGGCTGTGTTTGCTGTTGTGTAGCTGCACGTACAGGAAGGACCGGGGACAAGGGATCGTCACTGGAACATGTCCCTGCTGCTGTCCCAGGCTGTCCCCAGCAGCACGTCAGGCAGTATGGAGTCCCAGAATTGATCTGATTGAGACGGTTCAAGTGCCGGCGCTCCTGGTTAATTCCTGAGGAGATCGTTTCTAAGCCTGTGATAGGCTGATGGTACAGGCGCTTGTTGACCAGATTTCTGGTGAGTGTTTCTGATTTGGGGGAGCACATTGGTGAGGTGGAGGGTCCGGTGTATTCACCAACATACTCACGACCTTGGATTGTCAGGAGAGAATATTCTGGGCACACTGCATGATCATATGAGCACATGGACTTTATCCCAGTGGACTGCATTTATATATATGTATTTTATGCTCTTAGCGCTGCTAGTGTGTTGTAGTATATCTTGTTTGTGATATTATTATATATGCACCTTTATTGTATGTCATTTCATTTATAGCAGCAGCTTTGTTAGATATATTGTTTGTATCAAACTTTCATATATCTTTTTTACAATAGATTTTAAGGTACTTGTATTTTAGCGCCGGTTGAGCAGGTGTTTATAGTCCCTCGTAGTGCCCCGCCTACTTGCTCCTTTTTTTGGATATTAAGTAGATATACTAATATTATTAAAGACATTAGTACTTAAACTACATATATACCAGCTGAGCTTTTTAGTTGCTTTCCATTGGTTTGCTGATTTGTATTACAAGTTATTAAACCCCGTACATAGGTATGTTATCACAATAACTGATTGCCAGTAGTGGATGCTTTGCTTATAGAGGGATTCCGTTTTCCAAACTTCCTGGTAAAAAAAAAAATATATTGGAATTCTTAGGAAAGTATTAATCACTTGTATGTGCTCAATCATGTGCTTACGTTTTTATCAATGAATTTTGTAAACTTTTCTAAGCTCTTTTATCTCTTTACTCCATGAGGTTATTAATGAACATGCATGTGCAACTGACAGGAAGCAGACCCTTGACAATGCCTTCAAAGCAATGATACTGTATTTTTTTTTATCTATGATTTTTTATCTATGACTTTTTTTTTTTCTCTAGTGTGATTTTCCAGTGTGACATATTTGGAGAATTTTGGTATGAATTACAAATGTCATCTGAGAAGCCAACACCAATTAAACTTCCTGAAGCGGCATGTGAACTTGGAAAGTTAGTATTGTCTTTGCACTTTCATTTGAATGCTGTTAGTTAAACTCAACATTCGGTCAAATGAACATTTTATTTTTAGCCTTCGGCATTTTAACTGCTTTGTTGATGTACTTAGTTGTAGGTGGTAAATTTCTGCCTTGTCATCAGCCGTATGTTGTTTTTTTTTACCCTGAGATCAAATCTTCCTTTTACCAATAAACTACAGTATATTTAAAACAGAATGGCATTAATAGCTGTTTATCTTTGACAAGATGTAAAACACAGCCAGACTTCTTCTCTGCCCTCTGCATGTGCTTTTGTTATTTACCTAACCTTGGGCATCTTTGACAGCTGCTTGTCTGAAACATGAGAATTTTAAAACTGTGACCACAGAGGAAATGAAACAAGGATGTTCTCTGCTTATTTTTATTTAAAACCTGAATTGTCCAAGTAAAACTACACTGTTGCCTCTAATGTGGCAAAATGCATTTTAACATTAGAAAGCACAGTGATACAAAGTAACAGACCTCATTATACATTTGCAATATTTGGAGTACTAGGAAAAAAATAGTAGTCTTGTAGGATTGTATGGTAAAAAGATTGCAGGTTGCCTTAATCTATTCACTTTTAAACTCATTTGTACATGTTCCTCTTTTTTGTTAGTGCCATAAATGAGTTAATCTATATGTTATTTAAGTTTCATAAGATAAAGAAGTTTATAAGGGCTACATGTAACTCTTCTTTGATTTCTGAACATCTTATAGGTGGACTCGTCTTATTATTCCATTGCATAATCCTACGCAAGAAACCTTTGAGCTACAAACTATAAATACCAACCCTGAACATTTCCTAGTGGAAATGGATCACAGTAAACCAGTAAGTTAAGCTTTCTTGTATTGATAATTTGGATTAATGGTCATTTTTGTTATTAAATTCGATGACCACTGACTGTGAACTATAAATGCTAGATAAATGGCTAGGTAGTTTTGCATGGTGGCAGTCTTTTTCCTCTTCTGGCCCTTTAGTTGTACTTAAAAATTAATTTTATTACTTACATCTTCCTAATATGTAACATAAATAAAGAAAACGTTTGGGACTTTGTGTGAGGTGTGTGACCCACTGTGGCTAAAATGGATATAGACACATACAAAATGTAAAAAGAAACAGGTCAATGTGAAACCATAGTTTTATTGAAACATCAGATAAACAAATGGTGACACCATTTTACATGGAAGGGTTGGGTAAGAGGGCATGGAATGTACATAGATGATACAAATAGAAACAAAAGCACTAATGACTAAATAATAATATACATATATCCATAATGAGTATAGACATAAGTGTACATATGACACAAGGATAATTAAAACAGTAATGCAATTGAATACATGGTAGGATAGGGAATAGTAAAATTAAATTGAGTGTTGAGAGTAATCACTTCATCAGGAGCAGGTGCAATTCATATATAAATTGGTTCCAATCGTTGCCCCCGGATGTGTAAGGTTGCACGTCATCTGAGGGTGTTTCTGAAACAGGAGCTGAGGGAGCAATGCCTGCACACATCAGGTAGGCATGTGAAAACTACATGAATGATATGAATCGGCATATGGGGATCGCAAATACCTCAACGAGTCATCCAAATAGGATTCTGAAGTCTGGTGTATCCATGCTCAGGAGTGCCTGACCAGACAACTAGTACAATAAAGGTGTGTCATTTTCACAAATTATAAACAAAGGATATATAAACTAGGAGATATGCAGGTCAAACCAATTCCTGCAAACTCTTTCTCAATCCTTTTCTTCTATATTTACAGTAAGATCAGTTGAATTAGGTTGGAGACAATCTTTACCATATTTTTTTATTTTGTTATATTGGATTATGGTAACTTATCATTGACCTTCTTGAACATAAAGGAGTAATACTTTTCTTGTTTGTCTTGTGGCGTAAATTTTACTTAAAGGCTAAATTCACCTTTGACACATGATACATGTTCCACGCATATTTAGGGTGGAACATGTAAGATGTTCCAGCTCCTGCATCCTCTCTGCCCGATCCCCCTCTCCCTGTGACAGCGGGCAGGGGAACCTCCCCCTGTACCTGTCCACACAGCCGCGTCATTGATTCACAGAGTTCTGTGAATGAGTGAACTACAAGTACTGTTGGCCACCACAGATGATGGCTTTTATTTCTTAATAAACTGCAAGGGTGACAGTAGGCAGTTCATTAATTCTGCCTACAATTCAGTAACTTCCTGTCTGTATTGGAGAGATGAGCAAACAGTGTACTAAGAGTGGGCAGGATCCTGGCATTGCACCTGCAATCTGCTGATCACGGGTGCAGTGCATTACAGGCTCCAGTGTTAACAAATATTAAATGTACATTTTTTTTAAAAAATGTGCATTTATTTTTGTTATTTTTTTTTATTATAAAAGGTGAAGTTATCCTTTAAAGCTCTTGGCAGCTGTTCTTCATACATGTTGGAGACAGATCTTGATGCTCATCTTCTCATAAGAGCTTACTATCTAACTGAAAGGACAAGTGATTAAGGAGGTGCTGACTGAGGGATGAGCCGATTGAGAAAGTAAAAGTACAGTTTTTAGGAGGAGGTGGGATAGTCTTCCCCAAAGAGATAAGGGATTTGAAGAATTGCTGTAAAAGTAGGAGAAACAGACAGACTGGTATGGGGAGTTCCAGAGGATGGGAGAGGTTCTGTATGTCTTTATACTTTTTGCTATGAATTTAGGAATAGAAATTGTGAGACTGATCTAAGGCTTGCAGGAGACATGGCAAGACTTTTACAGTCATAGCTCCTGGATGCAGAGGCATGATGGGATTTGTAGTTTCACCACATCTGGAGTGCTGAGGTTGCCTAAATTTCCAATAGGAGGTTTAGAATTTATATTACCGTGAAAAGTGAGCTAGAGCTTTTTTCATTTGACAGTTCTTCCTAGCCTTTCTTTTCTTTTGTAGGTAGATCATCTGTTGATCTCTTTTTCATTTATTAGTCTTCACCATTTGTATGTGCCCTCCCTCAATCTGCACTTTTTACCCTAGGTCTGTTTACTTTTTATTTGTCATCTCCTACTGTATCTAGTTGTCATCCAGTTGTCTGCTCATTTCCGTTTACTCCTTTAATTGGACTGCCCTCTTGCTTTCGCTCCCTGACTATTCAGTGATAGACATACTCTACAAATATTTGTATAAACAAGATACACTAGAACCTTTTTCCTTTTGTTAAATAAGAGCTGGAGAAATTTCAACTGTAACTGAGACACATTTTGTTTTTTTTTGTGCTATAATACAAGACATTTGTATTAACTCTGCTGTTTCACACTCAGAAATCATGCAATCCACACCGAGAACACGCAGTAACACCCTTCAGAACTTTATAAAGTAGAGAATGTGACTTTCATGAAACAATCACTGGTGGTGAATCAGTCACCGCCATGTAACCACTTCAATACCTGACACTTTCAACCCCTTCCTGCCCAGGCCATTTTTTAAGTTTTCAGCACTGTCACACTTTGAATGAAAGTTTTATAAAATTTTTTTGAGACAGATAGAGTTTTATTTTGGTGGTATTTAATCACCACTGAGTTTTTTTTTATATTTTTTGCTATATAAATGAAAAAATACTGAAAATTAGACCACAATGTATTCTGTCACATTTCTTTGGTAAAAAATAACCCAAATCATTGTATATTATTTAGTCTGCATGAAGGTTATTGAGTCTACAAACTTAGGTATATATATATTTTTAAATTGGTTAATCCTCATGTACTGACTGCCTATCTCATATCTGAGGCCCTAAAATGCCAAGACAGTACAAATATCCCCCAAATGACCCCATTTTGGAAAGTGCTGACTGTCTATCGCATTTATTGAGGCCTTGAGGGTTAAAATCACAATATATTATCCACTCACAAAATCAGAGGCTTTAAACATCTGATTTTGTGAGTGCAAAATATGCTGTGATTTAAGCGTATTTAATAAAATTATTTATTGCACTAGGGTGGTTTGCGTGCTCTCTCTCTGTTGATTGTGTTTTTGCATTGAAAGAGCTGCATTCTGTCCAAAGTGAACTTTTTACCTCTTGTGACTGCCCCCAGTTGTATCTCCATTAGATTTAATGGACTGAATCATCAGTGGATTTTTGATCTTGCTAGTGCAGTTACTATTTGATATATAATGTTGTGGAATTATCTTCTAAGAGGCATAATGAGCCTTTTGAAAATGTTTTTTGGTACACGTTTTTGAAAAATGCAGGAAAGTAAATTATTTTTTTTCTTTTTTTTACGCAACGTTGTCAGTTTATAGAATATTTGTAACACACACCATAGGCCAGTGATGGCAAACCTTGGCACCCCAGATGTTTTGGAACTACATTTGCCATGGTGCTCAACTACACTGCAGAGCACATCAGCATCATGGTAAATGTAGTTCCAAAACATCTGGGGTGCCAAGGTTCGCCATCACTGCCATAGGCATACTTACAGTGCCTTGCGAAAGTATTTGGCCCCCTTGAACTTTGCAACCTTTTGCCACATTTCAGGCTTCAAACATAAAGATATAAAACTGTAATTGTTTGTGAAGAATCAACAACAAGTGGGACACAATCATGAAGTGGAACGAAATTTATTGGATATTTCATACTGCATATTTTGCTTTATGTTTTGGATCATTGTCTTGTTGGAAGACAAATCTCCGTCCCAGTCTCAGGTCTTTTGCAGACTCCATCAGGTTTTCTTCCAGAATGGTCCAGTATTTGGCTCCATCCATCTTCCCATCAATTTTAACCATCTTCCCTGTCCCTGCTGAAGAAAAGCAGGCCCAAACCATGATTCTGCCACCACCATGTTTGACAGTGGGGATGGTGTGTTCAGGGTGATGAGCTGTGTTGCTTTTATGCCAAACATAACGTTTTGCATTGTTGCCAAAAAGTTCGATTTTGGTTTCATCTGACCAGAGCACCTTCTTCCACATGTTTGGTGTGTCTCCCAGGTGGCTTGTGGCAAACTTTAAACAACACTTTTTATGGATATCTTTAAGAAATGGCTTTCTTCTTGCCACTCTTCCATAAAGGCCTGATTTGTGCAGTATATGACTGATTGTTGTCCTATGGACAGAGTCTCCCACCTCAGCTGTAGATCTCTGCAGTTCATCCAGAGTGATCATGGGCCTCTTGGCTGCATCTCTTATCATTCTTCTCCTTGTATGAGCTGAAAGTTTAGAGGTCTTCATAGATTTGCAGTGGTCTGATACTCCTTCCATTTCAATATTATCACTTGCACAGTGCTCCTTGGGATGTTTAAAGCTTGGGAAATCTTTTTGTATCCAAATCCGGCTTTAAACTTCTCCACAACAGTATCTCTGACCTGCCTGGTGTGTTCCTTGTTCTTCATGATGCTCTCTGCGCTTTAAACGGACCTCTGAGACTATCACAGTGCAGGGGCATTTATACGGAGACTTGATTACACACAGGTGGATTCTATTTATCATCATTAGTCATTTAGGTCAATATTGGATCATTCAGAGATCCTCACTGAACTTCTGGAGAAGTTTGCTGCACTGAAAATAAAGGGGCTGAATAATTTGGCACGCCCAATTTTTCAGTTTTTTATTTGTTAGCAAAGTTTGAAATATCCAATAAATTTCGTTCCACTTCATGATTGTGTCCCACTTGTTGTTGATTCTTCACAACAAATTACAGTTTTATATCTTTATGTTTGAAGCCTGAAATGTGGCAAAAGGTCGCAAAGTTCAAGGGGGCTGAATACTTTCGCAAGGCACTGTATAATTACATCCCAAAACACATTGTGCTACAAATCCATCTAAGTATGGGGATAACATGTGTTTTAGAGCCCAGCCACACAGAGGGGCCCAAGTTTAAGGGATAATCTTCAGGTGTTCCAGGGGCAAAAAAATATGCATTTAATTTCCTGACTACCTATGACTAGAGATGTCTCGAACTATTCGCCAGCGAACAGTTCCCGTCGAACGTCACTTGTTTGCGTTCACCACGGCGGGCGAACATATGCGATGTTTGGTCCGCCCCTATACATCATCATTGAGCAAACTTTGACCCTGTACCTCACAGTCAGCAGACACATTCCAGCCAATCAGCATACCCTCCCTCCCAGAGCCTCCCACCTCCTATAAAAAAGCAAGGGAAGCATCCATCTTAGATTCATTCCTGAAGCTGCAGTGTTAGTTAGAGCAGGGAGAGTGCTGCTGCTGCTTAATTAATAGGGAAATTGTTAGCTAGGACAGTGTTCTGTGTCCACTCCTGCTGTAAGGACAGTGTCCTGACAAGACCCCTAAAAGCCTTTTTTAGGGCTGGTACATCAGTCTGCTTTTATTGTTATTTTTCTATACATATATTTCAGTTGCCTGCCCATGTGTGAGAGGCCACAGGCCCACAGACTGTACTGTGTGCACAGACTGTAATGTGGCACAGCACCTTGCAGATAAAAAATGTATTTAATTTTTCCTCTGTAATATAATTGTGGTTGCCTGCCAGTGAGTGTCAGGTCCACAGACTGTACTGTGCCCACTGCCCACCACTCATATAGGGTGGCACAGCACCTTGCAGATAAAAAAATGTATTTAATTTTTCCTCTGTAATATAATTGCAGTTGCCTGCCAGTAAGTGTCAGGCCCATAGACTGTACTGTGCCCGCTGCCCACCACTCATATAATGTGGCACAGCACGTTGCAGATAAAAAATTCATTTAATTTTTCCTCTGTAATATAATTGCAGTTGTCTGCCAGTGAGTGTCAGGTCCACAGACTGTACTGTGCCCACTGCCCACCACTCATATAGGGTGGCACAGCACCTTGCAGATAAAAAATTCATTTATTTTTTTCCTCTGTAATATAATTGCTGTTGCCTGCCAGTGAGAGTCAGGTCCACAGACTGTACTGTGCCCACTGCCCACCACTCTTATAGGATGGCACAGTATATTGCACAGCGCACGCGCAGTGCCCAAAATTGGTAGTAAGAGGACCGACCAACCATCTTTTTTCATCTCCCAGTTCCTAAAATCTATTCGATACACGTCCCCTGGTAGGGGACGTAACAGGGATTAAACTGGTAAGAATAGTACTACTTAACACACCACTCATGTAGGATGGCACAGTACATTGCACGGCGCACGCGCAGTGCCACAAGTTGGACGTAAGAGGACCGGCCAACCATCTTTTTCCATCTCCCGGTTCCTAAAATCTATTCCATACACCGGCCCCTGATAGGGGACAAAACAGAGATTAAACTGGTAAGAAAAGATTTTTTTAATTTAAAAAAAAGAGGACAGCCTCTGCGGAGCTGGGTATTTTTTGGGCGCGTTACTGAACGCTCATGCACAATGGCTGTAGGCTCATGCGTCCTTTTGCGGAGGTGACAAACCTGGTCAGTCAAACCCAAGGCAACATCATCGACCTCATCCCATATGTGTTTTTTCTGGAGCGTGCCCTGTGAAGAGTGCTGGATCAGGCTGTAGATGAGCATGAAGAGGAAGAGTTGTGGTCACCATCACCACCAGAAGCAGCCTTGTCGTCGTTGATTGTGGGACCTGCGGCAACGCAGAGAGAGGAGTTTGAAGAAGAGGAGTCAGAGGAGGAAGCTGGCTTTGAGGAGGTGGAAGACCAACCACAGCAGGCGTCCCAGGGGGCTTGTTATCACCTTTCGGGGACCCTTGGTGTTGTACGTGGCTGGGTGGAGGAAGAGACCTTCAATGACATCAGTGAGGACAAGGAACGGGACATGGCTAGCTTGGTATCCAACCTTGTGCAAATAGGGAGTTTGCGGTTGTGCAAATGGACTGTTTGCGGTTGTTTGCGGTGCGTTAAACGGGGAGTTTGGTCTTTCAGAGTTTGGTCTGTCACTGTGAAGCAGGCATAACCCTTAAACTACCTGATTGATACAACATCATATCTGATCGTATACACACACTGGATGTTTTAAAGCACGTTATTCCAAACAATTTAGGAATGTTAGGTGATTTATGCCGTTTATGGATTAAAACCCGACTCTGCATCAACTACGTAATTTTCCATGGGAGTTTTGCCATGGATCCCCCTCCGACATGCCACAGTCCAGGTGTTAGTCCTCTTGAAACAACTTTTCCATCACTATTGTGGCCAGAAAGAGTCCCTGTGGGTTTCAAAATTCGCCTGCCTATTGAAGTCTATGGCGGTTCGCCTGGTTCTGCCCTTTCGCGAACATTTGCGTTCGCCGTTCGCGAACAGAAAATTTTATGTTTGCGACATCTCTACCTATGACGTGTGTGGAGCACCAGGATAGTGGAAACACCCATAAAATTACTACATTTTAGAAAGCAAACAAGGTATTTTCTAAGTGGCATGGTAAATCTTTTGAAGACTTTATTTTCTGCCACATATTTTTGAAAAATGCAAAATGAAAATACATTTTTGGAAAAATTATGAAAATTATTGTTTTTTAAACAAAGTTGTCAATTTAATAAGATATTTCTGACATACAGCATAGGCATACTTAGAATTAGAGCAAATATGAAAAGTGTACTGGTACACAGTACATGCATCACTCCTCAGGGTAAATCCAGAGTCGCTTAGTTCATATTGAATCTTTATCTGTAAAGAATCATCAAGATGAGAGGGAGGATGGATGGACAAGCGGAAATTGAAAAAAATGGGGTAAACCTCTGCAGCTCCCATGGTAGACCTGGGTGGAATCGCCTCAAAGGCAGTAGAAAATGTAATGCAGGGCACTGAGGTAAGTACCAAGTTAAAACAACTTAATAAAACAAGGAGCACACTTACATAGGGGCTTCATAATCAGCATGTGTAAAAGACATCAGGAAGCAGACATCTGCAATCACTGTGGAGCTATGAGAACCACTGAGCAAACAGGGGACTGAGACTGACAGGTTGCCAGCCAGCCAGGAATGATAATGGTAGCGGCAACGTTCTTGGCCGCACACAAAGAAAGACAACTGTCACGTATTCCAGTTGATGTCAGGGGAAGGGCGTGCATGACCTCTTTGTCAAATGCATGCATGAAGGCCAATCATGACAGATGTTTAGCTGTTATCATGTGAATGCTGTGAATGTTCACAGAAATCACATGGTACCTTGGCCAATCACAGTGACCCAGTACCGAGCACCGTGATCTGCTGTATCCACCAGACACAGCAGTCACAGATCATGCTGCTACATGCTCCAGGGGACGCATGTAAGAGGCACACAAGAGGGAGGACATGCCAATACATCCTCCCGGAATAACAGCGCACCCGCCTAGCCGTTTATCCACATTGGTTGGGCGAGAAGCAATTAATGCAAATGCACTAGGAAAATACACCCGCAGTGAATGTTAGCTGAATGTCAGATGGTACTGTGTTGTGTTAAATTTACACCAAATGTATAAGAGCTTTTTTACTTTCACATTTCTTTGTTCATTTTGGCAACCCACAAGGGAGTTATGCAAGAAAGAACTAACCAACAACCTAAATCTAAACATAAGAAAAAAACTGGCTGCAAAAATACAGTAACCAGAAAAATATATCGGCGCATGCATAAATAGGTAAAGTCAAAGCTGCTGAACACCTTGGTACAATAAAAAACACCAAAATGGAAACAATAGAGAATATGGTGCAGCGCTAGATATGCAATAAGGATCAACAATAAATAAATTAAAATTGAATACAATCAATAGAACTATTAAAAAAATCCATGGAAATGAGATAAAATATGCACAGAAAGTCCCAATATGTAAGAGTTGATAAGTTCATTCATGTAAAAACAGCCCATATAAAGTGCACGGTGCAATGTCCTAATCCAAAGAGTGCTCACACACTGTGAAAATCCTCCACCGGTATTGCCAGCCTCTCACCTGAAAGCTGCAATACAAACAGCATAGGTTGTAACCACACACTGGCATCTGGAGACATGCACTCGGACCAGGTACAGCCACCAAGACTCTACTAAGCAATGGATGGATTCCTTATCCCCTCGATACTCAGCAGTATATGATCCACCATATAAAGTAAAAAGAAGGCAGCACCATAGCGTAATAAAGTCTCAAAACTTTATGTATAACAGGTAAAAAGCCTCTTACTTGATGTCAGCAGACCAGGAGCATAAAACAATCGGTAATCTTTCTGGATAATGAGTGCAGGTGATTACAGTACGGCTGGAAGCGAGCACGGCTCCGTCCTCCGGGCTGACTGCTGACTGACTGCGGGTGACGTCACAAACTCCTCCTCCTCCTCAGAATTGCTGAAGAAGTCCTGCCCCCAGGGATGTAACGCGTACGGAGGGCAGGAGGATTTTGTGACTTCACCCGCAGTCAGGTCGGAGGACGGAGCCGTGCTCGCTTCCAGCCGTGCTGCAATCACCTGCACTCATTATCCAGAAAGATTACCGATTGTTTTATGCTCCTGGTCTGCTGACATCAAGTAAGAGGCTTTTTACCTGTTATAAATAAAGTTTTGAGACTTTATTACGCTATGGTGCTGCCTTCTTTTTACTTTATATGGTGGATCATATACTGCTGAGTATCGAGGGGATAAGGAATCCATCCATTGCTTAGCGGAGTCTTGGTGGCTGTACCTGGTCCGAGTGCATGTCTCCAGATGCCAGTGTGTGGTTACAACCTATGCTGTTTGTATTGCAGCTTTCAGGTGAGAGGCTAGCAATACCGGTGGAGGATTTTCACAGTGTGTGAGCACTCTTTGGATTAGGACATTGCACCGTGCACTTTCTATGGGCTGTTTTTACATGAACGAACTTATCAACTCTTACATATTGGGACTTTCTGTGCATATTTTATCTCATTTCCATGGATTTTTTAATAGTTCTATTGATTGTATTCAAATTTAATTTATTTATTGTTGATCCTTATTGCATATCTAGCGCTGCACCATATTCTCTATTGCAAAAATACAGTATACATGGAAAATGTATTCTTTAGAAATGTAACTTACGTTTGTGAAAAGGAAATGTTTATATATCCAATTCTAAAGCTTGAGCCTAGCTACTTATTTGCAGTGAAGCCTATATATTGATGTACTGTATATGTTTTGTGCTATTTCCCTTTTTCAAAGCTTTCTAATTAGATGTAGAAAATAAATGAATGTTTAAAAGAAACCAGATGAATCATTCTCTTTTCATATTCTGTTTATGGCACATTTGCATATATTTTAACGAGAAATGTAAGCATTACCACCTATTAGATCTATTCATTATGCCAGGTTGCAGAAAGTAGTCATCCCATTCTACCAGGCTTGTGTCTCGTTTACTGGAACATTGCTATTCCAACTTTGCTTTATGTGCATAAAATTTATCATGTTTGTTATCCTGCTGAACAATTCTCAGAATATTGCTTTAGGTTCACTTTTTGTTTCACAAGTCATTAACATAGAAATGGATTTGAATTAATTATCATGACTTCTAACTTCTGCATATTGCAAGTGAACTGCCCAGAGAGTTAAAAATATCCCCAGTGCTGTCTAGTGTGTCTGGTTCATTAGCAGTGGCTTAAATGTCATCAGCAGTAGAATTGCATTACAATGGAAAGACCCTTTGAAAAGTCAGCTCCATTCATTTTCTTTTCTTCATAACTTAGTTGTGGGCCAAAGCTGGGAATTATAGTTCCAGAACAATTAGCTGTTCTTTGCTTTGACTTACTAAAGCATAACTGACCCCTTAATGCATTTAGATTGTTATATGTGCTGGGAATAAATGAACTAAATTACTAGAGCCCATAACTTTCTGTAAAGCCATTGTGAATTATGGATGATACCACCTTTCCCTTTCTTAAGGCAGATCACATTTTTTTACTGTGATTCTAGTATATGCTTTATTAATTGTGTTTTGTTACTTAAGTATTTAAAATAAGCATTGCAAGAAACATAATATTTTTTTTGTAAAACTAGATTATAAAAAAATGTTTAACAGTGCCATCAGACGTAATGCCCCATACAGGTTTTAATAGCGGATGCTCACTTTGTAACCTTTATACCCCCTATTGCTCCCCAGACACCAAGCTGAAATAATGTGATAAGCTGAATGGCTAAGCACATTTGAGAAAAGTGTTTGCTTTGGTTCCATTGCAGCACGATGAAAGCTACCTGCAATATTTCTTGTTCTACCACAGCATCCCTCATTTTCTACAATGAAAAGGCAATCGGCAAAGGCCACATTCTCTAGGTTTACACTTAGATCCAGCAAGGTGTTTTAAAGCCCATATTTGCTTTTATAAATTGATGTTGTTATGATGAAAATTGCAATGAAAAATATCACAGTTAAATGCAAACAAATACTGTATCGCCAAAAGTTTGACATTTTATGATCAGTCAATGGGATAAATAACCACTTGGGTTCATTATAAATAAATCCTTCTGTTGGTGGGTACTAGTCTCCTGATGGCTAAATTTAAAACATTTGCAAGAGAGCAGAGTATTTTAAGTTCAAAACACATAACTAGCATTATTAAGAGAATTCAGGTATATGAATGCTCACTGTCAAAATATAAGTGACAAAAGGGTTAATTTTAGATTCATGTCCATATGTGTAAGTGCATGAGATTTGGTCTAGTGTCACTTCTCATATTCACAAAAAATTCACTTGAGTTGTGCTCCACAGTTTTGCTCACAGCAATCACAAATTTTGTAAGATTTTTATATATTCAAATAGCATTCCATTTCTATAATATTACAAAAGATAAAAACATATCACATGTATACATCAATAGAATCTTCTTAATTTTTACAGAGATTAACCTTTTTAAAGAATAAGCACATTTTTGATACTCTTTAACACATAGCAGAATTGTATTATCTTTAGCTGGAGGGACACCATTTTTAATGGCAGATTCAAAAACATTTTTTTTATGAGGCATCAAAAGGGTTAAATCATCTTTTATGTTTTCATTGTCATTTCTCTTCCCTTTGGGGAGAGTTTTAGTTGTATCACTGAGAAATGAATTCATGAAAATGTCAACAATTGGGGCACGGCAATACAACTCTGATAGATGTTTTAACCCTTATTTGGCAGACTGCACAGACAACCAGAAAACAGGAAAATCTGGCATAGAGATTACATTCTCTGAATAAATAGCTTTTGCCAGATTTAATCATTCCTGAAAGGCACTATGTATAGAATAGTAATTGAAATCTTTGATATGTGCTTGAGTCGGTTGAACCATATACCTAAACACTCGTTTTATGCTTTGGGAATCAGGGTGTGTTCTATGGAACCATTTAGGGACATGTAATGGGTAGCAGTATATTTGGCAACTATCATTTAAATTTGAGATTAGAAAACTGCTGTGTGTCTGAATATTGTGTAAAATGTGTGTGTCTGGATATTGTGTAAAATGCACCCACAAAATGTAGTGTTTCATTGCAGTATTACTCTGACCACTGACAGACCTGGTTGAAGAAATATACTTTAATTTGAAACTATTTTCTATCTATTGTTTTTTTTTCTTTCATTGAAAGAAATTGCACCTAAGCTACAGTTGCTTACAATGGCCATTTTTCTCATTTTGAAGCCAAAAATACTTATAGCGGATGTTGTTTTCGACTTTAGTTGAAGGTGTGGTGCATTTTCTTCTTTTGTTTCTCATTTTACTGAGCCAGAAGAACAATCAAAATTAGTAAATAGCATTCTATTTGGCATGATACCACAATAGTAACTGGAATTATTGTCATCAATAAAGAACATTTACAGTTGTTTAGCAGTGTAGCAGACCATGAATGCACACAGTGCACAAAGCTTTAGTGGAGCGCATTAATCATCAGCATTGAAGATACTTCTGCAGGGTTGCAATACCAGTACAAAGACAACAGTTTTGTTTTTGTTTTAACAGCTTTTAATACCACCCAGTTCCACTACTGAAGTGCTGGTACAGTTCTGCCCATCTGCCCTCGGGAAAGGAAATCAGACAGCATCCATCATCTTTACAAACCCACAGGTAGGATATTACAATGTATAAACTAATTATTCATAAATATGTATACTAAAATTGTATCATATTTTATTGTGGTCATCATAGTAGCATAAATAGTTTATTAATCGCAGAAGTGGGAGAATTACCGGTGTACACATTTGTTGCATGCAGCACAACCATTTTCTTTAAATCAGGTCAGCAGAAAGCATCTTACAATAACTCTATAATCCATCACATTTAATAGTAGAATCATCAATAACCCACATGAGCACTTGTCAGCTCTTTCTACCATACATTCCACAAGCCCTAATTATTTTTCGCTTGGTAATATATAAGCCACCATTCTCCAGTCTCAAAAATGTTGGAATATTTTGATAATACTAATATGAATGTGTCATGCACCTCCAACTACTTTATATTGGTTCTTTGACAAATATTTATGGCAAATCTTTTTTAATTAGTCCTAGACTCATCAATAGTATCTGTTATCATTAGTTTTAGCATTTGCAAACTGGATTTAAAATGATTTGCAATAATAGTTGCGTAAGAGGGATGTCTCTCTCTCTCTCTAAGTGTTAGGGCAGCTTCTATGCTACTGTATATCTATACTTAAAGAGGTATTAACCCCACCCCCCACCAAAAAATATATATATATAATTGCAGCTCACCAATTCTTAGATGTGGTGACTGTATTCACTTTCTTTTGAAAGCATAAATTCACCTTTAGGAACATGTTATATGTTCCACCCATTTTTAGGGTGGAACATGTAACATGTTCCCACTCCTGCAGCGTCTCTCTGATCTGCTGCATCTAGTGACAGCAAGTGGGGAATCTCCTCCTCCCGCTTGCTGTCACTATTTTTAAAAAAAACACTCCATCTACCCAGCCATGTCATTCATTCACAGAGTTCTTTGAATGGGAAACTACAAGTACCAACAGCCTTTGGGGTCATGGACTTGTAGTTCTCAGTGAACTACCAGGGAACTGTTGAGCACTCTAGGTAGTTCATTGCCTCTATCTGTCAGTGTGCATCTGTCTGTCCATACAATGTATGAGTAGACAGATACACTAACAAGTGTACAGGAGTCCTGTATGGCACATGCAATCTACTGATCCCGGGTGCAATGCATTCCAGGCTCCTAGTTAAAAAAATAATAAATGCACATTTTTTTTTTTACCTGCAAAAAATGCACTATAATTTTTAGACAAAAAAGGTGAACTTTTTTCCTTTATTTTCTAGTGATCCAGCCAATAAGTCAGATATTATTCAACTTACTTAACCAGCCTAAACTGCCCAGACAAAGTAGCATTTAGAGGGTTATAACAAAGCATATAGCACTGACAGGGGTTCCTAAAGTGGTCAGCTTTTATTTTGTTATATAAAACCTTTATCCCAAAAAGAAAAAAAAAAAAACATTTGCTATAACTGCTTATAGTGTTATCTGGTGTTCAGCTTTCATTTGTTAGTCAAGTTCTAAATCAACTAGTCTAAGGCAGCCAATACATTAATAATTTTTTCATTCAATCAGTGGGCTGAATGAAAAATGATCAGTTTCCCAAATCCACATTGAATCACTCCTGCTGTGCTATTGTGTTCGGACAGTTGGGAGACTTCCCTGCCATCAGAACACACTGATCAGTGTTGATGGCTATATCCAGCGGTACTGGTGTACTGGCAAAAACCGACAGGCTGGTTGTACAGAAGTCGATCGGTAGAACTGGGGGAATTTTGATCCAAGTACAGTAGGCTTAACACTACCCTGTCCCCAGATGATAATGCTGTTGTCCAAGGGTGTCTGCTTTAGTTCTTCATCCAGAATGCAAACACACTAAGACAGGAAGTTACTGGTTGGATCACCAGATAAAATAAAGTGAAAAAAAGTAAAAAGAAAACAAATGCAGCCACAACATCTAAGAGTTGGTAACCTTGGTGCTAAGCAGGGTCTAATACCGCCTAATGCAATATAACCCCATCTGTATCTGGTTAAATTACACTTGTTGCTCAATTAAGGTGAGTAGTATATTGATCCATGCATAGACTTTGATATATCCATGTAGTGCCATGGCAATGCAATTGTAAATAAACATATGGCTTGATACTGATGGAAATGATGCATGGTTTATTATTTTACCTTGATAAATACTTATCTATATATTATGTCATTCAGTTTCATTATTCATTGTAGTGGTTCTGGCCTTTATAACATTTTCTTAGTACAATACCAACCTTTTTACTTCATGTCCTGCCCTTAAAATGTTCATCCTACTGGCTTTTCCCATCACCTTCTTACAGAAAAATATCCACCAAATTGACACTGACCTACTGCAGCTGGCTAATTGCACGAACGCTGAAAGGACAACAAATGTTACGTACGTGCTTAAGAGCCGATGGAAAGCTTTGTTTAACAATGACACATAATATTTTTTTTTTACTCTTTGAAGCTTCTGAAGCAACTTTTAACCTTAGAGGAAAATGTCATTGATTTTTTCCCTTGATTTCACTGATTAAATGTATCTGAACTGACAGTTCTAGCAATTTAAAGCATCTCATAGCTGGGTAGCTGACTAATCTAAAATCAGCTAATGATAGTTCTTCTATGGTAAGCTTTAACTGTTTCTGATTGTGCCTGTTTGCTGAATTGAGAGAAACGGCTCTGAGTTATTATCTGCTTCATTTGTTTTAGCTTTAAAAGTGCCTGAAAAGTCCTTCACAATAAAGATCTGGGATTCTCTTTCTGATTCCTGGTCATCTATTACATTTCAAAACAAAATCTAATTTGACAGTGTAGAAGAGAATCGAGAACTTATGCATACATCTTAAACATTTTATCACATTTCCTTTTTACAGCATTTGCTTATATCATGGTAACAACCTCTGAGAATCAGAAGAGTAATTTTACCTTTTTGCACTGTATGCTTATAATAGATATTATAGAAATACACTAGGAGAGTATGTGGCAATTACCACTTGTTCCTAAAAGAATCACAGATGGCTCGATTTACAAACGCATAAGCATGCAGTATTTTCATTATCATGTGCTATTAGCTTTTTTTAATTATGGAGGTTTGACTGCAGAAAATACATTGTTGCATATACCTGGTGAACATTACACACGTGAAATTATTTTGATTTTCAAGATATTTTGTCTGTAAATATCATATCAAATTGAATTCAGAAGGACTGTACAGCTTACTACTTAAAACACTGCTACCTTACATATATATATAGTTACATAGTAGGTATGGTTGAATAAAGACAACAATCCATCCAGTTCAACCTGTGTAGGTGTACATGTGCTAGTGTCGATAATTATTTCCTATATCCCTGTATGTTGTGTACTTTAAGATGCATGTCCAAGAGTCTTTTAAAAATATCAATACTCCCCACTGACGCCACCACTTGTGGAAGAGAGTTTTAGCACTCTTACCGCCCTGACAGTGAAAAAACTCCTGCACAGCTTAAGGTTCAACCACTTCTCCTCCAATCTCATTGTGTGGCCTCGTGTCCCCCTAACCGCCTGAGAGTGAATAGCTTTTCTCCTATGCTGGGATCACCATTGAGGTATTTGTAAATCTCTATCATGTACCCTCTCAAGAGTCTTTTCTCCAGCGAGAATAAATTTAATGCTTGTATTCGCTCCTCATATTTGAGGTCCTCCATCCCCTTATTAATTTAGTTGCCCTCCTTTGGACTCTCTCCAGCACATCCCTTCTGAGGACTGGTTACTGGAACTGGACGGAATACTCCAGATGTGGCCGAACCAGTGTTTTATAAAGTGGCAGGATTATAGTTTTATCTCTGGAGTCTTATAACCTTCAGGCTGGTTATAAAGGTTGCATTCAATATGGTAATAATTGAGGAGAGTAGGAAAAGGAGATGTTTGAGTTCAAAAGCACTTTTAGCCAAATCGTTTGGGAAAAGTACCATTTGATAAAATACCCAATGGAGTGAAAATAGCTTATCCATCCTTGTAAATTTAGTATACATACTGGCTAGTATTGACATTAAACCCCCAACAAATCTGTGCTTAGTGCAAAAGGGTGATGCTGCACTTATGTATTCTGGAAAATTAAAAAATTACAACTTAGAAAGTGTGAAAAACCAATATATCAGTTAATCAGTGGTAAAGTATATATGAATATAACGCATGAGTTAAGACTTCATAAACAATATACATCAAAATACAAGGTGAAGTGTCAATCACAGAACATATACTGGAATCTTCTTCATAATAGAAGATTAAACTTCAAAAAAACATATATTCAAGTCTACTTGTGAAATCTTGAAAATGAGTGAAAGTCCACATGTAACAGTCCCAAACCATCCTGAAATAAGTGTGCCAGTTCCCTCCTTTCTTTTATCCCCTAAAGACATCTGTTGTATAGGCAAAATATGCATAAAATGAGGCCAGTGGCTCATGATGTCACACACTGCTGATGTTCTGATAGTTTTTTGCTTATGAGATGCTTTTAGATTTGTGAGAATATTTGTTTTTAATAAATGATGTGGTTTTAAGCAATACTACTCTATGGTCGTTTGCTCTTTCCTCAATTTATCCCTTTTCTGAGGAGTGGTCTTTAGATAACGAATGGAGGACCCTGGAGATTCTGCAGTCTGCAGTATTTTGTTTGGTGACTTCTGATTGGATAGTTTCCATGCTGTTAATGTCTTATGATTTGGAGATCATTACCATTTGGTAAGGGAACTGGCACACTTGATTTCAAGGTGGTTTGGGACTATTGCACGTGGATCTTCACTTATTTTCAAGATTTTACAAGTGGACTTGAATGTTTGTATGTACGAATGTATGTTTTTTGAAGCTTACTCTTCTATTATGCACAATATGCAACTATATGTTCTGTCATGGACACCTCATCTTGTATTTTGATATATACCCCATATGAAGTCTTTAGTTATTAGTTATGATCATATATGATTTACCACTAAATTATTGATATATTGGTTTTGCATACTCTCTAAGTAGTTACTGGTTTGTACTGGCCTGTATAGTTCAAATGATAAAGGTCTTGTGGAGAATCATGATAGTAATACTCCTGTAAAGTTACCTATTTTTCTTTAATTCCAGAAATATCACAGATTTTTGGGACATCAGAGCTTTTTTTTTTTTTTTTACTCTACCTCTAAATATTACTATTTTCTAGCTTTATTTAGCAGTAGGGATGGGCCCCCTGTTCGGTTCACACCAGAACTTTCGAACATCGGAACCGAATAACTAACTCTATTGAAGTCTATGGGACCTGAAATGAAAAAATCAAAAGTGCCCATTTTGAAGGCTTATATGCAAGTAATTGGGCATACAATTGTTATGGGGGTCCGGATACTGCCCTGGGGGACATGTATCAATGTTTGTAAAAAGGTTTGTAAAAAAAACGCCATTTTTAAATGAGCAATGACTTACTGATGCTTAAAGTGAAAGCATTAAAATGAGAAATAACAATAAAAATGTAAGATTCCTTTCAATATAGTGCCTGGGGGGTCCCCTTAGTCTACCTGTAACGTGGCACATCTGTACTGTGTATAGAAGCTGCTGCAGAAATAATTGCATTTATAAAGCCAAAAAAAAAAAAAGAAATTTTCCCTGCAAGCTTTCTTTATTTTGTAAACAATGGCTTGGGAAGCCAGTCTGTATGATGAGGCCACAATGTAGTGTACTGGGAACAAGATTAGAGATTTTTTAGATAAATTCTGGTGTCTCTTCCGCAGACTTTGAATAGAAGTAACAGGTGTAAAATTGATCACTGAAGACACCTTGGAAATACACTGCAGCTGGAGGAACATGACTGCCGTTTTTTTTACCAATGTTCTCCTCTCTCTGTAGGCTCATGTTCCTATGTTCCTCAACCTCAGAACCAACATCTGAATAAAGTAAAGGTTGTGCATTGTTAAAGAGCAAGTGGCTGTTGCTGTGTTCAAATAACTCAGCTGACTCCTTCATGCCTGATGCTGGGGCTATGGTAGAAATATCTGTGTTAAAGGAGGCTCTGCCTCCCCTCCCCTCCTGAACCATACCAAGCCACATGCCCTCAACATGGGGGGCTGGATGCTTTGGGACAGGGGGGGCTCTGCTCCCCTCACTCCAAAGCAACTTGTCCCCATGTTTGGCCAATCATGGCTCTGTCAGGACATTGTGCTGTGATTGGCCAATGCATACAGATCAGGTGCATGCTTTGGCCAGTCATCATTAATAATAATAATGCAGTGCATTATGGGCGCTTCCTGCCGTGCGTCCCATTTGTTTGTGTGTTCAGCGAACACACGGACAGCTGATGTTTGAGTCGAACTTACTTTCGACTCCAACACAGAGCCCATCCCTATACAATATACGGTTGGCAAGCAGATAAACAATACCATACATAGCTTAACAGCTCTATTCAAACATTCTACAGGAGTCTTAAAATTTACAAATATTACATATTTATAGCAGTTATTTAGTATGTACAATATTTTTTTATAGCTGAAAACATCCTGCATTCCATCATTAAGTTGTAGCAAGCCCTTAGATTTGGATTTTTTTTTTTTGCTGTTGCTTATTTAATATCACATTGTAATATACTATTTTTAGTTAAGTGAACTTTACCTAATAATTTTTTTGAAATGTTTTCAGAGTATTGTTAATAGCAATCTCCAATGTTTGAGAACATCATAGAAACTCCACTGGAAATCCAGTATTCTCTAGTAATTGTCCAGTATTCTTTATTAATTTGCTTTCTTTAATGCAAAAATCTAAATGCGAAAATGTAGTATTCTCAGTGATAGCCAGTATTTTCTGCTAATTATCTTTAATAAAAATGTAATACATGTACTTTAGATCAACATATTTTAAAATTAAGTGTAAATACAAACTATAAATATTAATAAATGACATCATGGACACAGTGAATCATTTTCTGTTCAGCTGTTTCCAAATCTTCAATTATGAAGTCAGCATCGTTAGGGAGTTGTGGACACAGTAAACATGATACAATCAACAAACATACCAGGCGTGCCCATAAGCTGCTGGCACATCTGTAAAGATTGGATGTTTGCTGTTCTCATGCACCTGATCCTTAATGAAACTGGCAAAGAAACTCTTAGGAGATGTGCTGTCTTCGCCCAAGAACTAGCTGTTTGTTTAGTTTTCCTAGTTAGACAATGAATGATTGAAAGAGGGCAGAGACACTTCCAAAAACAACAATCTGTTTGACATTTTATAATACTTATACTTAGTGATGGATAATAATACACCACCCAATGATAAAACTACATACTGGGAGCAAAATTAAAGTATTTTTTTGAGCATAGCCAAAACTATTTATTTTATTCTTATATCAGTATAGGTATCGGCAACAAAAAAACAATATCGGTCGATCACTAATTAGAACGTTTGTCAGTTTTTGTTGCTGCCTGTGTCCCCGTTAAAGAGATCCACCCTCTCTATTTGTCCTGTTTACCATTATCATTGAAAGTTAAAGTAAAAGAAAGCCCCAAATTGTTGGTTGTCCCAGAAAAGTAATAGAACAGAAAACTTACAATAGGGACACTAGTTCTGGTGACCTGGGGGTCCCCAAGAAATTCCCCTAATTTGCAGGGATTTTCTTTCACTTCCTTTTTGTCTATGGAACAGTAAGTGAAGGGAAATCTCTGCAATAGGACACAGATGGCAAAAAAAAAATAAATAAAAAATCTGACAGGGGTTATAACTCTTTTCTTGCTCTATGCAAAATAAAAATAAAAAAAGGTTTGCCTATAGTCCTACTGTAAGGCAAAAGGGACAAACTGTATTAATAATATGTGCATAGCTGAGGGCAGTGCACACCTGAACCCGTAAAGTGGTATTAAACCCAAAACCAAAAATGTAATCTATTACAGTTTACCAATCATTAGATGTGGTGGCCGCATTCATTTTCTTTTATTAGGCTTTTCCCCCTCTATTTTCACCTGGTGATTTTTTCAGTAATATGCCACCTGTATTAGAGTGCCTCCACTCTGGATGAATGAGAACAGGGGCACCTTTGGACAGCAGCATTGTCAGTCAGAGGGAGAGGGGAGTGTTAGATGCACTAGCAGATTTAAATACACTAACAATTTAAAGTCAGTCACCAGATAAAACTTTATAATCAGTTACAGCTGCTTTTTTCCTTTTGGAAAAGAGGTTTTATACATTCATAGATTTAAAGCTGACCATTGTAAGCACTCCTGACAGTGTTAAAAATGGTTTGTCTCATCCCTGCAAGTGATACATCTGCAAGAAAGTGTGTTCTTTTGAAAAACAACAGACTTACTGACCAGACCACCAGGTGAATATAAGAAAGAAAGCCTAAAAAAAAAAAATGAATGTAGCCATCACACCTAGAAATTGGTTAGCTGAAATATAATGCATATTTGCATATTTAATATAATGAATATTTGCTTTTGGGTAATACTCTTTCAAGTCTTACGTGTGCTACATTAGTATACCAGCTCTGTACTTACAAAAATGGAAAAATTCATGCTTCTCTACCATCCACAGCATGATAATACATCAACAACCTGGCCAATACTGTCACCCCAAGGAAAAATGGATATTAGACACATAAAAATGGAAGGCCTGTCCCTTTAAGGGCTAACTACTCCCCCCCCCCCCCCACACACACACCTGCGTAGGTATGCTTAGTGTTCTGGAGAATGCATGTATTTTTTGGGTCCTTTAACACAGGCGGTCTGATCAGGTATGCCTGTCAGTTTTTCAGGCGGACCTGATCGGGCCCTCCATTCACTCCTATGGAGCGCGTATGTCAGCGGTGACAAATCCAGATGGATGGTGACCCTATCTTCCATCCATCTGGACAAACAGGCGGTCTGTTTTCACCTGATTTCCCCATGGGGAGAGCAGGACTCTTCACAGTGAGCGGACACGGACCTATCATCCGCCTGCTCAGCGGAGCGATCCCCTGCTGAGCAAAGCAGAGCAGACCGCTCATGTGAAAGGACCCTTATTCTGTTACATTTCTCATATGAATTGGAAGATTTTCTACTATTAACAACTACTGGTAGATTCATTCTGGTTATCGCTTATTCTGGAAGTTTATACAGTTGACCAATGAGTGAAGAATTTCCCAGTTACTATTGGTGTTCTCTGTGTGACAACCTGCAATCAACACTGACAACCCATTTGTGTTCCAGTTAGCACATGACTCTGCTATTCACATCTGGCCAGTATATCTGGGGATACTTTACTGAGAATCGAGACCAGAACTGTGACAGTATTCTTGTCCCTGTCTTTGAAGACTCAACGTTGTGAGTGGCTGGCAAGCTATTGGTTCTGCAGCAGCCAAGATTGTATGTATGATATTCTTACAAAGTTGGCTGTATCTGCGGGCAGTATAATAGTGGAGGTTAAATTAATTCACCTCTCTCTTCCCTATGCATAATAGGAATAACAATGTCTAATAAGATTGCATGCTAATATTGTACTTTGCTGTGCAGTAAATGGCATGCCTAAGGCTGTCCAGCACTGTGACCCCCTTTTTATACCTCTCTCATTTTTTTCTAATTTATAGGCCTCTGGTACATTTACATTTTTTAAGTGGCTGTGTGTGGTTACATGTACTGGTGTTCGCACCCTGTTAACTACTGAGGCAGGCAAGCTCTGTCTAGGCTTGGCCACCATTTAAATTTCCTCTCTGGTTTCCCATCATGTGCATTTGTGCATGGGCCTCAGTGATTGTCTTTTCCTCTTTCTTAACGTTGGCTCTATTCAAAGCACTATTCTGGTAACAGCTTACAGTGACCCTGGCACTGCAATACTAGTCAGAAAAATTGCCTGCACATGTTGCCAACTTCACAGCTCAGGTCACATGATGACTCCAGCTTTCCTAGTGCCTCTGGGAACTTACATACTGCACTTCCTGGATCAAACTGGATCACCCAGGAACCCCAGGTAGTACCATTTGAAAGAGATGCTGGTGCTGTGTGTGCTTTGTTTTTCATTTTTTGTTATTTTGTAAGTACACTAATATCCTAAGCTATTGATGGAAGATCCTTGGGAGTGTGATGTCATTATTTGCTCTTGCAGTGGCTAAATCTGTTGGACAGGTCTTTTGTTATTTGCTGCAGTTCACTGGAGCCCCTGAGAATATAATGTGCTGATGTGCTTGTAATCAGCAAACATACCAATGTTAAATATGTTTTATTTGGAGTATATTTATCATGCTTTTATGCTGGTTATGTTTTACATTACCTGACCGGCAGATCTTTCTCTCTACCTTACTATCCTGCATGGGAAAGTCCTTTCTTTCCTACAAGTCAGGCCCCAGTTCCTAGACCCACAAGTTTCCTTTCACTCTCTTCAGTTCAGGTAATTTAAAACATCCTTGCCATACCGAAAACTCACAACCTACAACCTACTGATAAATCCACATAAGCGTAAAGGTCCACCAGTTTCATCAGAGAGCCTTGGCAGAGATCAGGAGACATGCATAGCCGACATATAGCACAACCTATTAAAGAGGAAGTAAACCCTCCTCTGACACTTGTACCTATAGGTAAGTCTATAATAAGGCTTACCTATAGGTACTGTGAATATCTCCTAAACATGTACCGTTTAGGAGATATTTACCTTAGATGCATCCAGTGACGTCACTGGCGCATGCGCTCTGAAGGAATGGCCGCTGGTGCCGTTCCTTCAGAACTCCGTGCCGTGACCGTCGGCTCCCGCGCGCGTGCGCTGGAGTGATGTCACCGCGGCTCCGGTCAATCAGATGGCCGGATGTCGCGATCCCGGAAGACGGGCGACTGGACATGTCGCCCGTCATCCAGCTAAGCGGGCGGCACGGCGGGGGCTCGTTCTAAGGTAAGTATTTCATAATGAGCTAGTATGTGATGCATACTAGCTCATTATGTGTTTCTCTTGCAGGGTGAAAAAGAAAAAAAAAAAAGGGTTTACAACCTCTTTAATAAATCCACATCAGCGTACAGGTCCACCAGCTTCATAGGATGGCCTTTGCAGAGATCAGGAGACATGCATAGACGACATGCTGCACAACTTACTGATAATTCCACATCAGCATAAAGATCCCCCAGCTTTATTGGGTGGCCTTGGCGGAGATCAGGAGACATATTACATGGTGCAAGAGGTTGTGTCCAAAAGTCACCAAAAAGATTTTCAACTTCCTCCTCCACCAAAATTATTTTTTGTTTTGCATCCTCCGGTGTCTCTGCAATGTTTGCCTTCTTTTAGACATTTAGGAATTAACTTAGGAAATTATCAGTTGCATTCCTCCAACCAAAATATATATATTTTTTATTTCAACTTGTTTTGTAGTTCCAAATCCCCAGGGCAGCTTTTCAATTGTTTTCACAGCCTCGTATCTACATTGTATGTCCTCTGTCATTTCAAGAAAAACTAAGAGATTTCCAGTCACAACTTACCAACCAGCCAGCGACCAACCGAATAGCACTGTCTAACAGTATGCGTTAAAAAACCCCTGTTTTTAACGCATACTGTTAGACAGTGCTATTCGGTTGGTCGCTGGCTGGTTGGTAAGTTGTGACTGGAAATCTCTTCGTTTTTCTTGATCTGCGTCCGCCCTTCCAGTGCTCCTTACCATTAAGACCAGTTATAGGTGGAGGTGGTGACCACTTTTTGCATTATCGTTGATATCTATATTGAGCCAGGCAACGCACTGACACCTTTGCTGCCATTGTGCGATGTGCTGGGTGTTCAGTGTGACCCGTGCCTTTAAGGAGGGGTGGGCTCCCTCTAGTCACCTGTCCTCCATCTATCCCATTAACCGCTTGCCGACCGCCGCACGACTATATACTGCGGCGGTCAGCCCCTCACAGGCAGAGTGACGTATCGGTACGTCACTAGCCTAGGAGGGTCTGGGGAGCGAGCGCGTGCCGCCGGCGGCGCACTCCCGCGCGGTCACGGACCCCCCCGCGCGTGTGACCGGCGGACCCGATGTCCGCCGGCCACTCTTCGATCGGCGGGGGAGAGGGAGAAAGTCAGGCAGCTTGTGTAAACAAGCTGCCGGTCATTCTCCTCGGTGTAAAGACACTGATCACACGGATCTACTATGTAGATCCCTTGATCAGTGTCCTTACAGCTCAAGCCACAGCCAATCACAGTAGAAAGCACGCCCCTAGGGACACACACAGCCCCTCCCTCCCAAATAAAGTTAACCCCTTCACTACCAGTGTATTTTTACAGTAACAGTGCATATGTATAGCACTGATTACTGTAGAAATGTCACTGGTAACCCCAAAAGTGTCAAAAATGTCAGTCAAGGGTCCGATCTGTCTGCCCCAATGTCGCAGTCCTGCAAAAAAATCGCAGATCGCCGCCATTATGCGTTAAAAAAAAACAACAAAAATGACAAAAATCTTTTCCTTTGTTAGTAAATGCGATAACTTTTGCGCAAACCAATCAAAATACGCTTTTTGCGATTTATTTTACCAAACATAGGTAGCATAAAACAAATTGGCCGAAAATGTTAAAAAATTTTGATTTTTACATTTTTTTTGGGGGGAATTTCATATAAAAAATGTGAAAAATATTGCTATTTTTGCAAAATTGACGCTCTTTTTTTGTTTATAGCGCATGATCAAAAAATCGCACAGGTGATCAAATACCACCAAAAGAAAGCTCTGTTTGTGGGAAAAAAAGGACGCAAAATTTGTTTAGGTACAGCTTCGCACGACCGCGTAATTGTCCGTTAAAGTCACGCAGTGCCGAATCGCAAAATGGTCGTTTAGCAGCCAAATCCTACGGGGCTTAAGTGGTTAAATGCATGGGCCAATAGGGGGCCAATAGGGGGCCAATAGGGGGCGAGCGCGTGCCGCCAGAGGCGCGCTCCCGCCCCCGCTCGTTCATGGACACCTCCGCACGAGTGACCGGCGGACCCGATGTCCGCCGGGCACTCGCGGTCATCAGTTACAGAGGGAGAAAGGCAGGCGGCTAATGTAAACAAAGCCGCCTGTCATTCTGTCTTGTGTAACAGCAGAGATCATACGGTCCTGCTATGTAGGATCGTAGATCTCTGCTGTTACATGAAAATCCACGCCCCTTTACAGTTAGAAACATGCCCCTAGGGACACACTTAACCCCTCCTTCTCCAATAAAGTTTACCCCTTCCCTGCCAGTGTCATTTTTACAGTAACAGTGCATATGTATAGCACTGATTACTGTAGTAATGTCACTGGTACCCCCAAAAATGTCAGTCAAGGGTCTGATCTGTCCGCCACAATGTCGCAATCCCGCAAAAAAACGCAGATCGCCGCCATTACTCGTTAAAAAAAAAAACAACAAAAATGACAAAAATCTTTCCCGTAGTTAGTAAACGCAGTAACTTTTGCGCAAACCAATCAAAATACGCTTATTGCGATTTTTTTTACCAAACATATGTAGCAGAAAACAAATTGTCCAAAAATGTTAAAAAATTTTGATTTTTACATTTCTTTTGGGGAATTTCATATAAAAAAAATTTGAAAAATATTGTTATTTTTGCAAAATTGTCGCTCTTTTTTGTTTATAGCGCATGATCAAAAAATCACACAGGTGATCAAATACCACCAAAAGAGAGCTCGGTTTGTGGGAAAAAAGGACGTCAAATTAGTGTAGGTAATTTTCGACCGCGCAATTGTCCGTTAAATTCACGCAGTGCCGAATCACAAAATAGGACCTGGTCAGGAAGGGGGTAAAATCTTCCGGGGCTTAAGTGGTTAAAGAAAAAGAAAAAAGCTGAAGTTTGTTTGCAGGATATGGGACCTAAACAGTGGATACTGAAGACACCTTAATGGCATTATGTGAGAATACAGAACCACAGCCGGAGGGATTCCCTTATCCACCGAAGGTGTGAATGGAGGAATCAAGTAATTTTCTTTTCTCCCTCTGGTTAAACAAAATAATGCATGTAGCCCTAGTTCTGTGTTACTTCAACCTAATCTTTTGTACATAGGTACTCTAACTCTTATATGGCCAATATATCATTCTCTGTAGATGCTACTCTTGGTCAAAAGTTCTTCAAGTGGCTGTTTAATGTTCTTGATTTCTTTTGACTTTGTTGCCTTTTTTTGAGTAGGTTCACCTTGGTTTGTGTTTGTGTGTCGGCCCCTCTGTGTGTGCTGGTTTTGAATATCCCTAGGTTGATTAATTTTTATCAAGCTGTGTCCCCTAATGAACTCAAAAATCCTTTTCTCAGAGTCGTTTGAGAGACGCAGCTCTCTCACTTCATATGCTATAATTTTCTATTGAACTGCATGCTGCTGCTTTATATTTTGCCAATTTTCCTATCTCCAAATTTTAAAACTGGATTTAGTGAAATAAAATTAATAGATGATATGCATTTGTTAAAGGGGTTGTAAAGGCTACAGTTTTATTTTTTTTACCTTAATGCATTCTCTGCATTAAGGTGAAAAATCTTTATGTGCAACTCTCACCCCAGCCCTCCTAAATAAGTTTCTAAGCCTGATCTCAATCCAGCTCTGTCTCTCTCCCTCCTCACTGGACAGTGAGAGCAGTGGGAGCCATTGAATCCTGCTGCTGTCAATCACATCCAGTGATTGGGGGGGGGGGAGTGGCGGGGCAGAGCTGCACTGTGTGTGTCAATAGACACACACACACAGAACAGCACAGCTCGGGTTTGACTAATTGAGCCCGCACATGTGCCACCATAGAAAGTGGGTTCCTATAGTGGCACATGGAGAAGAGGTGGAGCCCATAGTGCCGACGGGAAACCCGAGAAGAGGAGGATTGAGGCCGCTCTGTGCAAAACCATTTCACAGAGCAGGTAAATAAGTTTGCTATTTATTTATTTAGGAAACTTTACAATCACTTGCAGGCTGGGCTCACACTATTGCAATGACCGACATCGCATGTGATTTTTACCGTATTGCTGTGCACATCACATGCAATGTCTGTGCGATGCAAATTCAGCCATACAGTTTTTATGGCTGAATTTGCATCACATTCGGACCAAAATGGCACAGTACCCTTTTTTGGTCTCCAGTTGAATCAGATTGCATTGGTGTTCACAGAGAGCAGTGTGACTGCCTGCGAGTGAGATGCGTTGTGGGAACTTGTACTGGAATCGCGCTGGTTCCCACATCGCACACGTGTGAACCGAGCCTAAATCTTTTGAAAATATAATTAATGAAAGTATTAGTAATTGCTTTTCATGCACTAGGAATTCCATACATATATATCATACTATATGGATGTTTAGTACTGGGCAATTGTATAAGTTGTATAATACATACATGCTGGAATTAAATCAGTTTCAGTCTAAACTTTTCAGAAGTAATTTACTTTCTGAAGACGGTAAACCAATCAGTAAATCAATCAGATTTTTAATCAATTTTACAGTCAGTATTCAATTAAATGACATATGTTGTAATTCACACATGTCATTTCTGATAGATTGAATAATTTTGATTGGTTTATGAGGATGCTTTTTTAATGGTGTCAGGAATGGAGTCAGAAATCTTCACAGAATAAGCTGTGTAATTGTTCAGTTCACTTATTTAGCTATGTAAAAATCAAATGCCTTTTTACTTATTTCATCTGGACATGATTGGATATTCATAGTTAGGCCCCTTTCACACAGGGAGTCCATCAGGTGGACTCTGTTTTTCTCAGCGGGGGATCGATCCACTGATATCCCGCTGAGCAGGCGGACTGTCTGTCTGTCCGTTCTCATCCGATCCGATCTGCTGGACGAATGAAAATAGGGTTTCCATCCATCCAGATTTGACGGATCGGATGTCAGCGGACATGTCTCCGCTGACATCCGATGCCCCATAGAGATCCATGGGGTGTCCGTTCAGATCCTCCAAAAAAACTGACAGGCAGATCTGAATGGTCCGCCTGTGTGAAAGAGGCCTAAGTGATGAGTTAAACACATGGGTTTGGGTCGAGCAGGGTTCAACGAGCATTACTAAAGCTCAGGTGTGGAATCTGAAGCCAATTTAAGTCAATGAGAGCTGAATACTAAAAAAACTGGGTTCTGTGCTAATAGGCAAGGGGATTGTCAAACAAATGACATGGGGGTCTGGGAACTACCCTGGGGAAACATATCAAAGCACATTTTTAAAAGAAATTCACTTCAGCTGGGAGCAGTGATTTTAGTAATGCTTAAAGTGAACATTAAAAATGCAAAACTATCATAGTAAATAACATGCCAGAGAGGTGCCCTGTGAAGTGGAGCATTTGTGTTATGTAAACAACATACTACAGCAAAACTGACATTTTCAAAGAAAAAAGTGTGTTAGAATGCTGGCAAAATGACAGCTCCCAGCTGCTTTCTTCCATTTTAAAACAAGCATCTGGGGATTTATAAACAAACAGCCAGGAAAATGCTTATCTTAGATGAGGGTCTGATGTAGATGTTATTGGGGAACCCCACAAAAAATAAAATGTCAGGTGCCCAATTTATTTATTTATTTTTTTTTTTGTCAGGTGCCCAATTTATACCAGCCCATTCAGGTTTGTTTAGGCTTTTAAGGGGGAATTCCACACAAAACAAAATTAAAATGCATTAGATCCCCCCAGTAATCCATACCAGACCCTTATCCAAACATGCAGCCTGACAGTTCAGGAAAGGAGGGTGGTTGAGCATGCGCCACATTATCTTAATGTGGCCAGGTGGACCATCCTTGCAAAGCACCTTGTCCACATAGTGATGTGTGTGAATGAGTAAGGGGTACATAGTATGCATCATCACCCCCACCTTCCTGGCCTGCCATTCTGCATCCCAAGATGAGGGTCTGGTAAATATTTTAGATTTTTCTGGGAATGTATATATATATATATATATATATATATATATATATATACACACACATTTTTTTTTTTATTTACTATTATTTTTGTAGTGCTAGGTAGGTGCATTGGCATGCATCTTTTGGTGCATTGCCATGTATCATTATTGAATTTTGATGCACATTTTTAATGCTTTTTTCCACTTTAGTATTTGGATTGCATACAGTTAAAAGCCTCTAAGCCTTATTATTTACTGTTGCTAACACATCCAAACACATCAAAATGCACATAACATGTTTTGATGAGCTAGTTTTGACTTCTATAGACCACCTAATGCACTAAAATGCAGGAAAAAAACAGATATGTCTTATTTTTAAATAAGCGCATTAAAGTGCAAGTGTGTAAATGGGTCCTACTATGTATTCCCTGGTAACCTCATAGCTGTTTCCTTCTCAGGCAGACTACAGACCAGATGTTGTAAGCCTCTGTGAATACAGATGGGTATCATTATACAGAAGGCTCAGTCTTATTTTTCACCTATACATACATGTATAGAATGCTATGTATATGCAGAGCTCAGTTAGAAATTACAATCACTGCACTATGATTGCATCTTGGAGGAATAAAGAAATCCACATTGGCTCTCTTTACCCTCTGGCCTCACAGATGCCATATGGACTGGTATTTTGGTTGTTCCACTGCTGGTAAAACCATTGCGTCAAATAATTTATTGATAGTCTCCTTGAAATTCACCTGTTATGTCAACTCTACAACATTACTCTGTTGGAAATTCAGCATTCTTTTCTATAAAGAGTATTATTTCAGAGTGGTAATTTTTCTTATTTGGATAGTTTTGTCAAGCTATATACCATAATAAATCACTTGTGGTCAATACTAAAAGACGTCACCCCCTGGTAAGGACAGTCGGTGTGGTGTGCCTGAACCGACGTAAGGGGGGTAGCCTGTAAATAAAGAGGGCACCCCCAAGGGAAAGAGGTAGAGAAAAAAGGGTGAAGGAGGGTGGGGTGACGATCCGAGGCAGCAGGCCGGTCAAGGGGAGGGGCGGCGCTATAAAGCCCGCTAGCTCCTCCCACAAATACCGGCCTGCGGCCGCACACTTGTGGTCAATACTAAAAGACGTCACCCCCTGGTAAGGACAGTCGGTGTGGTGTGCCTGAACCGACGTAAGGGGGGTAGCCTGTAAATAAAGAGGGCAAAAGAGTAAGCAAAACAACACACTTTATTCAAAATATCTAGGACACAAGCTTGCGAAAAGCCAATCTCAATTCCTTCTCTGGGTGCGGTATATACACTTGGAAGGCGTCCGACTCCCACCTACCAAGCCTTTTAATGATATGGCCTGGCGTATTATTCCCTGAAGCAGCCGTAGCCGCTCCTATCCGGAAGGAATGGCCAGAGTGCGCTGCCGGGTCCCACCCCAGTCTGATGCAGAGAGAGCGTATGTAAAAAATGAATTTGGACGTAGTGAGGGGAACGTCCAGGAGCGCAAAGAGCGGTGCATGGCTGGGACTGCTCAGGGTCTGAGCCACGAAAACATCCAACACTCTGACCGGGCACCAAAGATTCCCAGACGGGTAAAACGGGATGGTAACGGGGTGGCCCACCTGCCTGGTCTTGGTGCTCTGCAGAGTCAAAACATAATGATCCCCCCATTTGACGAGATCTCGCTTGAGGAGACACAACCGCCCCTCAGCTGCGGAAGCTACCGAAAACTCCCCGGGTCTGAGAAAACCGTAGAAAGCCAGATACATTGCCGCTTTGACCACAGCATTCGTGTATGGCTCAAAGGGCGACGTGTCCAGTAAGTTGGAGAGGGCCCTGAATTTCTCTCCATCTATCGGCAGCCGCCTGATGGGGGAATGGTGATCCAACCTGCCAATGCCCTTCAGGAGGCTCTTCAGAGGATACGCCCGGAGGAAAGGCAAGGAGTTTGGATGGTGCGTCAGAATGTGGTGTTGAACACCCGCCAGATATAGTTTAATAGTACTGACAGATAGCTTGAGTTGGAGGTGGCAAAAAGCAGCGAAGGCGACCATGGTCTGCACTGACTGGTCATCCAACCCAAATTCCACTAAAAACCTTTGGAAGATGGCCAAGGCTCGGTCATAAGCCTTCCTGGTGTTGGATGACAGAGCCATACGGGCCAACTCCCGTCCATGCGCCATGATGCGGGCTAGTCCAGGAGCAGATCCTTGAACTCCGGGGTCCGCGTGGGACATCTGTCGGCCGTCGGGTGGAGAGTGAAGAAAACCTGCAATTTGGAGCGGGAAAGAGCGTCAGCGGCTAAGTTGGTATGACCCGGAATGTGCTCACAGAAAAGAAAAAACTGGTAAGTGGCAGCTACCAAGGTCAGCCTGCGGACCAGCCTCATAATAGTCAGGGACGATGAACGGCCTTTGTTGATGATATCACAAGCAGCCATGTTATCACTGAAACATTTGACTGCCTTCCCTGACCAGTACCTACCCCAGGTGACAGCAGCTGCCACAATAGGGTATAATTCGAACAGCGCTGAGGTCTCGCGGAAAGCAGGTAAGGCTAGAGACTCAGCCGGCCAACTATCCCTGAACCATGAGTCCCCGAAGATGGCTGCGAACCCGGAACTGGCGGCCGCGTCCGTCCAAAACACAGGGGACTGGGCAGAGATGGGCGGGATGAACATGGAGATACCGTTCCAGCTTTCCAGGAACTCAACCCACATGCTTAGGTCCGCCCTGGCAGGGGGATCCAGGTGGGAGATGACACCCTCCGGAAGACCTGGCAACAGCCGCAGCAACCGAGAGATAAAGGACCTGCCCTGGGGGATGATACGCATGGCAAAATTTAATGACCCGATCAAGGACTGCAACTCCTTCCTGGAGAAAGTCCCTAGTTCCAGGAACCTGCCTACCACCCCACGAATACGTTCAAGTTTGTCCACAGGGAGGCTGGACTGCATGGAGACAGAATCCAGGGTAATCCCCAAGAAATCCAGCCTGGTGACCGGGCCGACCGTTTTGCCTGGTGACAGGGGAACCCCTAAGGTGGAAAATAAGGCCAAGGTACTATTTAGACTGACCGGCGTGCAGTTGCTATCCTCGACCAACAAAAAATCATCAAGGTAGTGCAACACCGAGGGGCACCTGGAGACATTCAGAAGGAGCCAGCAGAGCGTCTCAGCAAAGGTATCAAAAATCTTGGGGCTGCTTTTAGACCCAAAAGTCAGCCTGGAAGCGAAATAATATTTCTCCCTCCACTTAACACCGTGGATGTGCCATAAGGAGGGGTGAATAGGCAGCAGCTTGAAGGCATTGGCAATATCCGTTTTACTGAGCCAGGCAGCCCTGCCAGCCCCTAAAATGGCCTGGATGGCATTGTCCACGGTAGCATAGTGGAGTGAGAACTCGGCCGAAGGAATAAGGGAATTAAGGCTGGGGTTGGTGGAAGAATGAGGAGCCGACATGTCGATAATCAAGCGTTTTTTATTGGTGAATTTGCTTGTGGCAATACCGATCGGGTTGGTACGCCAAGAGGAGAAGGGGGGGGCCGGGAAGGGGCCTAACATGAACCCCTCCTGCACTTCCTTCTCAAGTAGAAGATCTACCGACTCCGGGTCCTCCGTGGCCGACAGTAAATTGGGACATTCCAGAGTCCCCGTGGGAAGAGACACCAGCCCCGTGTGGAACCCACCCAAGAACCCCTGAATCAGATACTCCACCAGGTGTGGAGACGGATGAGCCTGCAGGTAAAACTCCAGCACCTCGACCTTGACCCCGGTTAGTCATTGCTTAGGGTACATCTTGGATGGACACATGGATTTCGTGTGAGCCCTGAAACAGATGGAGCAGACATGGAGCAGCCTGCAAGCACTGAAGCTGCACGCCCCCCCATTGAAATTATTGCAAACCTGGGCTTTACCTAAGAACACTATGGGACGACCCAGCTTATCCCTAAGGCCACGCTGCTCTGACCTGCCAGCACCCCCCCCTGGGACCCCGGCCGGGGAGGATACAGCCTCCATGGGGCAAAGGCTGGCAGAATGTGAAGTGGAGGAGCATGTGGCACAGGAGGGAGGTGCCAAGCCTGCGAAGTGCCTGCAGAAGAGCTCGGTATCCAGTAGACTCCAATCCACACGAACATTGAATTGAGCCAAGGCTGCCGCCGCCTTGGCCGAGACCGACTTATGAAAGTCGAAGAAGGTAAAACCCCCGTATTTGTGCCCTAAATCCACTATCTTATGCAAGTAAAGATCTAACTCTTCCCGTCGCTGCGGGTAAACGGAACACAAAACGTCCCTGTAGATGCCGAAGGCCAGGACAAACTCGGGGATAGTGAGCTTCTTATTAAGCCTGGGGTCCCTGGCCTTCATGACTACGGACAAATCACCGTAATTGTAGACCTTACTTTCGACCATGTCCTGGGAGGCAATGAGGAGAGCCACTAGGTTGACATCCTTCCCCTCCAAGATATCCTTGCGGAGAGCCGCGGGGACCAAGTGGGCCGGGGTGATGATAGGAGAAACCGTGGAAGAAGGCAAGATGGGAACTGGGGGCCTACCCTGATCACTAGCGGGAACTGGGGTCGGGACCGGCAAGGAAGGAGGGGGACCCCCTTGAGCCGGACTGGCGTCCTCCAGCTTAGTCAGTCTATTGCCGATGGACTGTAGGGAAGATAGGATGGAGTCCAGGGTTCCTTGTATGGCAGACGAACAGCCCTGAGAGCTGGTGCCCAGTCCCGGATCTTCTGGATGTTCCATCATCAATCTGAACAGCTCCGCTTTCCTTGCAGTGGCCGGGAACGAGATACCCTTCTGGCGTAGGACCGCTAAGATCTTCGGAATAGTCCAAGACCCGTAAGAGCCCAGCGGAGAAGGAACCCGACGACCCCTGGGGGTACCGGACCTGACAGGGGTGCCGATCCTGGCTGGCGTGGAGGGGGAGGAAAATCCATCTTCCAGGGTGGCTCCTTGAGGCCCGCTGTAGAAGGAAACAGAAAAAGTAGAACGCCCAAGACCGATTAACGACCGAAACGTATAGGAGAACCACTGGCTGGCTAGCTAGAGCCCAGAGGCGAAAAACTTAACTACCCCGTGACAGGTGAGGCCCTGCTAGATGCCAAGCGGCCGGAGAGAGGCTCTACCTATGATTTGGGCGAGGGGCGTGAGCCACTGACGTGGTGGCGGGAAAGATGGCCTCTCGGTGACAGTAAAAGAATCAAAAACGTGTGGCCGTGACAGGTGAGGCCCTAACTATAAACCCCATGAGAAGGGTGGAGCGAGGCGCTAGCTTTGGTTTGGCCCGTGGGGCGAAATAATCTCCGACGAGATTGGGGGGTTGGCCTCGCGGGACCGGCTATGAAGGGGGGGGGGGGACTAGGGCCAGCACCTGAAACCCTAACAGCCAGTAGACTAGCCCTACCAGGGAGGAGGGGGCAATACATGACAGAACAACACAGCTGGAGAGCCACAACAGAGTAACGAGAAGGACAGACGACATGAAGAGCGGTAAGTGCACAGAGGTGATGAAGCCGTGACGGAGCACAGGAACCCAAAACAACCGCAGGTGAATAACATGAGGAGTATACGGGCCTGAAGTGTACATAAAAGGGGGTGGCCACCGGGCAGCCAGACAAGGTGACTAAGAGTGTGGGGCCAAGTGACAGACCAGGTTTAAGTGTCTACGGGCGATGCCTAGAGAAGCGTCTGTGAAAATTAAATAAGCTGAGCCGTGAGGTACATGAAGGAACCTGAACCTGAAGTAGTACCTGGTGCCGGCATCGAAAGACATGGAGAGAACCTGAAGGGAAAAAGGCAAACGGTCAAAAAAAAAAAAAAGGGGGGGGGGGTGCGTGACCCCCCACTAGAGATACATACCTGAACCCGGAATGGAAAAAACCACATATACCCACAAAGCAAAGAGACCCCCCCCCACCAACCCTTAGGTACCAAAACCCCCCCCGCCCCCTCCCTCTGAAAAGGCCGGGCGACCCCCCCCCCAACCAAGGCAGCCATGGACAAGCAGGGACAAGCAGGGGAACAAGGGATGATGTACCCAACCTGACAGAGGCCGATAAGAGCAGGAGAACATAAAACAGGTAGCCGTGGCCTAGAAAGGCAGGCAGTGTGTGCAAGAGCCTGTGTACGGGGGTAGCCGTGGCCTTTCTGGAAGGCAGGCAGTGTGTGCATGAGCCTGTGTACAGGGGTAGCCGTGGCCTTCTGGAAGGCAGGCAGTGTGTGCAGGACTGAGTGTGAAAAAATAGCCGTGGCCCACAGAGGCAGGCAGTGTGTGCAGGAAGATGCCTCCTCCCCCCCTCCCCCCCCCATGATGACAAGTACCTGATCCCCTACTGAACAGCAGGAGAAGCAGCGGCGAAGCTGGTAGACACGGCAGAGAGGCTGGGCTGGATGGCAGCGGAGGGTGAGACACAGCACCGTCAGAGGTTGCTCAGGAACAGCCGAGATCCGCGCCACACGCAGCGCTTCCTGGTACAGCACCCGACCGGACGTCCGGTCCACGAGGAGGCGGTATTCGGCCGACGTCAGGTGATCACCCAGAACACCTGACCAAGCCGAGTGACGATCCGAGGCAGCAGGCCGGTCAAGGGGAGGGGCGGCGCTATAAAGCCCGCTAGCTCCTCCCACAAATACCGGCCTGCGGCCGCACACTTACGATACATACAGTACATGGTAGGGATAGAGCACATAAAAAAAAAAAAAAAAGATACATTTTTGCAGACTATTTGTTGAATAGCTTATCTAATAAAAATACAGGCCCAATAAAGGTAGAAGTGAGATAGTGGCAAAAAAACATAACACATGGCTCATGTCTGTTTCTAGTACTTCTGAATACAGCATACCTGTGAGAAAACCACTCTTTCTTTCAAATGTAACATCTTTTTTCAGCTTGGATTTTTTTTTTATATTAATGCAAAGGGAATGCCTGCCTGACCATGCTTCAGTAAACACGTTTTGCTTGGAGACTGACCTGTTAAAGATTATTGATTAGTTGCTGTCATTCCATGCAGACCACACTAGCTAATCAGTACAAGACCACCAGCTGTGAAAGGTTTTAGCCTTTCAACTGCACCTCCATGCATATGGAGTCAGAATGCCCGACTACTTATTTGAAGTGGAAAAATATCACTTGTTCAAAGTCATAACATATTTCATAGCCACACCAACACTTTCCATTAAACTGACAGTTTTTGTAACGGCTTGAAATGGGTTTTTGAAAATAATTGGAAAAGACGTTTAGAGATAATACAAAAAAGCCAAAATCAATGCAAAGCAAATACTAAAAAATATTTTTTTAGCAATATTCTCATATGTCAGGCTAGCATGCCCTTTACTTGAAATAATACAATTTTTATGAAAAGTTCACTTTTCTTTCAGCTGACAAATCTAAAGATAGGGTTTATAAACTTTTGTAGAAAACTTTAAGCTTTTTTTGGCATACAGAATGTGTAATGCAATGATAAACCCTCAGTTTTCTAAGCTCTTTTAGCAGGGGATTTAATCACATACTGAATATGCGCCTTCTTCATCTGTTAATCCTTGCCTATTTTCCTGTTTAAGCCAGTGCCTTGATCACTGCCTTAGGTTTCCTGTTTCAGATGGGCTTCTTTGTCTTGCAGCCTCATATTGAGCCACTCTTGCATGCAGGGCCTAGATCTTCATCTCCCTAAACTGTGTGCATCAATGGGAACACACAGCCCCTGTAGACTAGGATAGTAAGGCAATCCCCTGCTCCTCCCTCTGTTTCACCCTCCATTCTCCATACTAACAGACTGGCTGGAAACTTCTCTGTCCACTGTAAACATTTTCCTGGGAAGACCAGCAGTTTAGGAAAGCAGCACTGAGAGTAGGAACCAGAAGCTTTGAAAGCTGTAAACTGCAAGTGCTGGGGTAAGACTTTTAACAAATAGTTTATTGGGGATTGTTTATTTTAGTGTGCTTAATGTGTTAAGCTAAAAATCACTAAGGATTACTAACTACTTTAACTACTTGAGGACTAAGTCTTTTTCTGACACCTGTTGCTTACAAGTTAAAATCAGTATTTTTTGCAAGAAAATTACTTAGAACCCCAAAACATTATATATATATATATATATATATATATATATATATATATAATTTATTTAGCAGAGACTCTGGAGAATAAAATGGCGGTCATTGCAATATTTTATGTCACATAGTATTTGTGCAGTGGTCTTTCAAACACAATTTTTTGGGAAAAAATACACTTCACTGAATTTAAAAACACTAAACAGTAAAGTTAGCCCAGTTTTTTTCTATATCATGAAAGGTAATGTCACGCTGAGAAAATAGATACCTAACATGTTACAGTTTAAAATTTCGCACACTCATGGAATGGCGACAAACTACGGTACTTAAAAATCTCCATAGGCAGCGCTTTAAAATTTTATAACAGTTACCAGTTTAAAGTTACAGAAGAGGTCTTTTGCTAGAATTATTGCTCTCGCTCTGAGAATTGCGACGATACCTCACATGTGTGTATTTGATTGCATTTTTTGGCGCGGCTTACGTATGTGTTTTCCTTGGTGTGCAAGCACGCTGGGACGAGGGTGCTTTATTTTTTTATTTTTTGTTTCCTATTTATCTTATAATATTTTTTCACTGTCCGTTTACAAAAAAAAAATTAAAAATAAAATGTAAACATCCCTTGTGACAGTAATAGAAAGTGACAGGTACTCTTTATGGAGGGGTCTCAAATCCCTCCTTTGCACCTTAAAGTATTCAAAACAACAAAATCTGCATTTTTGAATACTGTTATTTTTTCTAAACTCTGTGCCAGTGGCAGCCAGGTTACTACATCCGAGACCCAATCAAAGCTGAATCTGGCTTTGTTCAGGACCTCAGTCAGCTGGCAGATGTGCAGGCTGGTGGCTCGGGTCTCCTGGTGGGACTGGAGACCTGAGTGGAGCGGCGGCGGGGGATGTCCCCTCCTGCTTCTTGTGATAACAGCTGAGCCACATCAGTTGTTATAAATAGAAAGTCGACCTGCAGGTCTAAAAAAGGTATTGGGGTGATGCCTCTAGCTGCAGGCATCACCCTGGTACAACCACTTCCTCAAACCGACATACAGGAACATTGGTTTGCGGGAAGTGGTTAATATTTACTGAGCTTTGTAGCTTTCACAGTGCAATGAATTCCATTTATGAGAGTTGTTGTTATTTATCAGCCACAGAGTGCCAATTAACTGTCTAGCAGACTGTCTAGTTAACAGTAAGGCTGGGTTCACACCTATGCGAATTGGATGTGGGTTTCTCCACATCCAATTCACATGACAGGAGAATGTGACCGGATCTCAATGGAACTGGTTCACACACCCCTGGGGCGGCTGAAGTCCGCACTGGAAAAGGATCCTGTGCGTCTTCTGGTCCATTTCAGGTCTGAATGCTGGCAAAAATTCAGACCTGATTCAGACCTAAAACAGAAAACAGGGATGCATCGGACCCCTTGTTGGGAGCTGTGTTCACAGCTAGTGTAGACCCAGCCTTAAGTGTTACTAAACCCACAACAGTGAAATCAGTGTGGATACGCAGTAAAGCATGCTTGTTATACTATGGGCCCTAAGGGGTTAATCTTCTGCATTGTGAAAATAGGCTGTTTGATCCTGTCTTCTTTGACCTTCCCCTTCTTCCACAGTCCCCAATTCATCTCCTGATAGAACTGAGCCTTGGGCGCACTCTACACACAGTTTGGTGTGTATTGCTAGAGAGGTTTTTTTTTTTTTTTTTGGGGGGGGAGGGTGCATGTGATCAGCACAGGGCAATACAAAGGGCAAGGGGTCGTGCAATCTCATAGGACAGTCAGAGGAGAATGAAAACTCCTCCTACAAGCTTTAACCTGTGCTCGGCTGGACACTGATAGAAGTCACAAGATTGCTATATACTGCTGATAGACAAAAGGTATTTAGCAGTTTATGTTTGTTAAAATAATTACATTTCCATGCTCTGTGTACTGTGGGAGACCAGATATAGGTAATGCAGGGTCCTGGGTTTAGTAACACTTTAAGGGGGAGACAGATATTAATAATGTATTATCAGGTGAAAATTGTCAAATGAATCCCAACATTGGCTGGAAATGTATTTGTTAAGACATCAGCTATGATGCTGTAACCAGGGTAAAAACAACCCCAAATCATTTAGCATGCTCTTACAGGTATACAGTATATACACAGATGTGCATTCATACAGTTGCATACACATTTGTGTAAAGCAGCTGATTTAATTGCAATTGCATGTCCTTGTGTGGTAAGGCACACCTAAGTGACGTGCAGATCTAGTACTGGTAAACTTTAATGGATAATTGTAAGTACACATTAGCTCTTTTCATTTATACAGGGCTGCCAAAAAATGAAAATATACCCAATTATCTATTTTTTTTACTTACTGTTACAGTTTTCTCTTTCTGACACCCACCCCCTCCCCACCATGGAGTTAGATCTATAAGGCCTGGTTCAAACCTATGCATATTTAGTGCGCTTTCAATTTTGAAGAAATACACTACAGTTTGTGTTTTTTATTCCATAGCCTTCGGTGGATCAAAAATGTGTATTGAAAAATGCAAAATGCAAAATGCGCCTGGAATATGTAAACTGCGACCTGCATAGGTGTGAACCAGGCCTAACTCTTAAATCAGCCAAAAGCATGAGCTTTTCTGACTGCAGAGCTGTAAAGGTAGTTCTGATTAAGCAGGGGCTCTGTTGAGGACCACTGCTTTCACATAGAAAGAAAGGCTTCTTCTTTACAAGATGCTGGCAGAGGACATTTTTTTAACATTTTAGGCCAATTTGTTTTCTGCTACATATTTTTGGTAAAAAAAATCATAATAAGCGTACTTTGATTGGTTTGCGCAAAAGTTATTGCTTCTACAAACTACGGGAAAGATTTATGTCATTATTATCTTTTTTTTTTTTACTAGTAATGGCGGCGATCTGCGATTTTTAGCAGGACTGGGACATTGCGGTGGACAGATCGGACCCCTAACTGACATTTTTGACACTTTTGGAGGGACCAGTGACATTACTACAGTAATCAGTGCTAAAAATATGTAATATTGACACTGGCAGGGAAGAAGTTAACACTGTGGGTGATCAAGGGGTTAAATGTGAGCTTAGGGGAGTTATTTTAACTGTGGGGGGGGGGGGGGAATGGCCTTGTGAAATGATCACAGAGACCTGTGATCCTATATAGAAGGATCACAGGAGCTCTGTGATAATTCCAGTGAGAAGAACTGTCAGCTGTGTTTACAACCGTTCTTCTCTCCCAGCAGGGAGCAATCGCGGGTGGCATACGGCAATCGGAGCCGCCTGCCCCATGCATCAGAGTCCACGCTGCCAAGTAGCCCTACGTCAGTTCGCACAGGAGGGCCAGCCTGCCGCAGTATATATGCGGTGGGCGGTCCGGAACTGGTTAAAGTGGTTCTAAAGGCAGAATGTTTTTTTTTTTCTTTTGCCTTAATGCATTCTATGCTTCAAGGTAAAACCCCTTCTGCATGCAGCCTCCCCTGCTCCCCTTTTACTTACCTGAGCCAGATCTCAATCCAGTAATATGCATGAGAGCAGCTCCTGCTGCTGTCAATCACAGCAGTGACAAAGGAGCAGCAATAGACACAGACAGCAAGAATAGACACAGACAGCAAGGCTCAGGAGCAAGCCTGAACACGTGTCCACATAGCAAGTGCCTTGTTATAGAGGGGAGGAGCCAAGAGTGCTGGCGGGGGACCCAAAAAGGGGACAGTTTAGAATGACTGTAAACTAAACGTTCAAATGGGTTTTAAAAACTTTGGAAACTGCTGCTAAATGAACAGAATGAAGGATGTGAAATTATCATAAAAGTCATTGTGCACAGTTGCTCTACATGTGCTGCCCTTCTTAGAATGGAAGGAAGAGATAGAAATTGTCTGAACCTCCAGTACAGTAGATTCTTCTGTTGCCTCTGCAAAGTTGCACCCACCAAAACACAACAAAATGATAGTAACATTAGATTTTGTGGGTCATGCTTTCAAGTCTTTTACTTTGATTCAGCAATTATTATTTATCTTTGTTCGCCATTTTTTGCAGGTACATGTTTATTTTTATGATAAATATTATATTTCAACAGCTTGAAGAGTGGACATTCCATGTGTCTGGAGTTGGCCTCATTCCTCAACCTATGGATCCAGCAAGCATAAGTGCTAGGGTTGGCAGTTTGGCCTCCATCATCATCTCTTTTAAGAATCCTACAAATGAACATGTTCTCATTGATGTTATTCTTACCGGTAAAGTATTTTTTTTATTGTCATTTAAAAATAACGGTATAATTATTTCAGAACTGCAATGGATTAATTGAATTAAATACATCACACTGCTAAAGGTTAGACGTATAATAATGCAATAGGTAAAATGAGCATGCTTCACTGTTTAATAATGATGAATATCTCAATACATTTTCTGTCTCCAAATCATAATGAAAATTAATAGCTGCAAAAGAATGTGGATAAAAGTTTTCATTGGAGCAGTTTGAGTTTCTAGGGGTTAAAGGACATTATCATTTGGCAGCTAGAAGAAGCAGCTGCACATTTATTAGTTCCCATAATTGTATTTTCTTTTCACTTGACATCAAAGATGAAATAGTGTATGTGTAATAAACAGATTTATAGACAGACTGTTTTTTTGTAGTCATTTATATGTTGCATGTTTCAAGCCCAAAGAGTGGTCCCATTACATGTTTAACAACTAATAAAGTGTTATAAAAAAAAATCTTCAGTGAGATTCTGAACAAACTTTTCATCTTGATAAATACACAAATATGTTTGCCAGCTTCAACAGCTTTGGTGGTTAGACAATGACAGTACCAGGTGCTGCAATGCAGTATAACTTGGTTATACTGTATATATTATATAATCATGCATACGGGGACACATGTTTATTTAGGCTTTCATATGAATCTGAGAACATAAAAAGCTACATAGTGAAATGTAAGGCTGTATCATCTTTTAAGGCTATAAAACTCATATAAGCGTATAGTTTGACCTTTCTAAGGAGGCAATAAGCAATGTGCACAGTGGCATGATCTCATAGTAACTAATAAAATCATCTTTTATTTTTCTGACTGCAGTTAATTGTTGGATAAGATCAGTAAAAAAATCAAGGAGTGCAGTTTTTGTGCTTCTCTTAGGAAGATCTCAACGTCACTTTAAAAACAGAAGTATTTGTTTTTATAGTGAAGGTATCAGGAAAAAGTGTAGTTGCCTGGATGCTTTTCTGACCCACTACACAATTTTGTTGCAGATCAGAATTGTCAGAGAGAATGCAGAAGCCCTTAACTGCATACATTTTTTGGGTCAAGGTACTGAGGCAAGAAGGTCAACAAAACAGCCAGGCAACTAGCATTTTAAGGAATGGAAGGTTAGCTTAGGCAGCTGCTGTATTTAATTAAATATGGGCCAGCATGTATTATACCCATTGCCAGAGGAGGTTATGTTTTGCACAGACATGTATTTTAATGAGTGGGATGCTATACATTGATCAGTCATAACCTTATGACCACTTACTTGTTAGGTGAATAACTTTGACTATCTCATTACAATGGCATCTGAAAGTCACTGGATGTATTAGGCAGCAAGTAAACATATTGTCACTGAAGTTGATGTGTTGAAAGCCAAAAAAATGGTGCATCATAGTTTGTTGTGTATGGGGCTGCAGAGGTGTAGACCAGTCAGGGTGCCCATGCTGACCCGTGTCCATAGCCAAAAGTGCCTACAATAGGCACATGAGTATCAGAACTGGACCACGGAGCAATGGAAACAGGTGGCCTGGAATGATGAATCAAATTTTCTTTTACATCATGGTACCTTCATGGAAATGTATTTCCTTATGGCAGTGGCCTCCTACATCAAGACAATGCATCCTGCCTCACTGCAAAAATTACTCAAGAATGGTTTAGTTACATAGTTACATAGTTACATAGTTAGTGAGGTTGAAAAAAGACATCAGTCCATCCAGTTCAACCTATGATGTGTGTGTGTGTTTGCTTTTAACCATACATTGTATACCCCTGTATGTTGTGGTCTTTAAGGTGCCCATCTAATAGTTTTTTGAAACTATCAATGCTCCCTTCTGATACGACTGCTTGTGGAAGAGAATTCCACATCCTTACCGCCCTTACAGTGAAGAACCCCTTACGCATTTTAAGGTTGAACCGCCTTTCCTCTAGTTTTAGTGAGTGGCCACGTGTCTTATTGTATTTCCTTACTCTGAATAGTTTGTTCCTTATGCTAGGGTCGCCAGTACAGTATTTGTACATTGATATCATATCCCCCCTCAAACGTCTCTTCTCTAGAGAGAATAGGTTCAGTGCTTGTAGTCTTTCCTCATAGCTGATGTCCTCCATTCCCCTAATTATTTTTGTTGCCCTTCTCTGGACTCTTTCCAATTCCAGCACATCCTTCCTGAGAACCGGTGCCCAGAACTGGACAGCATACTCCAGATGTGGCCGGACCAGAGTCTTGTAGAGCGGGAGAATAATCTCTTTATTTCTGGAGTGAATCCCCTTTTTTATACATCCCAGTATTCTGTTGGCTTTGCTTGCAGCTGCTTGGCATTGCATGCCACTGCCAAGCCTGTTGTCAACCAGTACCCCCAAGTCTTTTTCCATCCTAGACTCCCCCAGAGGTTCCCCCCCCCTAGTGAGTAGCTTGCTTTCTGGTTTCTGGCCCCCAAGTACATTACTTTACATTTATCAACATTAAACCTCATCTGCCATGTAGTTGCCCACCCCGTTATTTTGTTCAGGTCCGCTTGTAAGGTTTCCACATCCTGCATAGAAGATATTGGCATGCTTAGTCTAGTATCATCCGCAAATGCTGAGATTGTACTAGATATCCCCTCCTCTAGATCATTTATTAATAAATTAAACAGGATTGGTCCCAGGACCGAACCCTGGGGGACCCCACTTTCCACACCCGCCCAATCCGAGTATTCCCCATTAATCATCACCCTCTGGACTCTCCCCTGGAGCCAGTTCTCTATCCAGGTACTCACCTTATGGTCCATACCTACCTTCCTTAGTTTGTACAGTAAGCGTTTGTGGGGAACGGTGTCAAAGGCCTTTGCAAAGTCCAGATACACCACATCCACAGGCTTACCTTTATCTAGGTGGCAGCTCACTTCATCGTAGAAGGTTAATAGATTGGTTTGGCAAGAACGATTTTTCATAAATCCATGCTGATTACTACTAATTATATTGTTTTCATTACTAAAGTCTTGTATGTGGTCCCTTAACATCCCCTCCAAAATCTTGCAGACTACAGATGTTAGGCTGACAGGTCTATAGTTACCCGGGATACACCTCGGCCCCTTTTTAAATATTGGTACTACGTTGGCCTTTTTCCAATCTGCTGGCACCATACCCGTCTGTAAACTATCCTTAAAGATCAAGAATAATGGTCTGGCAATCACCTGGCTGAGCTCTTTAAGAACCCCCGGGTGCAAGCCATCCGGTCCCGGTGATTTATTTATGTTAAGTTTCTCAAGTTTAGTTCTAAGTCTATCTTCTGTTAGCCATGGGGGTACTTCCTGAGGTGTGTTGTTTAGTTTGGCCTTACAAGCTGGGTTCGTGTAGCCCCCCGATTCTTTTGTGAAGACTGAAGAGAAGTAATTATTTAACACTTCCGCCTTTTCCCTGTCCTCAGTGGCCATATTTACTTTGTCATCTTTTATGGGGCCAATGTGTTCTGACCTCGCTTGCTTACTGTTTATTTACTTAAAGAACTTCTTGGGGTTCTTTTTATTCTCTTCCGCTATATGTCTCTCGTGTTCTATTTTAGCCGCCCTGATTTCATCTTTACATTTCTTATTACACTCTTTGTAATGCTTAAATGCTGCCAATGACCCCTCAGCCTTGTATTTTTTGAAAGCCTTTCCTTTAGCACTAATATGCATTTTTATGTTGGAGTTTAGCCACCCAGGGTTTAATTTTGCTCTTTTAAATTTATTTCCCTTTGGAATGCACTGGTCAATCCCCTTGTTAAGTATGCTCTTGAAGCACTCCCATTTTTCCTCCGTGTTCTTTGTTCCCAGGGTTCTATCCCATTTGATATTTTCTAGCAGCGAGCACAGTTTTGGGAAATTGGCTCTTTTGAAATTCAGCGTCCTAATATTACCCCTCTGTTTCCTATTACTGTAATTAATACTGAAACGTATTGACCTATGGTCACTGTTTCCTAAGTTCTCCCGTATTTCTAAATCCGTGAGCAGGTCTGTATTATTGGTAATCAGTAGGTCAAGTACCGCATTGTTTCTTGTCGGTGCATTCACCATCTGACCCATGAAATTGTCCTGCAAAACATTTAGGAACTGCCTAGCCTTGGCTGAATGCGCGGTTCCTTCTGCCCAGTCTATATCAGGATAATTAAAGTCCCCCATTATAATGAGATTTCCCATCCTAGCTGCCAATCCTATCTGTAAAATGAGGTCCGCCTCTCCCTCCCCCCTTAGGTTGGGGGGCCTATAGCATACGCCCAATATTACCTTCCCCACTGTGCCTTCCCTTTAAAGCTCTACCCATAGGGATTCTGCCTCGTCCTTAGCTCCATTATTAATATCATTCCTCATATTTACCTGTATACTGTTCTTAATATACAGACATACCCCTCCCCCTTTTTTACCTTCTCTATCTCTGCGATAAAGGGAATACCCCTGAATGGTCGCCATCCAGTCATGAGAGCTGTCAAACCAAGTCTCAGTTATCCCCACAAAATCTAAATCCTCCTCAAACATCAGCAGCTCCAGCTCTCCCATCTTGTTGGCCAGGCTTCTGGCATTGGTATACAAACCTCTTAATTTTGAGCGGCTACATATATCCTCATTTGATGTTTTTAGGCTGCTCTCCTGATTTTTCCCCATACCCATCCTGGGTATAGGAGCTCCGTACATCCTACCGCTAGTGCCCCCATTTCTGCCCTCTGCAACTTGCTTTCCCCTGGCTAGTTCTACATCTGCACCCTCCCCCCCATCACCTAGTTTAAAAGGTTTGAGGAAAACTAAAGAAAATTCAGCCTCTAAATTCTCCAGATCTCAATCCATTGAGCATCTGTGGGATGTTCTAAAAAAACAAGTCCAATCCATGGAGACCCCACCTTGTAACTTACAGGACTTAAATGATCCACTATGAATGCCTTTGGCCTGATTCACACCTATGCAGGTTGCAGTTTGCATATTCCAGGTGCATTTTGAGTTTTTCAATACAGGTTTTTGATCCATTGAAGTCTATGCAATCAAAAACCAGAAAAAAGTCCCTGGCCCTTTACATAAAATGCATAGATGTGAACGTGGCCCATAGGAAAACATTTTAAATGAACTGTAATGTGTTTCTGCAAAACTGAAATTACGCTAAAAATGCATAGGTGTGAACCAGACCTTCGTGCCAGCCACCACAGTATACCTTCAGAGGTCTAGTGGCATGCATGCAAGCAGCAACAGGTCAGGTATTTTATGACAGAAACAAGGGACCGACTCAATATTATATTGGTCAGCATATTGTTATGGCTGGTCTGGGTTTATATTTAAGATATTTAAACTAAATACATTTAGGTGTGGCCTTAGGTAAATTGATCTTGTTAGGAGAGTGAAATGTGATCCTTTTCTTTCAGCTGCCCCTTTAGCTGAATGCTCAGCCATTCTCTTCCAGCCTAGCAATTATTCTGCACTGTCACCTACACTCCTCCTAGCTGTCTAGCAGGAGGCATCTCTATTGATATGCAACACCAGGCATTGCCTGTCCGGTGCCCTGATTGGTCAGCTGGAGGCATCCACATTGATAGGCAGTAGCTGGCCTGTTCCATAGCCCCTGTCCATATTTGTTGATGTTGGCACCTTATGTGAAGATCACAAGCCCAGAACTCTAGGATTGTGATAGTGTTCTCTACTTGGCTGCTGTACTCCCCTAGCTTGTTCATGAACATCTTGTCATTTCTGGATTCTCCTGTTGCTGACCCCTTTGTTTGAATAACAGATTACTCTCTGATTGATGCCTGCCCTGACTCTTGCTTGGATAATAGACTACTCTCTCCGATTGCCTTCTGCCCTGACACTTGCTTGAATAACAGACTACTCACATTTTTTGGCAGCACATCACACCTTGGTGTATTGCCAAATGCTGTGCTGCCAGGCATGTCTGTCCACAAGGCGCATTGGGATGCCATTCAAATCAATGGCACCATAACATATCAATGCACCTAATTTTCTCTTTTTTATGTTTCCTATTCTAAGGCAGGGTAGGAAAATTGTTCCATTGAAATGTACAACGTTTCTACTTTGTCCAGGTTAAGTACAAATGGTATCTCTGGGAAAACGTCATGGCTATCTGCATATGTTTGCAGGGCATGATTAAGAGCACCATGGGTTTGGTGCAAAGGATTTGATGGGCCTTTTTATGGAAATAAAATGTTGCAGCTCTCCTCTTACTGGCCTCCCTCCTGCTTTTCCAGGAGCCTGTGCTGGTGTGCCCCAAACTTGAAAAGGTGCAGCCGCACAGGCCTAATTTAATTTGGCATTTAATTTGCCAGGCTTCTGTAAGGGCCATGCTCCCTGAGGAGAAATGGTGCAATCGCACAGGTCCAACACTATGGAAGCCCTGGGCTTCCGTAAGAGCCTTTCATCAGGATGCACAGAAGGAGCGCAGCTGTGCAGGCCTAATACAACACTACAGAAGCCGAATACCAAGCCACCCATCACCACCACGTAATAATCCCACCACCCAGTGCCAGGACAAGGTCATCCAGTGCCCTGGGCAAGCATGCCAAACTGCACTTTCCCCTGTGCTGGGCTGTTGCACATGACCAAGGATGTTACCCATGCCTGATAACCACACATGATCATAATGCCTAGGTATAGGGTGCAGAGGTCAGAATTTGATATATTACAAAGTACCTGCCTGACCCGTGTCTTTTCTGACTTTCTCCTTCATAATAAAAGTTTAAATCCCAACTCCAGGAAAATAAAAATAAATCCACCCTTGCAGTGGGGCCCCCGTACTGAATGGGTTAAATGCTCATTTAGTCTAAGGATTATAGCAGTATTTCTCAGCCTTTTTGCCTTCGGGAAACCCTTGGCAAAAAGTTTAAGATCTCAGGGAACCCTTGGCAAAAAGTTTAAGATCTCGGGGAACACCTGAAAAAAAATTCAGATCTACAGCTAATGGAACATTGGATCTGATCAACGAGCTGTATATATAACAGCAATAAAGAAAGAGTATGAAATAATAGATAATATTAAATAATTTAATAGAATAAATATTGTAAAAAAAAAAAAACACTTACCTCCTTAATGTGAAACTTGGGCTTGCTTTTTTTCTGCACAGATGCCTAATTCTGCGTCAAAACTGAGATAAGCACACACAAATTTAATCTTCAGTTGAAATTAAAATATTTCGTTCCTTGATCTTGATGCTTGTTAAACAGGAAAATGCTTTCTCACACATGTAGGAAGTATAAAACTGCAACAAAACATTCAATGCCTTTCTGTAAATGGCAGGATACTCTTCTTTGACTGAAATCCAGAATTTGTCCAGGGATATATCATCAAACCGTATCCTGAGGGTACGAGCAGACTGAAAATTACAAATTTCTTCCTGTTCTTTTAAATTTAGGTTCTCTTACTGAACAGAAGACTCAGAGAAAGGGTTCCTCACCCAATCATAAATTTGCGTTTAAAGAGAAGGAAAATAATATTCAATTTTTCTCTGCAATACATCCAGGTGGCATTCAATTACACTTTAAACTTGCTGGTATCCTTCCTCACTTCCAAGGCCAAGCAACAGAGGAAACATTTCCAGATTTCCTTTAACAACATGGCTTTTCCAAAGATTCAGCTTCCTTTTGAATCCAAGTATCCCTTCACTTGAAGTCAGGATATTTTCTTCAGAACCTTGCAGAGACTTGTTCAGTAGGTTCATGTGATTAAAAAAAATTCAGCTAAATATGACAGTTTCTGCAGTCATTCTTTATCTTCATAGCACTCCGCAATATCTGACCTACTTATTTTTTGAAAGTACTCCTTTAGTTCTTTCAGCTCACTCTGTGGAGAAATCGTCCTCTGCTAAGCCACCTGATTTCTGTATGTAGCAGGAGATTTACGTGGTCCTTCCCCATGCTTCCACAAAGCTTTTGAAACATTCTTGAGTGAACTGGTCTTTGTTTAAAAAAGTTCACAGTTTTTGTCACACCATCCAGAACACTTTTCAGTTCAGATCCAAGAGTTTTGGACATGAGTACTTCTCTATGAATAAAGTAGTGTGTTATGACAACATTAAGGTTTTCCTTTTTTACAAGTGAGGAAAAGCCTATCATTGAGCCAACCATTGTGGGACACCATCGGTACAGATTCCAATGCAACCATTCCAAGACAGGCCTTGTGATTCCAGATAGACAGACAAAACATTAAATATATCTTGACCCTTGATTGTTTCAGGCAGCTCTTTGCGGCAGAAAAAGTTTCCTTGAATTTCACCACTATTTTCAAATCGTACAAATGCTCCAAGATGGCATGCATTGGTGATATCAGTGGACTCCTCAACCTGAATAGAGTTGTTTTTTTAAGGATATCACACAAGAGCTCTTCAACATCATGTGACATGTCGTCAATATGCAGACTCTTTGTACTGTCTGAGAGTGGAACCTTTTTAATTTCCTACATTGTAGCTGCTCCTAGCATGTGATTTACAATAATTTTACATCCTGGCATTATTATATTCTCACCAACTGTGTGACTTTTTCTTTTCTGGGTAATAATTTCGGCCACCAAATAGCTTGCTTCCTGTGCCTTTTTACTTATGGAGACTTTTTTAACCACTTAAGCCCCGGAAGATTTAACCCCCTTCCCGACCAGGGCCTATTTTGCGATTCGGCACTGCGTGATTTTAACAGACAATTGCGCGGTCGTGCGACGCTGTACCCAAATGAAATTGACGTCCTTTTTTCCCACAAACAGAGCTTTCTTTTGGTGGTATTTGATCACCTGTGCGATTTTTTTATTTTTTTGATCATGCGCTATAAACAAAAAAAGAGTGACAATTTTGCAAAAATAACAATATTTTTCACATTTTTTTATATGAAATTCCCCCCAAAAAATGTAAAAATCAAAATTTTTTTAACATTTTAGGCCAATTTGTTTTCTGCTACATATGTTTGGTAAAAAAAAATCGTATTTTGATTGGTTTGCGCAAAAGTTATTGCGTTTACTAACTAAGGGAAAGATTTTTGTAATTTTTGTTGTTTTTTTTAAAACGAGTAATGGCGGCGATCTGCAATTTTTTTTGCAGGACTGCAACATTGCGGCGGACAGATCGGACCCTTGACTGACATTTTTGACACTTTTGGGGGTACCAGTGACATTACTACAGTAATCAGTGCTATACATATGCACTGTTACTGTAAAAATGACACTGGCAGGGAAGGGGTTAACTTTATTTGAGAAGGAGGGGTTAAGTGTGTCCCTAGGGGCGTGCTTCTTACTGTGATCGGATGTGGCTGTGTGTGTAAATGCAGAGAAATTCGATCCTGCATAGCAGGACCATATGATCTCTGCACTTACACAGGGGAGAATGACAGGCGGCTTTGTTTACATTAGCCGCCTGCCTTTCTCCTGCTGTACCGGACGCTCGCGAGTGAGCGGCGGACATCGGGTCTGCTGCTCACACACGCAGGGGGGGGGTCCGTGAACGAGCGGGGGCGGGAGCGCGCCTCCAGCGGCACGTGCTCGCCCCCTAGAGCCTCACAGGCTAGCGACGTAGTACTACGTCGCTTTGCCTGTGAGGGGCTGACTGCCGACGTAAATAGTCGTGCGGCGGTCGGCAGGAGGTTAACAAAAGCTACACTTTGCTTGTTTTGAGATTGCAATAGCCTTTTGAAATAATCAGCACCTTTAGATACCAAATGGCCATGGTTTGTAGTAGTGTCTTTTCAGTTTTGCCGGAGCAATTGCTGTATCTGTAAGTTGTTTGCCACAGATAAGGCACAATGGAAAAACCCATAGTTAGGTAACTTTCACTGTAAAGGCAGACTTTTTGGGGTCAAGCACTGTGCTGGTGCATGCAAAGGACTCAGAATGTTGTAATTCTTCCTCACTGGCCTTATCAGAATTTTCTGTAGTAGAAGATGAAGGTGTACTATCCTCCTGTACCTCACTCCTTCTCCTCCCCAAAACACCACATTGGACCTTGAGCCATTTTGTTTTTAAAACAACTAATAAAAAAAACACAATAGTATACTTCTGTAAATCCTATCACTATACTATCACTAATAACTATGCATTATACAGCAAAAGTCTTTCTGCAATGCAAATATTACACAAATCTGGTTCTCAGTGCTAAAGCTACACTGCAATGCTGCTCAGTGCAAAATATACTTTGCAATGCAAAATATCAATACAGTTAAAAAAACTCAAATTATATGCACCTGTCTCTGCAAGGGCACAAAGAAATGTATTTTCTGTTGTCACAGCTACAGTACAGTTCTGGGGGTTATCAGAGCACAGTGCAATGTGGAAGGTCACCAGGGCACAAAGAAAACTTTTTCTGTGTGCCCCGTTGACAGCACAGCACTGGTATCACGTATGTACACATTTTTCTGCATAGAAATCCCACAGTCGGGGGTGTGGCTTGGTCCCGATCCAAGATGGCTGCTTAGCTCCGAGCTCCTGCACCTCAAGGCCTGATCCCTTTTATAGTCAGCCCGTATACCCCTATAATTAGTGCTGAAAATATGGGGAGTACCTCTAGGAGCTCCTCGGCCACCCGCTCCCGCTCTCCCCGGGAGCCAGAGACGCAGGTTGGCCGTACAATCCCCGAGATCTTCCGCACGCAACCCAGGGAGACGCCGCGGCCTACCTCTTCTTCCTCACAGCACTCCCGCTCCCGCTCCCCGAGCAGAATTCCTCAGACAGCGAGAGCCCACTCACCTTCTCCTGATGCCATCAGACGCCCACCTTCTGTCTCCTTCGCTGACCTGCAGATGATTGCGGCCGATATTAAGTCGGATATCAAAGCCTCTCTCTCTACTGCGATCGCGGAGCTTCGGAGTGACTTTCAGGCCATGTCGCTGCGGATGGAGGAGGTGGAAACTACTACGGCCCGCCATGATGCCTCCCTCTGTCACGTACAGCAGGTCACGGAGTCTCATGCTGCCCTTCTTCGTGACCTGAACCGCCACGTTGAGGACCTGGATAACCGGGGGCGTCGCAAGAACTTGAGAGTCAGGGGTGTTCCTGAAAGTGTGGAGCATCAGAACCTCCCGCAAGCGATCTCCTCTATCTGTAATAACCTGCTGGGTAGGCCCCCTGACTCCCCCATCCGGATGGAGCGTATCCATAGAGCCCTTCGCCCCCGGGGGAGAGATACTGACCCGCCGCGGGATGTAATCTGCTGCCTGGCCGAATTCCAACTCAAGGAGGATGTGCTTCGCAACGCTCGCATTAGACAGCATATCTCCTACCAGGGATCGGAGATCAAGCTGTACCAGGACTTGTCTAATGTGACTTTACAACGGAGAAGGGAACTGCGCCCTCTTCTGGATGAATTGCGCTCCTGAGCCATTGTCTACCGGTGGAAATTCCCGCTTGGCCTTTCCGCCACTTCACAAGGCCGCACGGCTCTACTGCGGGTTCCGGAGGATCTAGAGCATTTCTGCGCCACCCTTGGTATCCCATATGTTCCCCTGCCTGACTGGTACAGTGAGTTCCGCACATCGCCATTACAACGAGCCACTTCCATGGAGGGCATACAGCCGGCTGGCAATTATGCCCTCGGCAGGCGCAGGGCACACCCCTCCTCCCCACCTCCTGCTGGTAGAGATGGTGCCCCGCAAAATGGAAGTCCCACTGCATCTCCAGATCATAGGAGGGCGAGGCACACGCCGTGACTGCAGCGCTCTACTTGTTCGTGAGTACCTGTCTCCCCAGTGTCCTGCACTGTGCCTTATTGCTACCGTTGTAGCTGTTTAACTGCCCTTATGGTTGCCTGCCCAGTGACTCTCTTGGAACTGACCCTTGTTATTGATGTTTAACTTGCTCTTCTCTGCCTGGAAGTGCCCGGTCCCGGGACCTGGACTTTGCATGGGATTGGATTGACTATGTCACCGCTGCACATCAGCTGCTGCTGGACGTACTCACCATCTCTCCCTGTTCCTGCTGTCTGATGCTTTGCCCCCCGGATGCCGGCTGTTGTTTTTGACCATCCTCCCCCCCCCCATCTCCCTCCACCCGATGTCAGCCCGAGGAGTCTAGTGTTATGTGCATCTTGTCATTGTATCATCTATGCCCTCTGCCTTCTGAGTGACCCCTCCGCACGCTTTGCACTATGCCCTGCACTGGATGACGTTTGCCCTCTCTGCGGACTGCCTCTGATGGACATCTGGACCCGGCCGGAGTGATGCCCTTTTCTGGAATGACGGGGACTGGACACTGTCTTTGCTCCCCGAGTTCGGTTGGACCTCTTCGCTGCTGCTTTGCTCCAGGTTCCCTGGCTTAGTTTTATTTTTGTTTATTTTGCTCCCTTTTATTTCCCCCCCCCCTTTTTTTGTTTTAATACTGACTGTGGGTACTTGTATACTGTTGCGGGTTTGAATGGACTCTTTCCTCCTGCTCTCCCCCCTTTCCTGACACAGGGTATCTTCTCATCTATAACGTGCTGGATACTGTATTGTCATTGGTGGGATTTGGGATGTTGTGAGGGGAGGGGGGGTGAAGTAACTATGGGCCGGGGGAATGTCCTACTGTTTGTGATTGTCGGTCATCTTCCCCTTCGTACTGACCATCGGCGCCCCCTTTGTTTTTGGGTGCCGCTTGGTCCTATTTTGGGGATTTTGCCGCTCTATTGGAGGTCCTTGTCAGCGGCTCTGTTTGGTCGGACCGGTGGTCCCTGAGGGTTCCTGGGATGCTGTGCGGCCGGGGATCCCCTTCTCCAGGATTTTCCTGGTGGGGGGTGTCCCTGGTGCTGTTCTGAGGAAGGTCCACTGGACCCCTGCATATGTTCTTGCCAACCATTGCCGCTTCCGGTACCCGGGTTTATCCATCACTGATACTGCTAATTTTGTTCCGGATAGGTCTGGGATTTTAATGTCGGGTTCAGAGTTATTGGGCAGGATGTACTTGTTTACTGTTGTTGAGTACTATGTTTATGCCTCCCCCTTTTTTGTGCCTCCACAGACACTGGCCTTTGACGGGTACCTCCTCCTCACGCAGTTGAGGGGTCCCCTATGTCCCCTAGGGGGTTCCCATTGCCTTGTCCTGCGCCTTGCGCCTCCTCCCTATGCCTCTCTTTCCCCTGCGGGATCAATTGCACTGACGACTTACGTGCTCCCTACTGCCCCCTCCCTGTTGATCTCAGGTTTTCTGTAGAGCTATTGCTCCTCTCACTTCCCTGCCCCCCCCATATTTGTCTATCACCACCGGGCTATCTTCCTTGCTACTACTGGCCATGTGGGTGCTTGGTGCTGCATCCCGTCTTCGATCCTCTTCCTTCCACACTCGCCAACGGTTGGGGCTTGCCTCTTCCGACTCTATTCCGATTGCTCCCTGCCACAATCCTCCCCAGTGGGTGCCTTAGCCGGTCTAATTGCATCCCCGGATATCATCCTTGTCCTTCCCCTCCTCCCCTTCTTCTTTTCTCTCCTACCTACCTCTGTCTGATTCCGCTTATCTCTAGCTTTATTTTACTGCTCTCTCTCCACCCCCCCTTTTTTTTTTATTATTCTCCCCTATCCTTCATCATGTCACATACTCCCCAAATCCGCTCCCCCACCCAGCGGTTGAAATTGTTTTCTTTCAACGCCAAGGGTCTCAACACCCCACAGAAAAGGTCTACTGTCCTGACCCATATGCGTCGCCTCGGGGCTGATGTTATATTCCTACAGGAGACCCATTTTCGCTCTGATGCCATCCCCAGATGCCATAACAAACATTATCCTACTGTTTTCCACGCCACCTCCGCAGACTCTAAAACTAAAGGGGTTTCGATTCTGCTTGCCAGATCTCTGCCATTCACTGTCTCAGACTCTGTAGCGGATGCTCAGGGTCGTTACCTTTTTCTTACGGGATCTCTGAACAATAGGATAATCACTTTCGCTAATGTTTACAGTCTTAATTCCTCCCAGGTGCCTTTCTTCCGGTCCGTGGTGGCGGATCTTGTTCCTTTTATGAAGGGCACACTGATTTTCGGGGGGGACTTCAATGTCCCCTTAGATCCCCTGATTGACACCTCCTCGGGCACCTCCTGCCTTCCCTACAGGGCGCTGAAGCAACTCAAGCTGTGTCTCCAGGAACTTCTTCATGATTCCTGGCGCTCTCTACATGCCCAAGATAAGGATTTTACCTTTTTTTCTCCGCTCCATCAGAAATATTCCAGAATTGATTATCTTTGTGTGTCCCAAGATGCCTTACACTTTCTTTCTGAGGCCGCGATCGAACCCTCTGTCCTCTCAGACCATCACCCTGTCACGATGACATTGTCTTTGCCACTTTCCACCCCTCGTGATAAAGCCTGGAGGCTGGATGCTTCCCTGCTGACGGACCCCGTTCGAATCTCAGAAATCCGCTCCACCATTGCCGACTATTTTCGGCTTAACGCTACTCCCGATACGTCTTTGGTAACCCAGTGGGCGGCGCATAAATGTGTAGTCAGAGGTAAGTTAATCGCTCTCTCCTCCGCTGTCCGGAAACAACGGGAAGCGACTGTCTCTGCGTACTTGCAGAAAATACGCGACTTGGAGCGCATGCACAAGAGAACGTTGGCCCAGGCCACCCACTCTGAGCTGTTGGAGGTTTAGAGGTCTGCTCCAAGCTGAGCTAGATCGGAAAACACGCAGGAATTTTCTGTTGTCCCAGAAGGTATTTTACGAATATGGTAACAAGAGTGGCCGTATTCTGGCGAGAGTGTTGCATGCCCGGAAGGCTAAAACTGTGGTCCACCACCTTCGCTCCAACTCTGGAGTGAGGGTCTCGACTAATGGCGCCATTGCTGCAGAATTTGAGAAATATTACCGTCGCCTTTACAACTTACCGCGGGAAGGACCTCAGGCTTCTAGTTCCCCCTCGAGACACACTCTTATTGCTGATTTTCTGAGCGAAAACATAACTCAGACCGTCACTCCCGATTGCCAGTCCAGCTTGGAGGCCCCGCTTTCTCTCCTCGAATGGACTACTGCACTTAAGCAACTTAAGCCCAATAAAAGTCCGGGTCCTGACGGTCTGACTGCAGCTTACTATAAATCCTTCGCAGACTTACTGGCCACCCCGTTTCTAGCGCCTTTTAATTCCGTTTCCCCTGACCAACCGTTATCTCTTGTATGCTCGAAGCCCACATTGTTGTCATTCCAAAGGAGGGGAAGGATCCTTCCTCCCCGTCCAACTTCCGGCCAATATCTTTGTTGAACGTGGATGTGAAGATTTTTGCAAAAATCATGGCGAACCGACTGCTCCCGTTGCTGTCCACGGGCATTCACCTCGATCAAGTCGGTTTTATCCCTGGTCGCATGGCCAGGGATAACACCGTCAAGGCTATTAACCTTCACCATGTTCTTTCTACTACTAAACAACGGGGGTTCTTGCTTTCTTTGGATGCGGAGAAGGCATTCGACAGGGTCTCGTGGGATTATATGGAAGCTACTCTGTCTGCCTTGGGCTTGGGCCCTCGTATGATGAGCCTTCTGATGTCTCTTTATGTAAATCTGCAAACCCGTGTTAGGGTTAACGACACCCTGTCGAATGCCTTCCCCATCCATAATGGCACTAGACAGGGATGCCCCCTGTCCCCATTGCTCTTTGTCCTCACGTTGGAGCCCTTTCTGAATCGCCTCAGGAACAACGAGAACATTCATGGAGTTCGGTTTGCCGGAAAGGAATATAAGGTTGCTGCTTACGCAGATGACCTTTTATTGTTCTTGACAGACCTCCTCACAACGCTACTGTTGGTGCTGCTAGAGTTCCGTCGGTTCGCAACTGTGTCTAATCTGAAGATTAATTTTGCTAAGTCTTTCGCCCTGAATGTTTCCTTGTCCCAGAGGGAGGTGCTCCATTGTGTAGACAATTTCCAATTTGTGTGGCGGCCGGATTCCATTACGTACTTGGACATTCAGATTCCGAGTAACCTGCTAGACCTGTTCGACCGCAACTTTCCCCCGATTCTCTACTCTCATGGACGAAGTTGACTCTCTCATGGTTCGGCAGGGCTGCAGTGTTGAAGATGAATGTCTTGCCGAGACTGTTGTATGTTCTTCAAACTGTACCCATTACGCTGCCTACCTGGTTCTTCCGTAATTACAAGCAATTGATCTCTGCTTTCCTTTGGAGTGACAAACATCACCGCATTCACTATGACCACCTCTCTTTGCCTAAGAGTAAGGGAGGCATTGGCCTCCCGGACATTAGAAAATACCACGCTGCGTGCCACCTTACGCGGGTGGTCGACTGGAACATGCATAACTCCCACAAGGATTGGGTGTCTCTCGAGCGGGGTTTCAGTACGCTTGATCTACGCACTGTACCTTGGCTACAAACCGTTCATATCCCTCCCGCTCTCCAGTCTCATCCTCTGATCGGTTCGAATATTTGTTCCTTCCACGCCACGTGCAAAGCTACTGCTATATCTGCTGTTCCGGGGCCAATGACCCCGTTGCGCCTTAACCCTGACTTTCCTCCGGGCATGCACCGCCACTACCTCTTACAGAACTGGCCTCAGGATAGACTACGTTTTCACCACCTATGCGATGGTGACGAGATCCTAACAGCTCCCTCCATTGCAGAGAGGGTACGGAAGCCTCCCATACCGCCTTGGTCATTCTTCCTTCTCAGCCAGTACATCACTGCACTCTTGCGTAAGTATCCTTGTAAGGCCTCCCCCACCACCTTTGACGAGCTCTGTCAGCAGGAGGATAGTGATGTCATGAACCTAAAATTCGCCGTTCGCGAATGGCGAACGCGAACATCGGCAAATGTTCGCGAACCGGGCGAACCGCCATAGACTTCAATAGGCAGGCGAATTTTAAAACACACAGGGACTCTTTCTGGCCACAATAGTGATGGAAAAGTTGTTTCAAGGGGACTAACACCTGGACTGTGGCATGCCGGAGGGGGATCCATGGCAAAACTCCCATGGAAAATTACGTAGTTGACGCAGAGTCGGGTTTTGATCCATAAAGGGCATAAATCACCTAACATTCCTAAATTGTTTGGAATAACGTGCTTTAAAACATCCAGTATGTGAATACGATCAGGTATGATGTTGTATCGGTCAAGTAGTGTAAGGGTTACGCCCGCTTCACAGTGACAGACCAAACTCTGACAGACCAAACTCCCCGTTTAACAGTCAGTCAGTCCATTTGCACAACCGCAAACTCCCCATTTGCACAAGGTTGGATACCAAGCTAGCCATGTCCCGTTCCTTGTCCTCACTGACATCATTGAAGGTCTCTTCCTCCACCCAGCCACGTACAACACCAAGGGTCCCCGAAAGGTGAGAACAAGCCCCCTGGGACGCCTGCTGTGGCTGGTATTCCACCTCCTCAAAGCCACCTTCCTCCTCTGACTTCTCTTCTTCAGACTCCTCTCTCTGCGTTGCCACAGGTCCAGCAATTGACAACGACAAGGCTGCTTCTGGTGGTGATGGGGACCACAACTCTTCCTCTTCATGCTCATCTACAGCCTGATCCAGTACTCTTTGCAGGGCACGCTCCAGAAAAAACGCATATGGGATGAGGTCGATGATGTTGCCTTGGGTTCGACTGACCACCAGGTTTGTCACCTCCGCAAAAGGACGCATGAGCCTACAGCCATTGTTCATGAGCATTCAGTAACGCGGCCAAAAAATACCCAGCTCCGCAGAAATAATGAAAGAAAATGAATGTTTTTTCTATGAAAAATTATCCCGCGGATCGCTTTTGGTCTGTTCACAATGAAGCAACGACCTTATCATCTGGGGTGTGCCAACACACTCCTAGAGGTGATCGCTTCATTGTGATACGCAAGCCCCTTCACCACGACAAGGTAACGATCACAAAGGGGAATTGACACATGTATGTGCCTTTTTTTTTTTTGTTTTTTTGCAGCCACAGTGTAGCACCAGAGGCCAGAAAAATTAGGCATGTACACATGCATGAAAAAGTAGGTATTGTTGCAGCCGCTGCTTTAGCAGCGGCCTGAAAAATTGAGGTTTTCAAGGCAGAAAGTGCACTAAAACATTGCGGCTTGAACCGTAGTTGGTGGAGGAGACGTCACGTAAGTCTTCCGGCATGCAGAGAATGATTAAATACAGCAGCGTGTGGACCATTTTTAGCCCAAGGCATCTCAGTCATCACCAGGCCTTTTTTAGTCAAATGCATCCCCCACTGTCAGTCCCTTCGGGATCCATGCCTCATTCATCTTAATAAACGTGAGGTAATCAAGACTTTTTTGACCTAGGCGACTTCTCTTCTCAGTGACAATACCTCCTGCTGCGCTGAAGGTCCTTTCTGACAGCACACTTGAAGCGGGGCAGGCCAGAAGTTCAATGGCAAATTGGGATAGCTCAGGCCACAGGTCAAGCCTGCACACCCAGTAATCAAGGGGTTCATCGCTCCTGGGGTTCCATCAACTGTGTGCACTCCTGCTTTGAAAGTAGTGATTCCTGTAGGTAGGTTTTCAGTCCTAAAGCTGTAGTGTTGTCCCCTGATTTGTAACACAATCAGCCCTGCAAAACGTGGTAAATTGGTCATGTTAGTAAAGGGACAGAGAGCAGAACACAGGGGGGCACCAGGACAGAGCACAGGAGGTCAGTACAGGGCAGAAAAGGTTGACGTCAACATAGTACTTACAACAGTTGTTGCTTTTCTTTCCACTGCGTGCACTTCTGCTTTGGAACTACTGCTTTCTGTTGGTAGGTTTCTACCAAGTCCTGAAGCTGCAGTGTTTTCCCATGTTTTGTAACACCATCAGCCCTGCAGAAAGTGGTAAATTGGTCATGTCAGTAAAGGGACAGAGATCAGAGCACAGGGGGTAAGTACAGTGCAGTTGGGATACAGTGCATCAACATGGGGCCAAGGTGCTGTGGGGGGGAGGGGGAAGCAAACGCCTTTTCTTTTTAAAAAAATGTTGGCATAGGATTCCTTTTTAAATCTATACCAAACGCAGAGGGTTAGTTTCACATTTACATTTTTTTTTCTTTTTGAATGTCAGTTTTGCTGCAGCAGTTTCTATACACAGTACAAATGCACCAATTTACAGAAACATACATAGAAACATAGAATGTGTCGGCAGATAAGAACCATTTGGCCCATCTAGTCTGCCCAATATATCTGAATCCTATGAATAGTCCCTGGCCCTATCTTATATGAAGGATAGCCTTATGCCTATCCCATGCATGCTTAAACTCCTTCACTGTATTTGCAGCTACCACTTCTGCAGGAAGGTTATTCCATGCATCCACTACTCTCTCAGTAAAGTAGTACTTCCTCATATTACTTTTAAACCTTTGCCCCTCTAATTTAAAACCGTGTCCTCTTGTGGTAGTTTTTCTTCTTTTAAATATGCTCTCCTCCTTTACCGAGTTGATTCCCTTTATGTATTTAAAAGTTTCTATCATATCCCCTCTGTCTCTTCTTTCTTCCAAGCTATACATGTTAAGGTCCTTTTAACCTTTCCTGGTAAGTTTTTTCCTGCAATCCATGTACTAGTTTAGTAGCTCTTCTCTGAACTCTCTCTAGAGTATCTATATCCTTCTGGAGATATGGCCTCCAGTACTGCGCACAATACTCCAAGTGAGGTCTCACCAGTGTTCTGTACAGCGGCATAAGCACTTCTCTCTTTCTACTGCTTATACCTCTCCCTATACATCCAAGCATTCTGCTGGCATTTCATGCTGCTCTATTACATTGTCTTCCCACCTTTAAGTCTTCTGAAATAATTACTCCTAAATCCCTTTCCTCAGATACTGAGGTCAGGACTGTGTCAAATATTCTATATTCTGCCCTTGGGTTTTTACGCCCCAGGTGCATTATCTTGCACTTATCCACATTAAATTTCAGTTGCCAGAGTTCTGACCATTCTTCTAGTTTTCCTAAATCCTTTTCCATTTGGCGTTTCCCTCCAGTAACATCAACCCTGTTACATATCTTTGTGTCATCAGCAAAAAGACAAACCTTACCATCAAGGCCTTTTGCAATATCACTTATGAAGATATTAAACAAAATTGGTCCCAGTACAGATCCCTGAGGTACCCCACTGGTAACATGACCTTGTTCTGAATGTTCTCCATTGACTACAACCCTCTGTTGTCTGTCACTCAGCCACTGCCTAATCCACTCAACAATATGGGAGTCCATGCTCAATGACTGCAGTTTATTGATAAGTCTTCTATGTGGGACAGTGTCAAAAGCCTTACTAAAATCTAGATATGCAATGTCTACTGCACCTCCACCGTCTATTATTTTAGTCACCCAGTCAAAAAAATCTATAAGATTTGTTTGACATGATCTCCCTGAAGTAAACCCATGTTGTTTTTCATCTTGCAATCCATGGGATTTAAGATGTTCCACAATCCTATCCTTTAATAGGGTTTCCATTAATTTGCCTACTATTGATGTCAGACTCACTGGCAACTACAGGCAACTGAGGGGACCCCCCCCCCCCGGCACAATATTTAATGGAATTTTTCATTTTTATCATTTTACTTTAGGCATCATTGAAATCACTGCTCCTTTAAAAGCTATCTTTTTTAAACATTTTTGCATTGGTACATGTCCCCCAGGGCAGTACCTGAGCCCCAATATCCTTTTTATGGCCAATAACTTGCATATAAGCCTTCAAGGTGGGGACTTTTGATTTTTCAACGGGGTTTGTGGTTCGGGTACGAACTTTCGCGATGTTGTGACTTCTTGTGCGAACCGAACCGGGGGGGGGGGGGAGTTGTTCGGCCAATCTCAAGAATACACAGCTACCATCCATCCTCTGACATCATCTCTCTGCCCTGGGGTGAGCTCTGATGTCTGCTGGGCAGGAGGCAGTGATCAGGGCTGCTGTGCAATGTCCTCTTCTTGCCCCGCTCACCTGTACTGCTGCTCTTACTATGACAGTCAGCCCTTATACAGCCGGCCAGACTGGCAGGAACCCAAGGACAATAGAGACAGAGTATGTGCTTTATGGAACAGGTTGCTGCTGTAGAGTGGAAGCAGCCGGCTGGGCCTATATTTTAGGAAAAGGCCTGGAACTGCAGCTCCAATAGCCCCTATATTACTCCAGCCCTGTATGTTTGGAGAATAAACTCTTTAGCATCATATTTACAGTCCAATTCAGTTGGTACCTTTGAAAACCTATTGAATTTTGAAAATAAATTAGGTAAGTATTCAACTCATAAAAGTTTAAGTTTAATCTGCTTAGATGTTCCTTCCCTTGTTTATCCCTTCTCTCTTTATTAACATTCTAATACTAGTTTGAAATAAAACTATATTTTCATTATGCACCTTGTTTTGGAGCCAGTATTTTCATAACTGGATCTTTGTGCTTCTCTCTTCAGTGCAGTGCAGGCAGATCATGACTGGTGGTACGGTGCTGTACATAGCCTTCTGAAAACATCACAGCACCATACCTCAGTACTCCTTTCAAGAGTCCTCAGCAATGATACTAGCAATGAGATGGCTCTCGGAAAGAATTATGCAGATATCAAAATACATTGATGGGTATCAGTGGTCTGCTTTAGTGACCTTTACAACCAATTTATAGTGAGCTTTAATCACTTTAGTCAAACTGCAGGACATTAATAACTAACTGTTTGTTTGGTTTAGAACATATTGTTGCTTTTTGTACCATGTTATCAAATGAAACATGAAATGTAAACCAAACAAAATGTTTCTCTGTTCCATAAGAAGTTTTAAACATTCCATGTATACTGTGTACAATAATGTTTTTTTTGTCTGAAACAACTATACATTACTATTTTTCCTCTATCAAATGGGCTGACCGACTAATTTGATTGCAAATTGCTTAGCTTGTTAATTTACAGTTATTTATCATATAAAATTACTGTTTTTGTTTTAGCATGGGTGAAAGAAATAATAGGGGTTAAACTAAAGCATGAACTTTTCACCCACCAAGTTTAATTTAATTTAATTTCTTCTCAGCTCCTAGCAAAAAAAAAAAAAAATGTGCCAAACAACCCTGAACTAATTTCTCCAGCGGGAAGTCCTAAGGCTTGTATTACTAGGCTTTCACTCTCGCTTTCCTTTAATAGATTTTTGGAACAACATCTGCTAAGACACCATTCATTCTACATAAAGAATGAAGACTGCATACTTGGGCATAAATAAGCGACTGGCAGCATGGGTGCAAATACCTTGGAGTGTAGCAAGACCTGAATACATGATTAAAATTGGAGGTCATATAGAAGTTGTTTTGTTTTCAGAAACTTTCTGCTTGTGATTTGTTCATGTAAATCTGATAAGATAAAGTAATGTCATCCATTTTAATAGAAGTGTAGAATTGTACATCCATTTGCATCTCTAATATAATGCTGGAGCAGTTATGCCTAATTAAAAGTTCTGATAGCCAACAAATAAGTGTACCCCAATTAGCTCAACATTGTCTAAGTCAGATTTCATCAGAAACCTTGCTGTGACTGCTATTGGGAGAACAAGTGTTTGAATATTTTTAGTCTATTACTATTGATTCCACTGAGATAACGTAACATCAGAGCTGTATGCATGTTCCTATCTGCACTGACATAAACATACACATTTGTGCAATCCAAAGTCCATATTTTTGTAAAGATCATCAAATCAAGGTTAGAAAAAAGGTATTCGGTGGCCATGGTGTGCCTCCAAACTTGACTACCCTTTGATGTTTATAGTCAGCTTAATGTGTATGTAAACCCTAGTAAATAACTTATTTTATTTGTTTCATTTGGTCTGTTTAATATACCATTGGAAGCATTTTGTTAAATCTGTAAAAAAGTGCATACAACTGTTTTACCATGTCAGAAAATTAGAGCTGCTCTTATTTTGAACTACAGAATGATTATCTTGCGGAGATCTGTGAGTAGGAGAGGCTGGGCTGAGTAGTATAGCATAAGTCACCAAGCAGGGCTGACAGTGTTGTTGCTTCACAACTCAGCTTAATAGCTGATGGCATTTCTGGCAGATTTTTATGTACTTTTAGGGTATTTAAAAAGCTAATACATGGGGAAATGTGCATATATTGCCATGATGTACTGTGAAATCAACTAAGTGTTGTCCATGATATTTTGTTTCATTTCCACTAACATTTAAATCAACCTTGGCGCTGTGCCACCCAGGGGTACCACCTGAGGTCATCAGGGGTGCCACAGCATCCCAGTAGAGAAAGGTATTCAGATGAGCTGGCCAAACTGTACATTAGCACAGCGGGAGCTTGATCGGACAGTGAATGCACTTAGGAAAGTAAAAAGAGTCAAAGTGGGAAGTGTCTTCCCGAGTGCTGAGCTCTTTGCCTCCCCCTACAGTGCAGTACCTGGAAGTTTAAGTGTAGGAGAATTGCTGCCATTTTTCATTGTGTGTATGTATGTATGTATGCATGTGTGTGTTTATATATGTGTGCATATATGTGTGTATATATGTCGGTTACTTTTAATCCTAACACCCCTCCCCAATCCTGTAAGATCAGAACTGCTTTTTTAGGGCTCATTCATAATAGCAAAAAGGACTGCCGCTCCTCAGAAAGCCTATCCATGCTCAGGTTGCTTTTCAGGCGATATGTTGCCTCCCCACCATTTATTTTAACCCCAGGGCAGCCTCTTTCACCTGGGGTTGTTCTTCCAGCTGTGGTCACAGAATGTGTACACCCCTTCTGAAGCACACAGTAGGGAGAAGCAATTTGGTCTACCTATGAATGCTTCTACTATTTAGACACCATGGCATACACAAAGGTGAATAGGAAGTTCAGCTTTAACACTATTGAATTTATATTAATTGCTGAATTTTTTATAAGGATTTTGGATCTGTCATTCTGATCTCTTGTTTACTGAATAATGTACTTCTAAGCTATAACAAATATCCATGATGGATGTTCAGCTTTTTCAGAGTTTATTACCTGAATGCTTGTTCCATATCAATGATTTAGTAGTGAATTTAGAATCAGGATGACCGCATCAAAGCCACTATCTTTTGAAAATAAGTCAGCAATGGCAGCTACTATATTTCTACAGTAGGCTTATTGCCCCCCCCCCCCCTCATATATCACACCTACACACACACTTCAAAAAACGTATAGAATCATGTTCTACTTGATGATCTCTCATTTAAGTTTAGTTACATACTTTCAGATTGTGTTGAGTTCTGCTGAAAATGATTACAAAACCTCCAGAAAGCTATACAGTTTTCTCCATTCATAATAAACACTCCAGAGCCCCACACTCTGCATTTGTGTGAACCCTGTGTAATTTCTCTTTCCATTTTCACAGTGACAGGTCTGTCTGTCTGTCTGTCTGTCTGTCTGTCTGTCTGTCTGTCTGTCTGTCTGTCTGTCTGTCTGTCTGTCTGTCTGTCTGTCTGTCTATCTATCTATCTATCTATCTATCTATCTATCTATCTATCTATCTATCTATCTATCTATCTATCTATCTATCATCTCACAAAAGTGAATACACCCCTCACATTTTTGTAAATATCTTATTATATCTTTTCATGTGACAACACTGAAGTAATGACACTTTGCTACAATGTAAAGTAGTAAGTGTACAGCTTGTATAACAGTGTATATTTGCTGTCCAATGTCCAAATTGGGCCCAAAGTGTCAATATTTTGTGTGGCCACCATTATTTTTCAGCACTGCCTTAACCCACTTGGGCTTGGAGTTCACCAGAGCTTCACAGGTTGCCACTGGAGTCCTCTTCCACTCCTCCATGATGACATCATGGAGCTGGTGGATGTTAGAGACCTTGTGCTCCTCTACCTTCCATTTTAGGATGCCCCACAGATGCTCTATAGGGTTGTAAGGTCTTATCAGACCACAGGACATGCTTCCAGTAATCCATGTCTTTAGTCTGTTTGTCTTCAATTGATGCAGTGTGCGGCGTATGGTCTAAGCACTGACAGGCTGACCCCCACCCCTTCAACCTCTGCAGCAATGCTGGCAGCACTCATATGTCTGTTTCCCAAAGACAGCCTCTGGATATGACGCTGAGCACGTGCACTCAACTTCTTTGGTCAACCATGGCGAGGCCTGTTCTGAGTGGAAACTGTCCCGTTAAACTGCTGTATGTTGTTGGCCACCATGCTGCAGCTCAGTTTCAGGGTCTTGGCAATCTTCTTATAGCCTAGGCCAGTAATGGAGAACATTGGCACCCCAGACGTTTTGGAACTACATTTCCCATGATGCTCTGCTACACTGCAGACTGCATGACCATCATGGGAAATGTAGTTCCAAAACATCTGGGGTGCCAAGGTTCGCCATCACTGGCCTAGGTCATCTTTATGTAGAGCAACCATTCTTTTTTTCAGATTCTCATGGAGTTCTATGCCATAGGGTGCCATGTGGAACTTCCAGTGACCAGTATGAAAGAGTGAGAGCAATAACACCAAATTTAACATACCTGCTCCCCATTCACACCTCAGACCTTGTAACACTAACAAATCATGACACCAGGAAGGGAAAATGGCTAATTTGGCCCAATTTGGACATTTTAACTTAGGAGTATACTCACATTTAATGCCAGCGGTTTAGACATTAATGGCTGTATGTTGAGTTATTTTGAGGGGACAGCTAATTTACATTGTTATACAAGTTGTACACTCACTACTTTACATTGTAGCAAAGTGTCATTTCTTTAGTGTTGTCACATGAAAAGATATAATAAAATATTTACAAAAATCTGAGGCGTGTACTCACTTTTGTGAGATACTGTGTATATATATATATATATATATATATATATATATATATATATATATATATATTTTTTTTTTTTTTTTTTTACACACCTTAGTCAGCCAACAAGTAAACCTCTGTTTGAGCCCCCTGCCAACTTTTTGCTTCCACTCTGACATCATATCACACTACTGCTGGAATCTTTTGCACCTGTGAACTCCCTGCCAATTGACAGCCAATAAAAACTGTCCTTATCACCATGCAACAATTTGGGTAATAGAAGAAGTACCCTTACACACTCCAGTCGGAGAAGACTTAGAATCTGACACATCACCTGTGCACAGATTTAAGGTAAGTATTCTGGGCATTTCGATTTTTAATCAAAATCTTTTTTAAAAGTACTATTTGGTAATGTGGATTAGGAAACAGTCAACATACAGTCAAACATTAGATACTGTAAATCTTTTGAAATCAATCCTAATGACTTAAAAAATGATCATAAACAAGGTTACTCATAGTAACAGTCTGGTAGATTTATTAAAACTGGTGCACTTAGAATCTGGTACAGCTGTGCATGGTAACCAATCAGCTTTTATCTTCAGCTTGTTCAATTAGGCTTTAGCAATTACACTTGGAAGCTGATTGGCTTCTATGCAGAATTGCACCAGCATTTGCACTCTTCGGTTTAAGTAAATAACCCCCTGCAAAATTATATATATATATATATACATATAAATATATATATATATATATATATATATATATATATATACACAAATATCTATCTATCTATCTATCTATCTATCTATCTATCTATCTATCTATCTATCTATCTATCTATCTATCTATCTATCTATATATATATATATATATATATATATTTATTTTTTTGTCTCATTGACCAAGGCTTAAAAAGACATACTGCCATTAGGTGAAAAAAGTTTTCGTATTATTTGAAACATGCTTGGTAATTTTGTTTGCTACCTTTTACACAGCTTTTTTAAAGATAATTTGTAGAGAAAAATCATGAAAAGGATTAGCCATTGTTCCTCCTAGAACATTTTCAATTTAGGATTGACTTCATGTCTGTTTTTCTTTTGTATTTGTCTACCAGAAATACTGTGTGCTTTTATGCCAGCAATCGAAAATGATTATAGAGTGCATTGATCAAGTCCCTCTTCTTGGTTCATACTATTGTTTTATGGGGATTTGGGTGAAAAACACTCATGGGGGAAGAGAGTTCTTTGCCACTTAGTAAAGTATACTTTAACACTAATTTATCTAGTAAACACATAGATTATTTTTCTTTTGTTATATCCTTTAAAAAAATACCCACATTACCCCATATGTATGAGTTTTTTTGTTTGCTATAATAAAAAGCTTGTTGGCTGCTTAGAATATGTTCTGCTTTACCAAAACAAAAAAAATAATTGCAATAATTTTGCACTTTGCTCTCAGTAATGTTATGCGGCTAAGACATAAACTTTAATTACCACTCAATTGAGCTAAGATGTGCCTGTTTTAGTCCCAGTCTTGGCAGTTTTGTTAAATTTTGTTGAGTGTATCCAAACATGTTATTGCTTTGTAACAATTTTCCCCATAAATAATATTATATTTTAGTAATTTAGTAGCATTTTAAGATTACTGTTTTGTATTGATGCCACTACAGTGAGCTTTTTAAACATACAATAGTTTAAACTGGAGATTTTTTTAAGAGTAGTAGACAATGTCCTGGGACTTCTCTGCTGTTATTACAGCATAACAACACAATAAAGGTTCAACAGTTTGTAAAAGAATATCAGCAATATGCACCATTCTGGTGAGTGGTGACTCCAATCTTTGCTCTCTTGAAGAGCTACCCGGTGTTGGATACCAATAGTATTCTTAGTTGTGCAAAAGAACAAGAATTTAGGTCCCCATCTGCCACACCAGTAAGCATTATTTTTACTCTTCTAGTTTACCTAAGCAAAGTATAATCCTAGTAGTTTTGCTAAAAAAAGGGGATGTTCCATGCATTTAAATGTTTTTTGCAAGTGTTGCATGGTGTCTATCAAGCTGTAGGCATATGCTTCCTGGGCTGGGCAACTATAAAAAAAACACCCAAAAACCCTTGCAAACATGTGTTTTACCCATTTACAGGTGCACCCATTGAAGTCTATGAGGGCAAAATGCCTAAATATGCTCAAAAAAGCTCCCATGCTTTTTTAAATGTAAGGCATAGAGCATTGAGTAGCTGAGCATGTAAATGTGAACAGTGAATAAGAATCGGCATGTTGAACATAGTCACAAAAGGAAACAAGCTAAAAAATGCTTAGGTGTGAATGGGGGTTTAACGTCAAACCTGACCAGAAGCTTCAACTTTATTTCTGAAGCCGGCCATGCATGGATTGAATTTCGGCCAGTTTAACAGGGGATTTTAATCCATGTATAGGCAGGCTGATTGTACCTAAGTTGATCTTTTGATTTACTTGGGTACAATCAGCCTGTCAGATTTTTGGCATGCGATTACTGCCGATGGCTATATCCGCTAGCAATAATCATTGTGTTCTGACGACCAGAAAGGCTCGCATTCCCCCCTCCCGGGGCAGAACACTATAGCACTATGGGAGGCATTCCCACATCAACACTGACTGTGTTAATGGAGGAATTGGGCTATTTCCTTTCCTTCCCCCGCTGGTGGTGGTGGTGGAAGTAAAGAAAATCAAATCATCTATGGGCTGCCTTACTCCATCTTAATCCCACTTAAAAATTATTGGGTTTACTCATTGGCAGCCTAGGCACCCATTGATGTCATTTAGGGGCAGCCAAATGGAGCAGCAGAGGAATGAGCAAAAGGTAAATAAAAGCTTTTGGTAAGGCTGCCATTAAAGTAAACTTGTCATCTTTTGTGAAAATACCAACACTTGTATGTACTGGTTGTGTTATATGCCCTTTTTGCAATAAAATGTACTAAAAAAAAAAAAAAGGAAACTTCTCATTTTTACGTTTCTGGAAAATGCACAAGGTCACTTTCACTGGGTTAGAAATGTTTGAATATTTGTGTGCAACCTACAGGTACTACTTTGTATTGATAGCCTAAACTTTCAGATCATTACTTGGATGATATGGTACCCTTAACCCACATATTGTATATCTAAAAATGAAGGAATCCTGTTTTTATGGGCAGAACTATGTAAAAATTTCTGTACAGAGATGTGCAAAAACTTCCCATTTTGAATGATTAAATCATATCTGAGTAACTACAATTACACTTCAAAATCTAAAATGTAGGTAATTTGAAAATTGTATTTGTTTAAGATCCAATTTTCATGTATTTAATTTTTTCATGCCAGTTGATTATTTTTTGTAATTTGTAATATGGATAGTTAGTATGACTTCCAGGTTAAAACCTCAAATTATTGCAGGCATGACAAGCAACTTGATTAAAAATGCAAAGAGAAAAGAAACGGAGGGGAGATGCTGTCACCTCTTATTTGAGAGTGTACTTTGAAGAACATTCATCCGTGAAGTACTTTCATTAGAAAAGGCCTTTGATCACATTTCAACCATCAGTGAATTTATTTCCTTGAATTTGACATTGAAGTATAAGAAAATATTCCATCTTTTTTGTTACTTTTTTCAGATCAAGAACAGGCCATGCATCGGCTTAGTGCATCTGTTCTGCGCCATTCCATTAATAAAGAGCCAGCGTTCTGTCTGCCCCTGAAGCAGACACAAGGTATTTATTTTAGGCTTTTTGTCTTATTATAGTTGGGAAAGTAGCACAATAACTGGATCATCCCATTTTATTTGCATGTGTCAGGCTTTTCATTGCTGCTTTCTGTAGATAATTGATTTGTGTTTGGATTATCCTATGTGTCAAACTAGATTTCTAGTCTTCATTTTCTATAAACATCATAAAATACAGAACAGTGAATTATTTATATAGATATCATGTCCAAGCTAATGATCAGCGTTCTGTCTACATTGAAGACATGCGCAATTCGTTTCGGTCTAAATGTAAATTTAGACACATTTTTGGTTATTCTGAGATTTGGATGTATCCAAATTTTTTGAATTAAATAGAAAAGAATTTTGTTGAAATTTGTTGAACTTCGTTTTGTTTTCTAACTAATTCCAAATTCTCAGAATGATTCAAATTCATATTGGTTGAAAAATGATCAACCAATTTGAATTCTGTGTGGAGAAAAGCTGGTTGTTAAGGTGTGGGCCGGGAAGCCGGCTGCTGGGTCCTTAACAATAACAATGTCAAAGAATGCCCATAATAGAAAATGCATTTAAAAAAAACAGCGTGGTGTCCCCCTCCAATTAATAGCAGGCCCTTGTGGTCTGGTGTGCATTCTAAGGGGATCCCCACCTTAAAGTTAAAAAAATAAAAGCGGCATGGCCAAAATTCATATAAGACCCCTATCCGAGCATGTAGCCCGGCAGACTAGGAAATGGGGATTAATGAGCACCCCCCTCCTGAATCATACCAGGCCACATGCCATCAACATGGGGGAATGCTTTGGGGTAGGGGGGCTTTGCAGAGGGGCCTGGGGGTGGTGTTTTCCTTAGAATCCATACCACACCTCAAAGGCCTGGTATTGATTGGGGGGAAGGGGACCCCATGCTGTTTATTTTCTGACTTTTCTATTGCCGGCATTCTGTTGTTTACATTTCAGCTCTCAGCTGGGAAGCCCGCTGACCGATGATGAGTCTTCATTTGATAAGGACGTGCCAGCTGGCTTCCTGGCCCGTTTCTTAACAGCCAGCTATTCTTCACACAGAATTTAAATAAGTTGATCATTTTTCGACAGATCTGAATTTCAATCATTCCCAACATTTGGAATTTGTAAGAAAATTAATAAACAAAGCGAAATTAAATGAAACAAAAATAATTCCGAAATGAATCAACTAAACTAAATTAGTAACATAATGAATCCATATGAATTAAAACACATTTGTCCATTCTGCACATGTCTACTACATTATAATAGCAAATACAATGCTTATGGCTGGTAATATATAATGTATACATGAATTTTTTTTTTCTGTATCAGTTATATGTAATGTTAAAAGGGCTAATTTTGTCAGCGAATAGGTACAGATACACACTCTTCCTTGACTCTTCCCCCTCCCCATCTTCCAGCATACCCCTCCTTTTAGAGAATATGGAATCAAGTATCATTTTTGGTGATATATATAATTTGTATAGATTTTTGTTAATATCAAAAAGAAATGTCACAAAATGTATAAAACATAACAAAATTTACAGCACCTCCTAAACTATTCATGTCCAGAATATTTAAACATTCTCTTTATGTGTATTTTCTCTTCTTCTTTCTTTGCTGTTTACATCCGTAGCAGCCTAATGACCACAAAGTAGCCAAAATTTAACATATTTAGAGGGTTTAAAACAATGTAAAGGAGGACCATCAAATCTGATAAAGAGTTGCTCTGTTAACACCCCCTAACCACCTTCAATGGTAGCAATGCAGTTAGACCCCTCCCTTCCTGATGGTCACTGAAAGTGCTGTTAGCCCTCCTTCCTTCATTAGAGGTCAGTGGCAGGGATATTTTATTCCCCCACATCACTTACTAGATTGCCCGATTCCTCACTGCTCATTCCCTGATGATATCAGGCCAGGGCTTTATCTCTGTTTCAGGCAGGGATCACTCTTCCTGATAGTACTTCCTTCATTTTAGTGCCAAGTGCAGAATGCAGACATTGTCCCAGCACCCAGCATCCTGCTGCCACTCTGTAAAGTGCTCAACACAGAACAGCTCACACAGAGAAAGTCGGGAGGCCAGATGCGGCCTGTGGATCATGCGTTATGTTCCAGGGTTCTATGGGAAGTGGCAACTCTCTGCAACTAATAATTTTGAAGGAAAACTTGCAATTGATGTTTTCTTTCTATCATTAAGTTGCACAAGATAAGGCCTTTGGTGTCTGGCTGCTTTCTCCTCCATTTCCCACAGTTATTACCAGGTACACCTGTGCAATCTGAGCATGGACATTGAAAACATTGTGAAAGAAAACAAGCCTTTTTTTTTTTGGTAATGTTCCTGCACATAGACATCTATGACCCCGTGCAGCTGCCTATCAGGAGCCCATTTCAGTGCAGGGCATATACAGTAGACTGAAGACACTGTTTCATCTTAACTTTATATAGCTTTCTTTATTCAAAAAGTGTCGTTAAGGCAGAATAGAATTTCATGGTACCCCCATAGACATAGCAACACTTTGTACAGAGTAAAACCAACATATTGTATTTACAAACATTAAAAAAACTAGTAGACAGACAACTCAGTAGTGCCCTCAATCAAATGATGTAATCTTGACAATGATTAGCCAGTTCTTCTCTACATGTTTTGCAGTTTTACAGCTTCTTCAGGAGTATTTGAGAAAGTAAACTATCTGCAAAAGACTGTGAGATGTATCATATATAAAATACAAAATATGAAGGATATACTGAACCATCAATTTAGGTATTACTAAGATGTCAAGATGGTACCAAATAGTCAGTTTTCCAGGTGGGTGTCTGAGCCTAGTATCAAGGAAACTGGCTCTATATAATAAAATTATATAATTCAATTTTAATACATTTTATTATATAGAGCCCATTTCCTTAATACTAGGCTTCCACATTTGCTGGGGAGACCGGCTATTTGGTACGGTCTTGCATGTCGGCTCACCTGGGTGTGTTTGGGTAAGCTAAACTCCTCCACTTCATATGACACATGCTAATGCCTAAAGTGATGATTCAGTATACTGTATCTTATGTATTTTGCATATTATATATTTCACTGTCTTTTGCATGCAAAACTATTTCTGAAGTATTGTAAAAAAATTAAAGGGAGTGTAGCGTTTATCAGCTTGGAATAGCTGCAGCTTCATTCAGCTTAATTTCTTTAATCAGCTAAAGGCCACGGGTAGTCCAAAAGATACCAGTCTGATATGCCTGTAATAGAGTAAAATATATCTGAGAGGATAAATGATCATTTATAAAATATACAGAAGAAAAAAAAGAGAGAAAACAGACTTTACTGGTACCAAGGATGACACGGTAACCATAAAACTATACACCTTTATTTTTTCTACATTAAAATCATATACATACAAGGAAAAATAATTAATTCCCATAAGGTAAGATATAGGTATCTCAATTGTCAACAACATTGCATAACATCTACAGTACAATATACATAACTTTTATTTATTTAAGATCCACGTCAACTCATTTCCCATAAATAGCTTCTTCAGGACTTTATATTGAGATCCAGTGAAGGAACAAACTTAGATAGAAAACTATTTGATTACGTGTTTCAAATACATAAAGTCACATATTTACTATCTTTATTTCAAGGTTTAATTATCCATGCATTTCCACATACCACTTCAGAGCTATGTATTTGAAATATCTCTGAAGTGGTATGTGGAGATGCATGAAAAATTTAGCCTTGATATACCGTAAATAAAGATGGTAAACGTATGAATATATGTATTTGAAACATGTAATGACATTGTTTTTTATCCAGTTAGGTCTGAATATATTGTTAGAATGTGGTACATTTTTTTTACACCATCTTCTTTATGATAATATATAAAATAATTGAGTATTTGCATACAATAGCCATTGCCTATTTTGTAAAATACCTTTGTTTAAATGAGTTATAGAAAGATGATTCATTTTATTTGGATAGAGTAGGAAAGGTATAGAACTCTTGTTAGGTTGGTACCACTATCTGGACTATCACACTATTCCTTTACTTACTGTCCTGGTGACAAAGGTTTCACCAGACATTGCAAATTTTCTTTCTCTTGAAGCAGTTTTCACACAAAAGCAAAAATGTTATATATTGCAGCTTACCAGTTGTTAGATGTGGTGGCTGCATTGGTTTTCCTTTTTTTTTTAATCCTTTTTCTCTCTGTTTTCATCTGGTCATCTGGCCTGTAACACACCGCCAGGAGCACAGCAGACATCAGCTTTGTCAATCTGAGGGGGAGAAGAGTGTTAGATGTACTAGCAGATTCAAATACACTAACAAAAGGAAGAAAAACTTCAGCTAGCACTTTATAAGAGGTTACAGAAAACGATTTCTTGTTTCCTTTTGGAATAAAGGTTTTACATGAATACAGTATCTCACAAAAGTGAGTACACCCCTCACATTTTTGTAAATATTTTATTATATATTTTCGGTGACAACATTGAACAAATGACACTTTGCTACAATGTAAAGTAGTGAGTGTACATCTTGTATAACAGTGTAATAACTCAATGCACAGCCATTAATGTCTAAGCTGCTGGCAACAAAAGTGAGTACACCCCTAAATGACAATGTCCAAATTTGGCCCAAAGTGTCAATATTTTGTGTGGCCACCATTATTTTCCAGCACTGCCTTAACCCTCTTGGACATGGAGTTCACCAGAGCTTCACAGGTTGCCACTGGAGTCCTCCTCCATGACAACATCACGGAGCTGGTGGATGTTAGAGACCTTGCGCTCCTCCATCTTCCGTTTGAGTATGCCTCACAGATGCTCAATAGGGTTTAGGTCTGGAGATATGCTTGGCCAGTCCATCACCTTTACCCTCAGCTTATTTAGCAAGGCAGTGGTCACCTTGAAAGTGTGTTTGGGGTCGTTATCATGTTGGAATACTGCCCTGCGGCCCAGTCTCCGAAGGGAAGGGATCATGCTCTGCTTCAGTATGTGACAGTACATGTTGGCATTTATGGCTCCCTCAATGAACTGTAGCTCCCTAGTGCCGGCAGCTGCATGACAGCCCCAGACTATGACACACCCACCACCATGCTTGAATGAAGGCAGGGCACACTTGTCTTTGCACGCCTCACCTGGTTGCCACCACACACACTTGACAGCATCTGAACCAAATAAGTTTATCTTGGTCTCATCAGACCACAGGACAAGGTTCCAGTAATCCATGTCTTTAGTCTGCATGTCTTCAGTAAACAGTTTGTGGGCTTTCTTGTGCATCATCTTTAGAAGAGGCTTCCTTCTGGGATGACAGCCATGCAGACTAATTTAATGCAGTGTGTGGCATATGATCTGAGCACTGACAGGCTGACCCCCCCACCCTTTCAACCTCTGCAGCAATGCTGGCAGCACTCAAACGTCTATTTTTCCAAAGACAACCTCTGCATATGACGCTGAGCACGTGCACTCAACTTCTTTGGTCGACCATGGCTGTTCTGAGTGGAAACTGTCCTGTTACACCGCTGTATGGTGTTGGCCACAGTGGTGCAGCTCAATTCCAGGGTCTTGGCAATCTTCATATTGACTAGGCCATCTTTATGTAGAGCAACAATTCTTTTTTTAAGCTCCTCAGAGAGTTCTTTGCCATGAGGTGCCATGTTGAATTTCCAGTGGCCAATATGAGAGCGTGAGAGCTATAACACCAAATTTAACACACCTGCTACCCATTCACACCTGAGACCTTGTAACACTAAGGAGTCACATGACACCAGGGATGGAAAATGGCTAATTTGGCTGAATTTGAAATTTAATTTAGGGGTGTACTCACTTTTGTTGCCAGTGGTTTAGACATTAATGGCTGTGTGTTGATTTATTTTGAGGGGACAGCACATTTACCCTGTTATACAAGCTGTACACTCACTACTTTACATTGTAGCAAAGTGTAATTTCTTCAGTGTTGTCACATGAAAAGATATAATAAAATATTTACAAAAATGTGAGGGGTGTACTCACTTTTGTGAGATACTGTACATAAAAGCTGATCATTGTAACCATCCCTGATAGTGTTAAATTATTTGTCTACTTTCTGTAAACTGAAGAGAGTCTTATTCTTTTGAAAAACAACAGACTTAGTGGCAGGAACATCAGCTTTTGGGTTTAATACCACTTTAATGTCAGGTGTGGTGTTATTGTTGCCAGCTGACTGAATGTGAGCTCTCAAACTGAGCCCCAAAAAACAGTAAAAGCCTGAAAAGGGTTGTAATCCTTCCCAATGCCTTCCCAAACGAAACAAAAGGTTTAACTTGACATTCGCTTTAAGTCATCGATGCTCAACCTGCGGCCCTCCAGTTGTTGCAGAACTACAAATCTCAGGAAGCATTGCAAGGCTGGTAGTTGCAAGCATGACTCCCAAAGGCAGAGGCATGATGGGACTTGTAGTTCCACAACAGCTGGAGGGCCACAGGTTGAGCACCCATGCTTTAAGTAAACTGACATTCCACTGACGTAATTAGCACATTAGTGATCACTCCCATGTCATGCATGCCCCTAGTTAAAATTAACCTATCCTGGAAATTATCTGGCTACAGATATGATTACTATGACGTTGTTGGGATTCATACCATATTTTCTAACAAAATAAATCAAGTACATTTAGAAAAGAAAAAAAGGCTAAAGTGTATGTCTAAGCAAAACCTTGTTTTTCAGGATATAGTATGGACAATTTAGACCCTCAGTAAAGGCTTTACAGCTGTCTATGTCAACACTGGGGAGATTCCTTCTTTATACAGGTGACCATTGTCATTCAGAAGGAAATCAAAAATGTTTTCCCCAGTAAAGGGAAATCTTGTAACGGGGACATTTGTAAGAAAGTAAGGACAGTGGCATCTAAGGAGCAGGAAGTGAACAGAACCCCCCCCCAAAAAAAAAAACACAGACAAATCCCCCCCCCCCAGACAGCAAAAATGCACCTATGAGGCACTGGGACTTTGGAATGAGTTCATACAAAGCATTAAGGACAAAAACATTCAAACTCCCCTGGTTGAGGAGAGGAGGCTGTTCACAAGAGACAAGGGTACCATAAAACAATATGAACTAATGGAAGGAGTGTCAAACCAAAGTATAAAAGAGTCCAAATTATTTTATTAGTTTATACTAATAAAATAATACATGAATTTGTACCTTATTATCCTTTGGGCTGGTGCTCTTTCCATTAGTGCATGTTGTTTTATAGCAAAAATAAACTGCCAGGGGTTAAACGCTTCCCTACTCTAGCTGAACTACACAACTACTGTTTTTGCTAGACATACACCTAAATTGTTACTAAACCCAGGACCCTGCATTCACTATATCTGGTCTTCCACAGTACACAGAGCATGGAAATGCAATTATTTATGTAAAAACTGTATAAACTGCTAAATACCTTTTCTCATCAGCAGTTAGAGCAGTCTGTCTTGTGACTTCTATGAGTTTCTGGTTAAAGCTTGTATGAGGAGTTTTTATTTTTCTATGATTGTCCTATGGGAATGCAGGACCCCTGACCCTCTATCTGGACAGTGCTGTCTGGCTCTATGCTGATCACATGCATCTCTCCCATTAAAAAACAAAAAACAACTCTCTAGCAATACACACCAAACTGAGCATGTGCAGCCCATCCACTGGCTCTGTAAATATCGAGAAATATAATGGAGTCAGTGGAAGAAGGAGATGATCAGAGAAGACAGGACCGAACAGCCTTTTTACACAATGCAGAGGATTAACCCCTTAGGTTCCACAGTGAGTATAACACAAATCCTTTACTGCATATACAGACTGATTTTACTGTTGTGGATTTAGTAACACTTTAACATAGACCTTTCATTTAAATTCACACTTCATACGAATCAGCAAGGAGCATATTAGCATTACCAAATCGCATTAATATTTTAAGTTAAAAAAATTCCCTTTTTTTTTTTACCATGAACACAAAACTGATATTCCCAGGATCAAAGTCTAGATCACATGGCCTCTGGGTACTAATCTTCACTGCACAAAGTCTATTGGTTCCAGTCATCAGAGAGATAAGCTATGTAATGTAGCAAAGCTTTTAATATGCTGAAACACAACGGTAAGATTGTTTATGTTAAATCAGTTATAAACATCTAACTAAATTACATTAGGTTTGCTAAAGCACTATGTATTATAAACAACTGCCATTTTAAAAAAACACACTCATTTTAACAATTTTTTTTATTCATCCGTTGTTGCATTTCAATACACAATGCCACTTTCCTGTAGCCTCCTTGCAACCACTTCCTGTTTACATGCACACAACCCAGAGATGGCCACATATTTATCAGAGCGGGTTTCTTAATAGTGACAACAGCATAATGGATAATGTGTATTGAATTGGCCAATAGTAGTATTCATTGAAAGTGTGTGATAGGGTGACAATGCTGGAGCATAGTTGGGAGACAGGGTCATAGCACTAACACCCTATAACTGTACCTGAACAAATACTTTGATGGCAATAAATTAAAAAAATATATATAATAATAATAACTATACGTAGTTCCCTTTTAAAGTGAGTCACAGCAAATAATGTATAGGGTCAAGCGGGATGAGTTGTTTTAATTTCCAGCAGCTTGCATTTTCTAACTCTGCCATGTTGCCTATGTTTTGGCAGCTGCAGGTATCCAACACCTCCAGGCGTGTCAAATACCTGCTTCTTTGCCATATGCTATGGTTCCCCTAACCAGCCTATACAGCAACAGGGTAGAGTTTGAAAACATAGGCTGCTGGAAAATAAAGCACACAGCATCTCCTTTTACAAGGTAGACATAGCTGAATTTGGACTCTGTAGTGAGAGTCCCTTCGATAGATCACTGCAAACAAAAATGTATAATATTGTTATCCTTTATTTGGAATTTGAATCTGCCAAAGAAAACTATAGACCTCAGAAAAATGTATCACAATGTTTGTGTTGTCCATAGCAACTACACAGAGAGCAGCAGTCATTTCCTAGTGCAAATGAGAAAATAAAAAGACAATTATGGTAGCCTATGGTAGCGGAAGCCGAAAATGGCAGACTTTTATACCCAGAGCTCTTTTGAGGCTCTGCCCTTCTCTCTTCCTCGGGTAACATTTGCATTTTACAGCATGGAGACCCAGATCCTGGCAGACCGATCCTTACAGCCTTACATGGGTAAATTAGGTGACAGAAACGTGCCACAATGCCTCCACGTGAGTAGTGGCCTACAAGTGGACACATGCCTGTTGTGGCCTGCTTCCCTAGACTCAGGTACCTTGGACACCCAGCTCTGCTGCACAGACATGTTCTTGGATCCTGCAGAGGATAAAGGCATGGCTTCTCCCACACAATTACCGTCACAGTGCAGTAACTTACAGTGGATGTTCTTTGAGATGCCTTAGGTTCTGCTGAAATTGGAGGAGATAGCCCCAAGCCCACACACCTCACCTGGCCTGAATGGTTGGCAGGTAAATGCAGCCTAGTTTCATCCAGACCACAAATCCAACGTGTTGCACCCCACTCTCGGGGCTTGATCATGTAAACGGGGGGGGGGGGTGCAATACACGTTGGGGTCGTGGCCTGGATGAATCGAGTTGAGCCTGTTTTTACCTGCTAACCACTAGGGCAAGGTTAGGTGTGCAGCGTTCAGGCTATCTCTTTACATTTCTGCAGTATGCTTTGGGCTTTGACAGACCATTCCTCAGCCGGGACCCTTACTAGGCAGCGGCGTCCAACTCATCAAGCCTTGAAAGCCTGAGTGGGCACCCTTAGGGATTTATTGTGGGTCACCATGCCGGAGGTTACAAAACATTTCTCATTCTATTTCTAATGAAGTTAGCAAAATAGCCCAGGTATTAAAGGATGTTTACTGTTGTAGAAAAAAAATGCACATCTTTCTGCAGGGAAAAAAATGTGCATTTATTATCTTTTTATTGGGAGCCTGCAGAGCATTGCATCCATGATCAGCAAATCACAGTTGAAAACTTGGGCACCTGTAGACTGTCAGTGTAGCTCTCTGTCCCCTATGGGCAGGCAGTAACAGAATGACAAGAAGCATCAATAAATTACCTAGAGCACTCATTGGCGTCCTTGCACTTTATTGAGAACTGCTAGCCATTAAGCCAGCTGCTGCATCTGTAACATGTTGCATGTTACACCCTGGATACAGGTGTAACATGTAATATCTTATGGAAGGCGAACATATCCTTTAGGAGGACCTGCAAAAAGTCTACAACTGACTATAGAGGGGAGAAAATGCAAATATTTACTGACCTTTGCCCCGCAACTTTGGCCAAACAGTATTTACTGCATCCAGTCACTCTGCATCTCCAAAAGAATTGTGTACCCAACTGTTGTGGCTTTCCATTTCCTTCTTTTAGTTTCAAGGGATGGAACCCAGCACATCATTAGAGATCTTCAGGAAGAGGAACCTTTCTTTAAAGATCTGGGACTACCTCCTCTTCTGGATGTGCTAGCTATGCCTCTCCCTATACCCCATCCAGATCATATATCCCATGGAAGTTTCCATGAGCTCCTGAGATATATGTTGCCATTTAGGCTTTTGGATAATGTTCCTATTGTTAGTTTGGTCTTGCCTAGACATAAAAGTAGACAGTGTCAGTTAGTAGAGCAGTGGACAATGTCCGTAAGGCAGTGGACGGTGTGTGGACAGTGTCAGTAGGGCAGTGGATGGTGTGTGGACAGTGTCAAAAGGGCAGTGGATGGTGTCAGTTGGGCAGTTGACATTGTCAGTAGAGCATTGGATGGTGTCCATAGGGCAGTGGATGGTGTGTGGAGAATGGATCCTGTCAGTAGTTTTTTATTTGTTTCTATTTTATTTTTTACAATTTTTTCATAATTTTTTAACAATTTCATTTTTTTTTTTTACAATTTTTTAGAAGCCCCATTGGGGGGCTTTATTGAAATATCAGGGGTCTAAACAGACCTCTGATGTCTCAAGTTTGAGACAGTGGACAGTGAATGAATGGGAAGTGCTCTGTGCTGAGCGGTTTCCAGTTCATTCACAAACTGAAGCATAGAAAACATAGTAAAAACACTTCTTTCTCAGGATGCCACTCGAGAGCAACTATTTAAAGCTCTAGAGGAATATTTGAGTTTGAACATTGGAACTGTAACCAAGGTGTCCACTCTGTGGGAAGCACATAAGGCATTCTTTGAGATCAATGTATATCTGCTGTGGTCACCTTGTTACATACTCAAAATAAAGCACTTGATGTGACTAAAAGTGATTTTGGAGTAAACAAAAATGTTATGAATAACAAACTTCCCTTGCTTTAAAAAAAAGGACCAGGTGGGTTTTGTCCTTACTCATCAAGCTAGAGATAACAACATGAAACAAGCAATTGGCCTGGTTAATGTGGTGATTAAGAGGAACTCTTCAGCAATGTTATTAAACTTGAATGCCGAAAAAAGCATTTGATGGATTAAGTTGGCCACTTATATTTTCAACCCTACAATGTTTTGAATTTTGAGGACCATTTCTCCAAGTTCTTACATCCTAGGTCAAACTCCCTCATTCAATAAATGACCAATGTATAACAGTACTATACAGGGATGCCCCTCTTACCCCTATTATTCATATTATGTCTACAACTTCTAGCTGAAGTAGTACGCTATCACAAAGAGAATCACAAAGACATACATACTGATTATATTCTTTTTACCCTCACAGAACCCCATATTTCACTCCCAAACCTACATGCTTTATTGGATGCCTTTAGTATTATATCTGCCTGTAAATAATACCACAACAATGGACGCCTTACCTGTCTATATAATGTTGCTCCAGATCAGTTTGCAGGCCTACAAGCTAACTATCCTTATCATTGATGCTCTCATTCTATGAAATAGGCATTCTTATTAGCATCATACTCAACTCCTTATAAGGCTAATTTTCCTTCTCGGTTCCAGGAGATCTCTAAGTTGCTTCGACAGTGGAACGCATATAATATATTTTTACTAGGCAGCATTAACTTTCTTAAGATATCTCTTCTCCCAAAACTTCTCAACTTATTTGAGACCTTCCTGGTCCTTGTTCCTATGTCACAACTATATAGCTTACAATGGTCCTTTAATAAATTAATTTGGCATAATTAAGCTCATAGGATAGCTTCAGAGGAGGCCTAGGAGTTCCAGATATAATTAAATATTATTACTTCTTCCATTTATGCTACATCCCATCTTGATCAACCCAACACCCACCAAATCTGTTGTCTGAAATAGAAACTGGGCAAATATATCCAATACATTTATGTTCTTTGATTTGATCTATACTGAAACCTGGATATAGATTGCTGAACCACATTTTTCTGGGACCAATATTTTTTATTGTGAAGATATTGCATACATGTGCACAGAAATTTTCTCTCATCTCTTCCTGATCAGCATTATTTAGGCCTCTTACACACGATACTCCTGTTTGAGCATCTCCTTTTGGCCTCTTGCACACAATACTCCTGTTTGAGCATCTACTTTTTCCAGATGTTTTTCTTTTTGTATGTATTTGTGCATATTTGTGCGTATTTGCGTGCAATGAGGCTTAAATTACTGACCAAAAATGCAGATTTTTCTATTTTGTTCTTACTGAAGAATGCACAGCGCTTGTTTATGCACCTGTGTGCACAGGCACATTACAGTTCAAGGGGGCTGTATTTTAGCTCAGAAAAAAAAAAAGAAGCTGTACTGAACTTTTTCAAGCTGCAAGATGCTCCAACAGGAGTATCGTGTGCAAGAGGCCTTAATGTTCTCTTTAACCCAGCAATCCTACACATCCTGTTGAGATTGCTTATGATGCCCTGGGCTCAAGCCGCCTTATTTCAGTTAACCCAGTGACTTGTAAAATATGCTCCTTTAAGGAGCTTCGGACTAATAGTGTACAAGGTGCATTCACACTTGTTTTCATCTATATTCAAAACTCTCCACAAGGCCCTCACCATGACTGGAGATTATCACCTCTACATGAGAAATTGGAAACATGTTCTTCAACAATCCATCTAATGTTCTAAATGGGCCAAAATATGTGATACAGTGGCTAAGTCTTCCCTTTGTGTCCTGTATATAGAAAATATTTACAAAATGGTTTGGTATAACACTCCTGATGTACTTGTGTATAACCCAGAGGTTTCAGAGATGAGCTGGAGATGTGGGATAGAAAGAGGCTCCCTATTTCATACTCTTTGGCAATTCTCCTTGAGCTAACCTCTCTGGACCTGTGTTCAGCAGCTCTGGAGGTCTTACCCTAGAGACCCTTTTCTGCTATTTACTCAGATTGCCATTTTTGGGCATCCCATAACCAGTGGCGGCCCGTGCATAGGGGGCGCCAGGGCGCCGCCCCCCTACCCCTAAAAAAAAAAAGAAAAAAAAAAAAAAAAAAAAAAACAAAACGAACAAATAAAGTTGTTCAAAAAAAAAAATTGGGTTCGCCGGCCTGAACCCAAGGAACTGGTGGCTGGGGGGGGGGGGGTTACGTCCCAGAAGAGGCGCCGATTGGCTGCCTTCTGGGGGGGTAGGGGGGTATCCTGGGCGCAAGTCTTTGCGGTTGGACACCCCCACTTTCTGATATCCTGGCTGTGATTGGTCCAGTCTACAGCCTGGACCAATCATCATCCAGGATATCGCTGACGTCGCAATGGGGGCGGTGCCGGTGTGTGCGTCAGTCACTCACCGTCACCGCCGCTCAGAGAAGAGGAGAGGCCGCCCGCCCGCCGGTTCCCGCCGCCGAGATGACGAGGGAGACGGACCTGCCGCAGAAGAGGAGGAAGAAGCTGACTGACAATGCTGTGGCGCTCTGCAATCATTGGGGGACAATGCTGGCGCTCTGCAATCATTGGGGGACAATGCTGGCGCTCTGCAATCATTGGGGGACAATGCTGGTGCTCTGCAATCATTGGGGGACAATGCTGGCGCTCTGCAATCATTGGGGGACAATGCTGGCACTCTGCAATCATTGGGGGACAATGCTGGCACTCTGCAATCATTGGGGGACAATGCTGGCACTCTGCAATCATTGGGGGACAATGCTGGCACTCTGCAAACATTGGGGGACAATGCTGGCGCTCTGCAGTCATTGGGGGACAATGCTGTGGCGCTCTGCAATCATTGGGGGACAATGCTGGTGCTCTGCAATCATTGGGGGACAATGCTGGCGCTCTGCAATTATTGGGGGACAATGCTGTGGCACTCTGCAATCATTGGGGGGCAATGCTGTGGCGCTCTGCAATCATTGGGGGACAATGCTGTGGCTCTCTGCAATCATTGGGGGACAAAGCTGTGGCGCTCTGCAATCATTGGGGGACAATGCTGTGGCACTCTGCAATCATTGGGGGACAAAGCTGTGGCGCTCTGCAATCATTGGGGGACAATGCTGTGGCGCTCTGCAATCATTGGGGGACAATGCTGTGGCGCTCTGCAATCATTGGGGGACAATGCTGTGGCGCTCTGCAATCATTGGGGGACAATGCTGTGGCGCTCTGCAATCATTGGTGGACAATGCTGTGGCGCTCTGCAATCATTGGGGACAAGGCTGTGGCGCTCTGCAGTGATTGGGGACAATGCTGTGGCGCTCTGCATTGAAAGGGGCTCGCACGCTGAACTCTGCATTGATGGGGCACGGAACAGTTGCATTGAAGGGGGCACGCACGCTGAACTCTGCACAGTGTTTATTGCATTGAAGGGGGCACAGCACAGTTGCATTGAAGGGGGCATACACGCTGAACTCTGCATTGTGGGGGCACAGCACAGTGTTCATTGCATTGAAGGGGGCACAGCACAGTTGCATTGAATGGGGCATGCACGCTGAACTCTGCATTGTTGGGGCACAGCACAGAGTTCATTGCATTGAAGGGGGCACAGTGTTTATTGCATTGAAGGGGGCACAGCACAGTGTTTATTACATTGAAGGGGGCACAGCACAGTGTTTATTGCATTGAAGGGGGCACAGCACAGTGTTTATTGCATTGAAGGGGGCACAGCACAGTGTTCATTGCATTGTGGGGGCACAGCACAGTGTTTATTGCATTGAAGGGGGCACAGCACAGTGTTTATTGCATTGAAGGGGGCACAGCACAGTGTTTATTGCATTGAAGGGGGCACAGCACAGTGTTGCATTGAAGGGGGCATGCATGCTGAACTCTGCATTGTTGGGGCACAGCACAGTGTTCATTGCATTGAAGGGGGCATAGCACAGTGTTTATTGCATTGAAGGGGGCACAGCACAGTGTTTATTGCATTGAAGGGGGCACAGCACATTGTTCATTGCATTGAAGGGGGCACAGCACAGTTGCATTGAAGGGGGCATGCACGCTGAACTCTGCATTGTGGGGGCACAGCACAGTGTTTATTGCATTGAAGGGGGCATAGCACAATGTTCATTGCATTGAAGGGGGCACGCACGCTGAACTCTGCATTGAAGGGGGCATGTACACTGGTCTCTGCATTGAAAGGGGGCATGTACGCTGGGCAATGCATTGAAAGGGGGCATATACCATCTCCAGTACCATGACCTGTGACATGCCTATACCATATCTGTGCCATGCCTATACCATCACCTGTGCCATGCCTGTACCATCACCTATGCCATGCCTATACCATCACCTGTGCCATGCCTGTACCATCACCTATGCCATGCCTATACCATCACCTGTGCCATGCCTGTACCATGACTTCAAAGTCACGCAATTTTTTACTGCGTTTTTTGACGCGAAGCAATACCTATTACATTTTTCTTTTTGCGCCCCCCCAAAAATTTTGAGCACCAGCCGCCACTGCCCATAACTATCCAAAAAACTAGCTTCTCACATTCTAACAGCTGCCAGAAAGCTCATACCTTTACAATGGCAGATCAGTAAGACATCACCCAATACCCAGCTTCTGTTTATTGTTGCTGATATAATACACCCCCCCCCCCCATCTGATGCTTCTCTCTAATGCTTACTTCTTCAATTTCTATCTACAGCCTGAACAATTTCTGACATATCTAGTGTATATTTATAAGTATGTATATCATATTAGTTTTAACTACATTCGGTTTTTATATTTGATTTAACTACTTACAAGTTTACAAGTTAAAATCTGTATTTTTTGCTAGAAAATACTTAGAACCCCCAAACATTATATATATATATATATATATATATATATTTTAGCAGAGACCCTAGAGAATAAAATGGAGATCATTGCATTATTTTATGTTACACCGTATTTGCGCAGAGGTCATACAAACGCAATTTTTTTGGTAAAAATACACTTTTTTAAATTTAAAAATAAGAAAATAGTAAAGTTAGCCCAATTTTCTACAATGTGAAAGAGAATGTTACTCTGAGTAAATTGATACCTAACATGTCATGCTTCAAAATTGCGCACACTCATGGAATGGCTACAAACTTTGGCACTTAAAAATCTCCATAGGCAACGTTTTATAAATTTTTACAGGTTACAAGTTTAGAGCTACAGAAAGGGTCTATGGTGAGAATGTTTGCTCTCACTCTAAGTATCGTGGCGATACCTCACATGTGTGGTTTGAACACTGTTTACATATGTGGGTGCTTCTGTGCACAAGCTTTACTTTTTTTTTTTTCTTATTTATTTTACCTTTTAATTTTTTATTTTTTACACTGTCCCTTTAAAAAAAAATGTTTTAATCACTTTTATTCCTATTATAAGGAATGTAAACATCCCTTGTAATAGAAATAAGCAGGACAGGTCCTCTTTAATGTGAGATCTGGGGTCAAAAAGACACTACAAAAAAAAAAATGCCATTTTGTTTCTGCAAGAAAAAAATTACCTCTTAAGGCCATTGGGAGGAAGCAATGTATGACGTCTCTTCAGTCCTCCAAGGCCATAGAGGCGAAAGGGGGCCATCTTGCCCTCACTCCTCTTCCTCCCTAGGACTACAACAGACTGGATCATTTTCCCCACTACCGATGGCTTCATTAAGCAGGGAAAATTACCGAGAAGCCACGAGAGAGGGGTGGGCACCTATCCCATCGCCCATAAAAGTGATCCCACGGTGAATACGCCGCTGGGACCACTTTTATGCAAAAGAGAACCGCTGGCCATGTAAAAAAATACCAGATAGCTGCCATAACACCGGTATTTACGTGAAAGTACCGACACACGATGTGTAGTCCAAAAGTTGTAATCTGGGATTCTCTCAGTCCTATTTTCTTAACTAAACTTTATTTCTACTGTATATTAACAGTTCTGAAATGCTATGATCATGATTAAGCCTAGCCCTACTCTGGATCATATTAGAGATATACACTGCTAAAAAAAATTAAAGGAACACTTTGAAAACACATCAGATCTAAATGGGGAAAAATCTCATGCTGGGTATCTATACTGATATGGACTGGGTAATGTGTTAGGAGCGAAAGAATGCCACATCGTTTTATTTAAATGAAAATGATCATCTTACAGAGGGCTGCATTCAAAGACACCTTGAAAATCAAAGTGAAAAAAATGATGCAGCAGGCTAGTCTGTTTTGCTAAAATTTCATTGCAGCAATTTAAAATGGTACTCAGTAGTTTGTATGGCCCCACGTGCTTGTATGCATGCCTGACAATGTTGGGGCATGTTCCTAATGAGACGACAGATGGTGTCCTGGGGGTATTTCTTCCCAGATCTGGACCAGGGCATCACTGACTGAACAGACTGAGGTGCAACCTGGTGGCATCGGATAGACCAAAATATAATTTCCCAGTGGTGTTCTATTGGATTTAGGTCAGGCGAGCATGGAGGCCTTTCATTGGTATCAATTCAATTGGTATCAATTCCTTTATCCTCCAGGAACTGGCTGCATACTCTCGTCATTTGAGGCTGGGCATTGTCATGCACCAAGAGGAACCCAGGACCCACTTCACCAGTGTAGGGTCTGACAATGAGTCCAAAGGGTTCATCCTGATACCAAATGGCAGTCCGGGTGCCATTGACTAGCCTGTAGAAGTCTGTGCATCCCTCCATGGATATGCCTCCCCAGACCATCACCACCAAACTAGTCATGCTGAATGATGTTACAGGCAGCATAACGTATTTGATGGCTTTCTCCAGACCCTTTCATGTCTGTCACAAGTGCTCAGGGTGAACCCGCTCTCATCTTTGAAAAGCACAGGGCACCAGTGGCAGACCTGCCAATTCTGGTGTTCAATGGCAAATGCCAATCAAGCTCCACAGTGCTGGGCAGTGAGCACAGGGCCTACTAAAGGACATTGGGCCCTCAGGCCACCCTAATGAAGTCTGTTTCTGATTGTTTGGTCACAGTCATTTACACCAGTGGCCTGCTGTAGGTCATTTTGTAGGGCTCTGACAGTGCTCATCCTGTTCCTCCTTACATGAAGGAGCAGATACCAGTCCTTCTAAAGAGTTAGGGGCCTTCTATGGCCCTGTCTAGCTGTCCTAGATTAATTGCCTGTCTTCTGGAATCTCCTCCATGCTCTTGAGACTATGCTGGGAGACACAGCAAACCTTCTGGCAATGGCACGTATTGATGTGCCATTTCGGAGGAGTTAGACTGCCTGTGCAACCTCTGTAGGGTCCAGGTATTGTCTCATGCTACCAGTAGTGACACTGACCCTTTGCCAAATGCAAAACTAGTGAAAAACAGTCAGAAAAGATGAGAAGGTCAAAAAATGTCAGTGGCCTTCACCTATAAAACCCATTCCTATTTTGGAGGTTGTCTCATTGTTGCCCATCTAGTGCACCTGTTGTTCATTTAATTAACCCTTCTACTACTTAACTGACCAGATCAATATCCCAGGAGTTTAATTGACTTGATGCTACACTAGGATTAGAAAGTGTCCCTTTAATTTTTTTTGAGCAGTGTATATTTAGATATTCTAATAACGTTTTGCTAAAGTTTCTTATTGAGATTTTGTAAATTATTAACATAGATTGTACTTTATTTATTTTGTACTAATCTCTGTCTATTTTGCTACTCTGGGACTGTTATGCTTTAACAGTTGTTTTTTCTTTTGTATTCTTGTTTTGAAAACCAATATGCAATACAATTATACTGCTTGCTAAATACCTCAGAGACAGGGTTCTTTGCATGAACCGTAGATATAGCCCATGTCGCAATGATGCAGATGAATATTAGGAATCTTTGGCTCTGTCTTCATTTTGGGCCTTATTTTGCTGAATCTGATTAATCTGCATTAAAAGACAAACCTTATATGATAATACATTTTGTGTTCTTTACAGATAACTTTCAGGGCTGCTTTATAAGCAGAATGTAGACAAAGTAACTTATAAATGAAGTGTAAATTATGTCATTGTACTATATCAGTGACAAGGAAATGAATTGCAGCAACCCTAAGTAACAAAGTGAAGGCTAGACCATAATGTGCTTAAACTATTTGCTCTTTTATTTTACTTAGCATTAATATTTTTGTTAAACATTTTGTACTCAGGTTAGTTGCTTTCATTTTGGACAGCATGTTATATTCCCTTTGTTAGCTATCACACTATTTATTTGACTTTCTACAATTTACATTGTGTACTCATTTAGACTAATTTACTAAGGTTAATAGAGACAGTGCTTATTAGCAATTTCACATTTAGCTTGGCTGCTTGGGCTACATAAGTCATTTGATAGCTGTTAAAGGTGATCATTAAACACTTTGCCATCCACATCTCATCTGTACAAAGTTCAGAAATATAGATCCATTTAGAAGAGCTTTTAAATCTCAATTGTAGCCGAAAGTTGTTTCTTTATGTTATGGGTAAAGTAGGAAAAACTGGAGAATCAACATTTTTTTTCTGTATGTGTCCCTGCTGGTGGATGTATTTCATCTTAAATTCTTTAAATCTCTAGTACACATAATATCACCTCATCAGGAATCAATTTATACTTTTTTCTCCTCTAGGACACCTACCAACACCCACAGAAACCAGTATCAGGAACATGTCATCAGACACAATCACTACTGTACTACTTTAGTAACACTACTAAAAATATGTCTGAAGACATAATCTGTACCATACTGACACTGCCAGAAATGTCCACAGATACACGCACTACCACACTGAAACTACCAGAAACATGTCCATAAATACAATCATTACTATACTGACACTACCAGAAACATGTCCATAAATACAATCACTACTATACTGACACTACCTGAAACATGTCAATAAATACTATCACTACTATACTGACACTACCAGAAACATGTCCATAAATACAATCACTACTATACTGACACTACCAAAAACATGTCCATAAATACAATCACTACTATACTGACACTACCAGAAACATGTCCATAGATACAATCACTATTATACTGACACTACAAGAAACATGTCCATAGATACAATCACTACTATACTGACACTACAAGAAACATTAGATAAAAACAGGTATATACTGCGCTAGATCAAAGAAAAATAGTGTTTTGATATTACCAGCTGCTAGCATAAGAAAGTTGTTGTACCTCAACCCAGTAGAATGAAAACAAGAGTATGCAGCGCTTGGTGGAAAACACAAAAAAATGAGCAATCTATATTAGATATATAGTGTCACAATATATCAATGTACACTAGAAAAACAGTGAAAGAAGAGTCCGTGGAGAGGAAAAACGTCCAACAGGAAGCTCAGGTGGTGTGTTGAATAGATGTGACCTTCACCAAAACACCCAAAGTAATAGCCTCTTACCAGACTTATATGATCCCCATGACAGAGATCATATAGCGCTTTCAACAAGGGCTCCTCACACTCCACAGCACTCCTCGATTCCTGTACATGTAAAGGATCACCTCCAGCAAAGAACTGCCTTAGTACCATCAAACAATATCCTCTCGTGGGGACATATAGTCATGTCACATGTAGGAAAAAGAGACCTCGCATGGTGTAATACGTTCAAGATATTACTTTAATAAGAAGTAGATTTTACACTCACATGTGAATCATGACATATAGGCATCAAGTTATGGTCTTGCGGGGATCTCCAGATGAAATGTGCGGTAGCTGCATCCCGGTCTCCTGAGTGAAGTAACAGGACACTAAAGGGTGTGCATAAAGCAGACGATCACCGGTCCCCTACCGGTTTCATCAAAGTATGACATCATCAGGGGGCCCCTGATTGTGCCTACAGACACAATTTGTACCACACTGATACAGTTAGAAACAAGTCTAAAGAAACAATCATTACCCTAGTTAGACTACCAGAAACTTGTCTACAGATGCAATCACTACTATTTGTGACTACTAGAAACATGCCACAAAAATGTAAAATGCAACATACTGCAAACATTTAAAAGCATATTGTCATCCATGGTTTTAGCCAACAATGTTGAAAACCATGGACGACAATATGCTTTTAAATGTTTGTAATATGTTGCGTTTTGTACAATACATTTTTCTTATATATTTTACATTTTTGTGGCATGTCTCTTTAAAAGTCCCCTGGGCAATGAATTTTGTTTTTGAATGTGCAATTTGGAACTGAGACGCACCTATATCTCATGCATACCAGCTTTATTTATGTATACTAGAAACATGCCTGCAAACACAATCAGTACTATACGGAGACATCAAAAAACATGTCCACAAATACAATCACTGCCATACTGACGCTACTAAAGACACGTCCTGGGGCATAATTAGTATTGTACTGACAAAAAATGTTCACATACACCATCAGTTCTGTACTTACTTTACCAGAAAGAAGTCCACGGACACAATCAGTAGAAAACTGACACTATCAGAAACATGTCCACAAGAACAATTAGTACTATTCTAAAAATACCAGAAACATGCCCACAGGCACGATTGGTACTGTATTGACACAACCAGAACCAGAAACATGTAAGCAGACACATTTAGTATTGTACTTACATTAACAGCAACATGTCATCAGACACAATCAGTACTCTTCTAACACATCTAGAACCATGTTTTCAGACCCAATGGGGTTGATTTATTAAAACTGTACAAAATCTGGTGCAGCTCTGCATAGAAACCAATCAGCTTCCATTTTTTTTTTTCAAAGCTTAATTAAACAAGATGAAGTTAGAAGCTGATTGGCTACCATGCACAGCTGCACCAGGTTTTGTATTCTCTAGTTTTAGTAAATGAACCCCAATAATTCCTGTACTAATACTACCAGAAACAAGTCTGCAGACACAATACCATTCTGACAATCCCAGCATTGAACTTGGGGCAGTGAAGGAAAGGTGCTATTGGGATGTGGGAATTTAAAGAAATACTGTTGCTTTGACATGAATGAGCAAATAGGTTTTCTTTATGGAGAATTAATACAATTGTTTTGTTCCTGGGTTGTATATTATGGAAAAACAATGTCCCAGGTTTGTCCTGAAGCTAAACACAGAGAAATCATTTTACATCCCAAGTAAAGCTACTTATAGTGTAAGTAACCCTAGCAATGAACTAATCCTATTTACTTCCATTGTTTAATTTGAAATCTATTTAAATTAGGTAGAACAATTGCTACCAAAATAAATATTCATACAAAATATATTTCCATATCTTGGCTTGTAGTACATACAGTATCTTCTACATAACTCCATGACAAATTAAAATTCTATGTGCTTAGAAATTTAGCATTGGTGGTGAGACAAAGGCAAGTGAAATGTTTTTTCCTCCATTTTTAAACAAGGTCACACTAAACTGTAGAGCTTAATAAAATGTTCATCAGTTTTATTGTTATACCTGTAGACTATTTCAAATCACTTCCACATAACAGACCGTTGCCGGCTGAAAAAAATGGTACCAGGATCATGCAGCTGCAGCCATGTTCTTGGTGTTAAGCACGTTCATATATGTATGTCAGGTGGGAAGTGGTTAAAAGATGGATTAAGGGTATAAATTAGGCTTAATAGGTTGGGATTAGTGGTAGGTTAAAATTGACTTTGCGCTGTCAATACAGGGTCAAATTTAGGATGATTGTAATCTGTTAAAAATGCCTTATACTTTTTCTTCCAATGGCTGTGTTTTAAAATGTTACTAGGTTGCTGATATAACTTCACTTCTGGGTGTGTCATACTCATTTTCCCCTGCCACACACTGTTTTCTCTTCCACCAGCTTGTAAAAAAAAAAAAAACAATGCCTTACATAACATACTGCTCTTTACCTCCATTCATTTAGGTTGTTACATCATTCCCCAGAAGTTAAAGCCATCTTTCATAAAGCTATGTGGGTGTATGGTTAAGAAAAGCTATGCAAATTGGCAAAATGCCATTTTTACTGTACACAAAAGATCATGTCTTAATATGCACAAACATTTGGATATTTTTCTTTGTACTTCTTTTCTAAGCAAAAATGACAGTTTTTATATATTATTCTGCATGGATATTTATTTCCAGATACATTTTCGGTATACCATCTGCAATAAACAGAACTGAACTAATTTACAATAGAGAAATAACGAATTGTTAGTGTCAAGGTGTATACTTTATTATAAAAAAAAGAAATCACAATATAAGAAATGAAAATAGTATTATGAAGAAAAAATATAATTATCTGTCAAACCTGATCAAATATAATTTAAACATGTCAGAAATCCAGTTGCACCTAAAACAAAAGCAATTTCATATCCCTTTTGTCAGAAATGTTCAGCTTTATATTTGCTCACATGAACAAGATTAATGAGATGGAGAGCAATAAAGATATGTGCTGATACATTTTACAAACAGTGTTGATATTTTGAATTGCCATACTAACATTAATACAGTACAAAATTGTGATTACCATTCAACCAGTTTTAGAACAAACCAGGAGCAAATATGAAGTTGTGAATTATACATTTAACATGAATTGGTTTGTGATGTTCATGCAAATTCATTTTTTTTTACAAAAGAATGAAACAAAACATATTGCTACCTTATAACATATTTTACCCTTTTTCTTTTTATAAGAGCAGATGTACCAGATTGATATCAGATCACCCCTGAGTATTTTAATTGCCTTAAATATTACTGATATCTTCATTTAATGAACTTACCTGCATATATTTCTTAAATTGCTATTTTCTTTTTTTTTTTTTATTGTTTACATTTTTTTTCCAAAAAAGCTTTATTGAAAAGTGAACATTGAAACAATTGTTTATATTTTTATGTGTATTCTCCAGGAATTCCTTTAGGTCCAAAGGAGAAGCTCGATATACCAGTACTATTTGCACCTGATACTATGAAGCTTTATGAGGCTTTAGTGGTTGTGCACATGGTAAAAGCAAATGGAAACAACTGGGAGCACAACAATGTTGAAGATTTAAGTAAAGAACTAAAAAGGTAAGTAGATTTCAGTATGTATGTAATCATTCCGCTAACGCAAGAAAGAAGAATAAATGGTAAGTGCCTTGCCATAAGTAAAAGCTAGCGTGAAAGCAAAGAAAGCTTTAAATATAATTTAAATTGTAGCTAAAGCCAAAACCTTTCTTTATAACTTGGATAAAGTAGGGAATGGTTAAAACCTTTTTGTTTAAAAAATAGTAGAAAGCAGGAGGAAATTACTCATAAATAAGGTAAATCCCCTTTTAGGCAGTTGGCATGTTAACAAGTGTCTCCATTTGACGATTTACCAAATATTCCTGTTTTGGTGAAAACTCAAATTTTGGATTGGTCACTAGGACAAAATATAGTGGGAAATTCTACCTAACAGGAACATAGACAACAATTAAAAGGTAACAAAAGATTGTCCATCCCTCATCACTGTATCCAAAACTAAAAAAAAAATGTACTGCATAGAATAAGTCCAATTGAACATGATTAGCTACTTCTTGCTTGGGGTTTAGCATGCACTGCACTTGATAGGAAAAAAGGCATAAAATTGACAAAAAAGCCACTTTGTCTAAATTATTTCAGTATGTTAGATAACATGAAGTGTTATTGAGTCTACTTTACATATGGCAGGCATGTTTATCGATCTGGTTTAGTTATACTTTGGTAAGTCTTAGGCTGATTAATGGACTGCTCCTTAACAAAATCTTATCTTCTGCTTGAAGAAAGCTGTAAACATCAATACCTAGTTGATACCTTGCAAAATATATTGTAAATATAACAGTAATAGCTTAACTCAGTTATCAGCTAATTAGCTATACTTCACTGCATTTGCATATAGAGCATTTGTTAGGTAATTATATTTTGTTGTTTTGTTTTGTTTTTTTTTTTTTGTTTTTTTTTATAGAGGGCATTTTTCAGTGCAATGTCTTCCATATCATTACAAGGGGTGTACTTATAAATTCCCTAGGTCAATGCAAATGATTGCACCTTGTGATAATGGGAACCATTGTCATCTGCTATGTTTTGTTATTATGAAAAATGATAAACATTAAAACCAGAATTCTTACCTAAAGTATCAAACAGTCTAAACTGCCTAATCTTTAAAACTAGAGTCTACAATGAAAGAGTGGATGCCAGCTGAAAATCTCAAGTCAGGTTTCAGTAGTTACATCCATATTATATTCCGTATGTTGCCAACTGCCAAAACTCAACATTTGGTTGCTAGGCTATGGAATGTTATTTAATGCTGTATATACCTAATTGTAGTGTATAATTAGCCAGTGAAAGTTTTGGGAATAAAATCAAATAAACATATAAAAAAATAAACTCTGAATATACTCTGTAGATCCATTTCAGCAGTCGGTGGCTGAAGCACTGATCTGTGTACTCTGACAGAGGGAATCCCTGCTTTCAGAATACAATAGCACAGTGGGGGTGACCCCTGCATCCAAATCGCTTGTGTAGATGCAGGGATCTGTGAGTTTTTTTTTAACCACTTAAGCTCCTGAAGATTTTACCCCCTTCCTGACCAGGGGGTATTTTGCGATTCGGCACTGCGTAACTTTAACCACTTAAGCCCCGGAAGATTTTACCCCCTTCCTGACCAGGGTTTTTTTTGTGATTTTTTACTGCGTGACTTTAACCACTTTACCACTGTGTACCGGAGTACTACTGCGGCAAAGTGGCTCGTTATCGTCTGACGACGTAGACCTACGTCGCCAGACTCCTCCCCTGTAGGCGGCGCGCTCCCGCTGTTTTCATTCACAGCAGGAGTCGGGCCAGGGGAGGAGCAGTGGCGATCGCCGCTGCTCTGCCGCGATCGTCGGGGAATCCAGTTTGGAGATCTGCCCGCCTGTGTAAACAGAGCGGGCGGATCTCCTAAGTGACAGGGACTGACAGATCGGAGTGTTCAGCATAGCTGGACATCCGATCTGTCCCTGTGTCACTCAGTCACCTCCCCCCCCACACGTTAGTAAGCACCAGGCATACATTAACCCCTCCCTCTCCAATAAAATTAACCCCTTCCCTGCCAGTGTCATTTTTACAGTAACAGTGCATATATATAGCACTGATTACTGCAGTAATGTCACTGGTACCCCCAAAAGTGTCAAAAATGTCAGTCAAGGGTCCAATCTGTCCGCCGCAATGTCGCAGTCCCGCAAAAAAAATCGCAGATCGCCGCCATTACGCGTTAAAAAAAAACCCACCAAAATGACAGAAATCTTTCCCATAGTTAGTAAACGCAATAACTTTTGCGCAAACCAATCAAAATACGCTTATTGCGATTTTTTTTTACCAAACATATGTAGCAGAAAACAAATTGGCCAACAATTAAAAAAAAAATTGGTTTTTACATCTTTTTTGGGGGGAATTTCATATAAAAAAATGTTAAAAATATTGTTATTTTTTCAAAATAAACGCTATTTTTGTTTATAGCGCAAAAAGTAAAAATCGCACAGGTGATCAAATACCACCAAAAGAAAGCTCAGTTTGTGGGAAAAAAAGGACGTAAATTTCGTTTGGGTACGGCGTTGCATGACCGCGCAATTGTCAGTTAAAGTCGCACAGCGCCGAATCACAAAAAGTGGCCCAGACGTAAGACAGCAAAATGCTCTAGTGGTAAAGTGGTTAACGGACAATTGCGCGGTCGTGCGACGCTGTACCTAAATGAATGTCCTTTTTTTTCCCACAAACAGAGCTTTCTTTTGGTGGTATTTGATCACCTGTGTGATTTTTTGATCATGCGCTATAAACAAAAAAAGAGCTTAAATTTTGCAAAAATAACAATATTTTTCACTTTTTTTTATATGAAATTCCCCCCCAAAAAAAATGTAAAAATCAAAATTTTTTAACATTTTCGGCCAATTTGTTTTAAGCTACATATGTTTGGTAAAAAAAAATCGCAAAAAGCGTATTTTGATTGGTTTGCGCAAAAGTTATCGCGTTTACTAACAAAGGGAAAGATTTTTGTCATTTTTGGTGTTTTTTTTTAACGAGTAATGGCGGCGATCTGCGATTTTTTTTGCGGTACTGTGACATTGCGGCGGACAGATCGAACCCTTGACTGACATTTTTGACACTTTTGGGGGTACCAGTGACATTACTGCAGTAATCAGTGCTATACATATGCACTGTTACTGCAAAAATGACACTGGCAGGGAAGGGGTTAACTGTATTGGACAGGGAGGGGTTAAGTGTGTCCTAGGGGCATGTTTCTAACTGTAGTGGGACAGGTCTACTATTGTAAAAACAGAGATCAACGGTTCTACATAGTAGAACCGTCTGATCTCCATTTTTACACAGGGGAGAATGACAGGCAGCTTGTTTACATAAGCCGCCCGCCTTTCTCCCGCTGTACCGACGATCGTAGTGTCACTGGCGGACATCGGGTCCGCCAGTCACATGCCCGCACTCCTCTGTGAACGAGCCTCAGCGGGCGCACGCCTCAGCGGGCACGCGCCTCAGCGGGCATGTGCTCGCCCGCTATTGGCTCAAAACCCAGTGACAGGCGAGCGACGTAGACCTACGTCACTCTGCCTGGCCGGGGCTGACTGCCGCAGTAAATATACTGTGCGCAGTCGGCAAGTAGTTAACGGACAATTGTGCGGTCGTGCGACGCTGTACCTAAACGAATTTGACGTCCTTTTTTTTTCCACAAATAGAGCTTTCTTTTGGTAGTATTTGATCACCTGTGCGATTTTTTGATCATGCGCTATAATCAAAAGAGCGACAATTTTGCAAAAATAACAATATTTTTCACATTTTTTATATGAAATTCCCCCAAAAAAATGTAAAAATCAAAATTCTTTTAAATTTTTGGCCAATTTGTTTTCTGCTACCTATGTTTGGTAAAAAAAATCACAATAAGCGTATTTTGATTGGTTTGCACAAAAGTTATTGCGTTTACTAACTAAGGGCAAGATTTTTGTCATTTTTGTTGTTTTTTTTTTAACGAGTAATGGCGGCGATCTGCGTTTTTTTGCGGTACTGCGACATTGCGGCGGACAGATCGGACCCTTGACTGACATTTTTGACACTTTTGGGGGTACCAGTGACATTACTACAGTAATCAGTGCTATACATATGCACTGTTACTGTCAAAATGACACTGGCAGGGAAGGGGTTAACTTTATTAGAGATGCAGTGACTATGTGTGTCCCTAGGGGCGTGCTTCTTACTGTGCAGGGATGTGGCTGTGTGTGTAAAAGCACAGATCAACGGTCCTACATAGCAGGACCGTTAGATCAGTGCTTTTACACAGGGAAGAATGACAGGCGGCTTTGTTTACATTAGCCGCCTGCCTTTCTCCCTTCACAGCGGACGATCGCGAGTGACCGGCGGACATTGGGTCCGCCGGTCACACGCACGGAGGTGTCCGTGAACGACCTGAGGCGGGAGCGTGCCTCTGGCGCGCACACCCGCCCGCTATTGGCTCCCAGGCTAGTGACGTATATATATATACGTCACTTTGCCTGGCCGGGGCTGACCGCCGCAGTAAATAGTCGTGCGGCGGTCGGCAACCGGTTAAAGAAAAAAAAAATTTGTGTGTGTACCCAGTTTAAGACACAAAGTTGTAGGTGTTGATATTTAACTATCTGTAAGCTATTTGTTTGATCTACTCCAAGTATATAACAAGCACTGTTTCCTAGTAATTTGCTCTGAAATATATATATAAAACAAAATACATTTATATGTTTATTAATATTATTATTATGTTCTGTATTTTGGTGGATTCACATCCAGCCCAAAAGTAAATATTGCTTAATTAAGGAATACATTCAGAGTAGGTATTGCCATTTATATGAGTAAACCTGCATGTATGTTTTTGTTTTATTTTTTTTTATTAACTATTAAAAATAGTCATGTGCCAATTTTATTTGTAGCATATCAACAACTGAAGATGGAGCTATTTCTGGTATACGCTGGATTTACCCAGTTCATGGAATTCCAGAAGCGCAGCCATCAAAATCAACTCCAGGTATCTGAAAAAAAATATATAAAATATGAATACATATACTATACTGTACTGTATTGCAAAACATTTGTATATTTTTTCATTTCATGTAATTTTAAAAATAATGGACTAGATTATGCAAGAACAGGTATGAAGGTTTTGGGTGTCCTTATTCTCAGTATACACTTTCCTGTAAATATTGTAGGAAACAGCAAACAGTGGGTAAATGTAGGCTAAGCATGTCAAATTCAGTTAAGACAATGGGCCAAATCAAGGAGTATAAATCTTTGGCCACTTTATGTTGACTTATTTAATGTAGCCCTCTTTTGGATGGGGGGGGGGTAATGAAAAATAGCCCTCCCCAAATAGGATATCGAGCTAAACCTGTAGGTAAATAAGGGAAGCAGACCTTTGGAAGAGTGGGTTTGATAATTAAGTTGACAGTGCCTCCACCCAGGACAGAGCCTATATGAACATGGGGGATTACCTTTGTGAGAAATTAACCGGAACTACTGCAACCAGCATATAAAATGTCCATAGGTATAAAGATGCATACCAATAGATGCATACCAATAATTCTTGCTAAATTCCTACTAAATATAAAAGTTTAACCTGTATTGAGGTAATAAATAATAAAAAATGTAAATTTTAAATTGCGCCTTTTTGCGAAATTGTAAAAATCAAAACTGTATGCTTTCAGAGTTTGAAAAAGACCCCCCTGAACCACATTTTTTCTGAAAGCACATGACAAGCAGAATAAAAGAAAGGTGCTACTGATTTTTTAGGCCCCCACAGTAGTTGCACAACACAAATGTTTATCAAATCACTGTTTTTACTCAAAAAACACTAAAATACATATTACCATACAAAACGCAACATAACTTACAAAATTCCAGTTAAATTCCTAGTAAGTGCGTGTTCACATGGGGTGTAATAAAGCTCACATCCATGAAGGGTCATATGGAGAGCTGTGTTTACCCCCTGTGCAGGCAGTCCCATTCATGTCAACTGGGATGCAATGGCTGTAAGGACAGATTTGACATCTGTGAGGGTGCAGGTGCATGGCCCAAAATGCAGACAGTGTGAATTCAGGGACATGCACCCACACGGATGTCACGTTTGAAGCAGTGACTGTGTCCATACATCTGCTTTGTCCCACTTAGCATGAATAGGACTGCCTGCACAGGAATGCACAGAACACCTGTACATTCCCCGGCACCCGCTGTGTTGATGGGACTACCTTCATCAGGATGCATGGAACACTTCTGCATCACTGTGCAACTAAACACAGCCTCGTTGTAGTATGCCCTGCATGAATGAGGCCGTAGACTTTGTTTAGACTTGTAGTTGAGGGTTGTCAAAAATGTGCTGTTGAGCTGCGTTTTTGCCACCCACCAGCCATCCCCTCTTAAGGTGCAATAGGCAGCAGACAGGGGTGATTACAAGTTGCAGCTGCAATGCGTCTCTTTGTGGCCAGGGCAAAGTTGCTTTGCATCCACTGAACGCTACACATTCAAGTCAATGGAAAAGTGTCGCAACGACATGCAATTCATGTGGTTGTGGCGCATTTGCCAGGAAAAAAGAGGTTAAAACAAATGGTGAGAAAGCAGCAGATCTCTTCTTCACCACCTGTCAGTAGCCACTGGAGCCTGAACTTAATACAAATCAGGCTTCAGAGGCAAGGGAGACTTAGATTCATGTCTAAATCTACCCTTAGGCCCCTTCCGCAAGCTTGCTCAACAAGGAATCTGTCAATTGATCCCTGCTAAGTAGGCAGATGGCTGGTCTGTGTCCGTCCGGTTATAGAGAACAGATACAGACACAGCCCACTCTCCTCTATGGGCATGGGATATCAACAGACTATTGGTTCTCTATACGGATGGGGAACGGATCCCCATTTATCTGTTTTTAGCGGATCAGATTGGATGTAGGTGGGTGTAAATGCACATAAGTCCATTTATATCCGCCTCTCCTTAGAGGATAATGGAGAGTCTGATCGGGTCCGCCTAAAAAACTGACAGGCAGACCCATTCAGTCCGCTCATGCGAAAGGGGCATTACTTTGGTTTTTATATATACAGTATCTCACAAAAGTGAGTACAACTCTCACATTTTTGTAAATACTTTATTATGTCTTTTCATGTGACAACACTGAAGAAATTACACTTTGCTACAAAGTAAAGTAGTGAGTGTACAGCTTGTATAACAGTGTAAATATGCTGTCCCCTCAAAATAACTCAACACACAGCCATTAATGTCTAAACCGCTGGCAACAAAAGTGAGTACACCCCTAAGTGAAAATGTTCAAATTGGGCCCAATAAGCCATTTTCCATCCCCGGTGTCATGTGACTCAATAGTGTTCTAATGCCTCAGGTGTGAATGGGGAGCAGGTGTGTTAAATTTGGTGTTATCACTCTCACTCTTCATACTGGTCATTGGAAGTTCAACATGGCACCTCATGGAAGAGATCTCTCTAAGGATCTGGAAAAAATAATTGTTGCTCTACATAAAGATGGCCTAGACTATAAGAAGATTGCCTTGACCCTGAAACTGAGCTGCACCATGGTGGCCAATACCATACAGCGGTTTAACAGGACAGGTTCCACTCAGAACAGGCCTCGTCATGGTCGACCAAAGGGGTTGAGTGCACGTGCTCAGCGTCATATCCAGAGGTTGTCTTTGATAAATAGATGTATGAGTGTTGCCAGCATTGCTGCAGAGGGGGAAGGGGTGGGGGGGTCAGCCTGTCAATGCTCAGTCCATACGCCACACTGCATCAAATTGGTCTGCATGGCTCTCATCCCAGAAGGAGGCCTCTTCTAATTATGATGCACAAGAAAGCCTGCACAAGAAAGCCTTGCGGAAGACAAGCAGACTAAGGACATGGATTACTGGAACCATGATCTGTGGTCTGATGAGACCAAGATAAACTTATTTGGTTCAGATGGTGTCAAGTGTGTGTGGCGACAAGCAGGTGAGGAGTACAAAGACAAGTGTGTCTTGCCTACAGTTAAGAATGGTGGTGGGAGTGTCATGGTCTAGGGCTGCATGAGTGCTGCCGCCACTGGGGAGCTACAGTTCATTGAGGGAACCATGAATGCCAACATGTAATGTGACATACTGAAGCAGAGCATGATCCCCTCCCTTCAGAGGCTGGGCTGTAGGGCAGTATTCCAACATGATAACCGCCCCAAACACACCTCCGAGACGACCACTGCCTTGCTAAAGAAGCTGAGGGTAAAGGTGATGGACTGGCCAAGCATGTCTGCAGACCTAAGCCCTATTGAGCATCTGTGGGGCATCCTCAAATGGAAGGTAGAGGAGCGCAACATCCACCAGCTCTGTGATGTCGTCATGCATGAGCGGAAGAGGACTCCAGTGGCAACCTGTGAAGCTCTGGTGAACTCCATGTCCAAGAGGGTTAAGGCAGTGCTGGAAAATAATGGTGGCCACACAAAATATTGACACTTTGGGCCCAATTTGGACATGTTCACTTCAGGGTGTACTCACTTTTGTTGCCAGCAGTTTAAACATTAATGGCTGTGTGTTGAGTTATTTTGAGGGGACAGAAAATGTACACAGCTATACAAGCTGTACACTCACTACTTTACATTATAACAAAGCGTCATTTTTTTCAGTGTTGTCACATGAAAAGATAAGCATATATATATATATATATACACAATATATACAGCATATATATATACACTACCAGGCACAGTTCTATTTTTTATATTTTTTATTAACTTTTTTTTTTTGAAGGGGAGGGGGCTTTAGAGAGACATCAGGGGTCTAAACAGACCCCCAATGTCTCTTTTTTGAAACAAGACAGTCCCTTTCTCTGCAGCCTAAGCTGCACTGTAGCTGAATGAGATAGGAGTCTGCATAGAGACTCCTGTTCATTCACAAACTGAAATATAGTAGCGTATAGCAGTGTTTACTAAACTTCAGTAATGAATGAACAGAAGCTATCTGTACCAATCGCTCTTTTCATTCAGGAAAGGAAGGGGGCTGGTAAACAAATGTTTACCAGCAAGCCACTCTCCATCCTGACACTCGCTGATCTCCCGGGCAGCCACTATAGCCAACGGGAGAGGGTGGAGGCATGGGCGTCCGCAGAACTTTTTTCGGGGGGGGGCAACATTTTAAGGTCACCCATGTTCCGCCCCCTTTCAACAATGTTATAAAGGGGAGGGGCTTAGTCATTATACCTATTTTGAGTATTTATTTTTGAAGCGCAAACAGCAGCATTTATTTTTAAAGCATTTGTTAACCTAAAAAAAATGTATCCTGTTCCCTTAAAGCATGTTATACAGCAAAGTGCTTTGCTGTGTAATTTGGCCCCTTCTATCACCTAAAATACTTGGCTGATCCTGCCTGGCTATCTCCTCCCCTCTGTAAACTGATCACGGTATACCATGGCTGCTGAGCCCTGACACTGTGGTCAGTTTACGTACCTTCGTCATCAGCAGCCCTCCTCTCTTCCTCTGTCCTCTCCCCCCTCCCTCCCTGCATGTCTGCTCCTGTGTCAGTGCCCCTCCCTCCTCTCCTGCTGCTGTAGGTTTATTTAAAGTTTCCTATCCTGTCTACATCCTGTTTAATAACTCTGTGTGCCCCTGTGTCTGTGTTTTATAAAAATAAGCCATTCTTTACAAGTTTTCAGAGAGCCACTCACCGCTCAAGTGACCCGCCGCCTCTCTCCTCCTCTCCCCCTCCCCTCCTAAATGACATCAGTGAGGAATCCTTAGCCCCGCCCACTGCAGGCAGCTGTCAGATGGGGAGAGGAGAGAGCCAACGGGTCACGTGAGTGGTGCTCGGCCCTCTGAAAACTGGTATAGAACGGCTTATTTTTTTAAAACACATACACAGACACAGAGTATTATTAAACAGACCAGACAGGGTGGTATAAAGTGGCTTAACAACCACTTGAAAGGGGAAGTTGAGATTCCAGGGGGGGCATTTGCCCCCCCTTGCTCCTACCTGCGAACGCCCATGGGTGGAGGGAGAGCCGGCCAGCAGCAGTGCATGGACAGGGTGTCTGGGATTGGTGAGGAGGAGGGGGACCCTAAGGGGTGGGGGGTCAGTAGTAGAGTAAGAGGTCAGTAAGGGGGAGCATTTTAGCAGGCCAGGGCAGCAGGCTATGTGCAGGAACAGAGAGCAGTAGGAGACATGCAGGCAGTGGCTGGGGGTTGGGGGGTCACATTGTACGTGAATAGCTTTGATCAGCAGATTGCCATCCACTGATCAGAGCTACTGTTTTGGTTAGTAGAACAATTCTGCTATAAGTTCTTGGTCACTGAAGTGGCATACAGACCTGGCCAGCTGGAAGCAGTGCTGTAGGTTCATATGTCGTATGGACCTGTCAGAAAAAGGGTTAAACCTCCTTTCTTTCCATCTCAGAAAGTGAAGCGTGTCTATATTTACTTTTGATATATTACACTGTGATCAGATTTCCTCTTAAGCATCTCTTCTCCAGGGTGAATAAGTGTAATCTTTGAAGTTGTTCCTCATAGTTGAGCCCCTTCACTGAACACTTTCTAGTTCAAGGACATACTTCTTGTGGATTGGTGACAAAAACTTTACAGCATGTTCAAAATGAGGCTGAACCAGTGTTTTATAAAGGGTGGAATTATTGATTTATCTCTTGAATGTATGTTTTTTTTTTTTTTATGCATGAGAGTAATGAGAACATACTGTTATAAAGCCTGTGGTCGACACATTCAAAGGAGCCCCCTATAAAGAGTATTTTGAATGCATGTTTTTAGCATCAAGTGCATAACTTTCTATTTTTCAATACTTAATCTAATATGATATGTAGCTGACCACCACCTATTTTATCAAGGTCTTCCTACAAGTTTGCTCCATCTTGTGTTGAATTAAATTCCCTGCATAATTTGGGATCATTGATAATCTCTGAAATTTAGCTCTTATTCCGGCCTCAATATAATTTATAAACATTTAGGTAAACAGCATTGACCCCAAGACAGACCCTTGGAACACATCACACACAGCCCTAGACCATTTAGAGAATGAGTCATTTTTTGCAAATATCTGGACCTGTTCATGTAACTGGATTTCCTATCCATGTAAATAGGATTTCTTCAACACCAACAGACTTTTTTTTTTAATTAAATATTTGTGAGTAAACCACTAAGGGGTTCAATGAAAGAGCCAGAGGGTCGCCTATAAAACACCAAATTGACATGCCTAAAGAAGAAGTGACTAGAGATATGAAAGAAGTTTGCTTTACATCTTTACATTTGGAGCTAACAATGCAGTTTATAGTCCCAAAGTTCAACTTTTGATTTGTTGGCATTCACATATGTTTCACAATCGAATTTTGTTCAATCATGATTGCATATGTCCCCGTGTGGCCTTACTCTATCCAAAACTTGAAAAGCATGCTTTGAATTGACATAAATTTTAGCTTATATAGTATTCCTTACACCAAAGAAGTATTTCACATTCTTTATTTATACAAATACATAACTCAGAGTTCACGTCACATAATTGAAAGTGCTCAAATAAAAATGCAGTTATTTTTTCCCCAGTTATTTTTTTACTATACACATACAATGTTTGTAATCTAGTATCTAGAATTTTCTACAAAGTTTGATTGACCAAAATGTTAACAAAGCACCATTATTCTTTATTTTCTACTGATTTGCCCACTATGAGAATCTTGTCTCAGACACGCTAATGATTATTTATCATCATTTTTTACATGACTATCTGGACTTTAAAATAGGCCTTCTAGAAATTGCCATTTTCTAATATTGTTTTATGAATTATGATGCAGTGCCCTTTGTTAAAATCTGTAGGGTTGTTTTTTTTGTTTTTTGTTTTTTTTCTTACTATTTTAAGCTCTGTGTGAATACTAGACAGTCACTATTGTGCCATGTGTTTCAAGCTGAGCATCTAGGTACACACATGCTTATTTTTTCATGCCTGAAAGCCTGATTTCTCATAGGAAAGGCTGCATGATTCCCAAAATTCAAAGGATTTTCCATCAGCAGTCATCAACTTAGTGAAGAATTTGCAAGCTGTGATTTTCAGACAGTGAAGGTTCCCATGTGACCTTACCTCAAGCATTGCACATTTTCATTTTTACTAATTCCAATTAGGATTTAATGAGACCTGACATACAAGCTATAAAAACAGCTGCTAGAATATTTAGACTTTTTAATAGAGAAAGATATACAGTTTTCACAATGCAGATTGTAAGCACTTAGAAAGAGACTTTTAGCACAGAAAATATGTCTAAGCAAAACAGTGCTACTAAACATTGTTTTAGTAATAGAGTAGGATCCTAACACTGGCAAAAAGTTGCCAACAGCACGATCACTAGAAGAGCAAAGCAACCAATCACCTGCTTCTATAGCAGCATTTCTTGGTGCATGGTTCAACAGAGGATAGCTTTGAATCTGTTTTCTTATTGGTGAGCAAGATTTTGCAGTATTTCAGCCAGTGAGGGAGTGAGGGAGTGACAACATAAAAGCAGGTGAGTGTTCTATATATTGATCCTGTTAATGAGTTGTTGAAAGAATTATGATCATTAGTCAAACATAGGCTTAAAAACATAACAGCAGCTTGACCCTAACACTCTGTTCCTAACATACTCCTGACTGCTGCACTATGTGTCTTTGCGTCTGTCTATTACATATTCCTGACATGTGCATTTTGTGCATTTTGAACCCCTGTGCTCTGTTCATTATATACTCTTCTACTCTGTGTGTTATGCACTCCTGACCCCTGCACTTTTTGCATTGTGTACTCTTAACCTCTAAATTCTGTGACTTATTTACTCCTGGCCCCTGTTGCTTTGTGCTTTTTTTTTTTTTTTTTTTTTTTTACTCCTGTCGCTTCAGCTCTGTTTGTTACACACGTTTGTACTATGCATTTTTTATACCTATCCTCTGTGTTCTATGCATTACATTTTCCTGATCCCTGCACTCTGTCTTAACTATGCCTGACCTCTGCACTTTGTGTGTTGTGTAATCCTGGCCCCTGCACTCTTTGTAGTATAAAAAAACTAAAAAGTAAACTAAACGAAAAGAAAAAAAAAGGGCATATGGTCTATATTCTGTGAAAGAATAGTTCATATTCAAATCGCACACCTTCATGGATTTAGGCACATCAGTTGTGGGTGCTGCAGCGATCATCATTTTGAACCCCTGTGCTCTGTTCATTACATACTCTTCTACTCTGTGTGTTATGCACTCCTGACCCCTGCACTTTTTGCATTGTGTACTCTTAACCTCTAAATTCTGTGACTTATTTACTCCTGGCCCCTGTTGCTTTGTGCTTTTTTTTTTTTTTTTTTTTTTTTACTCCTGTCGCTTCAGCTCTGTTTGTTACACACGTTTGTACTATGCATTTTTTATACCTATCCTCTGTGTTCTATGCATTACATTTTCCTGATCCCTGCACTCTGTCTTAACTATGCCTGACCTCTGCACTTTGTGTGTTGTGTAATCCTGGCCCCTGCACTCTTTGTAGTATAAAAAAACTAAAAAGTAAACTAAACGAAAAGAAAAAAAAAGGGCATATGGTCTATATTCTGTGAAAGAATAGTTCATATTCAAATCGCACACCTTCATGGATTTAGGCACATCAGTTGTGGGTGCTGCAGCGATCATCATTTTGAACCCCTGTGCTCTATTCATTACATACTCTTCTACTCTGTGTGTTATGCACTCCTGACCCCTGCACTTTTTGCATTGTGTACTCTTAACCTCTAAATTCTGTGACTTATTTACTCCTGGCCCCTGTTGCTTTGTGCTTTTTTTTTTTTTTACTCCTGTCGCTTCAGCTCTGTTTGTTACACACGTTTGTACTATGCATTTTTTATACCTATCCTCTGTGTTCTATGCATTACATTTTCCTGATCCCTGCACTCTGTCTTAACTATGCCTGACCTCTGCACTTTGTGTGTTGTGTAATCCTGGCCCCTGCACTCTTTGTAGTATAAAAAAACTAAAAAGTAAACTAAACGAAAAGAAAAAAAAAGGGCATATGGTCTATATTCTGTGAAAGAATAGTTCATATTCCCATCGCACACCTTCATGGATTTAGGCACATCAGTTGTGGGTGCTGCAACGATCATCATTTTGAACCCCTGTGCTCTGTTCATTACATACTCTTCTACTCTGTGTGTTATGCACTCCTGACCCCTGCACTTTTTGCATTGTGTACTCTTAACCTCTAAATTCTGTGACTTATTTACTCCTGGCCCCTGTTGCTTTGTGCTTTTTTTTTTTTTTTTTTTTTTACTCCTGTCGCTTCAGCTCTGTTTGTTACACACGTTTGTACTATGCATTTTTTATACCTATCCTCTGTGTTCTATGCATTACATTTTCCTGATCCCTGCACTCTGTCTTAACTATGCCTGACCTCTGCACTTTGTGTGTTGTGTAATCCTGGCCCCTGCACTCTTTGTAGTATAAAAAAACTAAAAAGTAAACTAAACGAAAAGAAAAAAAAAGGGCATATGGTCTATATTCTGTGAAAGAATAGTTCATATTCCCATCGCACACCTTCATGGATTTAGGCACATCAGTTGTGGGTGCTGCAGCGATCATCATTTTGAACCCCTGTGCTCTGTTCATTACATACTCTTCTACTCTGTGTGTTATGCACTCCTGACCCCTGCACTTTTTGCATTGTGTACTCTTAACCTCTAAATTCTGTGACTTATTTACTCCTGGCCCCTGTTGCTTTGTGCTTTTTTTTTTTTTTTTTTTTTTACTCCTGTCGCTTCTTCAGCTCTGTTTGTTACACACGTTTGTACTATGCATTTTTTATACCTATCCTCTGTGTTCTATGCATTACATTCTCCTGATCCCTGCACTCTGTCTTAACTATGCCTGACCTCTGCACTTTGTGTGTTGTGTAATCCTGGCCCCTGCACTCTTTGTAGTATAAAAAAACTAAAAAGTAAACTAAACGAAAAAGAAAAAAAAAGGGCATATGGTCTATATTCTGTGAAAGAATAGTTCATATTCCCATCGCACACCTTCATGGATTTAGACACATCAGTTGTGGGTGCTGCAGCGATCATCAGCTGGACACTGCATCTATCACAGATACATACATATTCGCCAGCACACCGAGGATCTTGCACAGCAGTCAGAAGAAACTTTTTAATGCAAAAGGATCACATCAGGATAGGTGCAAAGTTTCGGAGTCACGATGGACCCCTTCATCAGGCATGCCTTCGTCAGGCAAAAACTAAACTAAAAGAACTTAAAAAAAAAAACGGAAAAAATAAAAAACTTGCACATATGGTCTATATTCTGTGAAAAACATATAAGGGAAGCAGCTAGTACAAATATAGGACATATCTATATGATGCTTAAGATATAATTAACAGTGCAGCACTGATTTCATAACTTATATCACAATTTACATAAATCCAGAGTGATAACAATTTAGGTGTACATTGAAATAAAAGGAGTATAGATAGAATAGTCTGTGCATAAATGATAAAATCAGTCCTTATATATAACCACATGTGCAATGAAAGGGCAACTAAGGTAAATCTTTATTGTGCTCTACCCTGATAATCCACTCCACAATGACACGCCTAAAGGCTTACCAGAAAGATTTGACCCTTGAATCATGAGAAGCAAAAATGTGCATTATGGATGAATAGCAACACAGCCATGGCAGGTGTAAGGATCAGCCGAGCATCTTCATAGCCTCCATCCTAATGCCACACTTATAGGAACAGAAAAAAGCAGCCCCACACTCCAAATTTTGTAAAATATAGTTTTTATTTAAAAAGGTTAAAATCACATACTGTACATCAAAGCAGATACTATCTGTGCCAAATAGACTACATATCCCAAGATGCAACTTGAAAACTCACACGTGACTAGTGATTTCAACCTCCCTCCACCCTAAGCACTTCATCAAAAATTATATTATCAGGTGCTTGGAGGCACTGCTACACCGCACATTTTATGCTCCATTTCTGGTGGGGGAAATAAAAAAAACACAAATGAGAAGCCAGACATGATCCCAAATGAGTATTGATGTTGATGAACCTACAAAGCCCTATCTTGTGGTTAAAAAGAATTCCAACTAACATCCCAGAGGCACAATACAAATACATGTAAACTACATACAAGAATTGAGAATTAAAATAGAATCCTATGTTTTAAAATAGCTTCTCCACTATTACACAGAACTTCCATTGTCAATAGAGACTTTTTAGGCTTGCAAAATCATAACAAATGAATAAAAAATATAAAAGTTATGTAGCTAGGTGCTGGGTTACCACAATATGCAGATATAGCCTTTGCCCTTTATTATTCTCTCCCTCTACTGAGATACTCATGTTAAGTTGCGCCATCCTTCCCCAGCCACAAGAGGGAGAGCCATACCCAAGCCAGTCAATAGATGCAGAGCACTAAGAATCATGGAAGTTGTTGTTTGAGACAGCTGCCATACAGTGGAGCTTATGGACCTTTTACACTGTAATTCCCAAGAGACACTAGGGCAAGAAGGAGTAGCAGAGCTGCTTTTCTGAGACTGCTCGGCTAAGTTCTTCCTCTTGGCACTGAGGGAGTTAGAGAAAGAAATCTCTAAATACAAACATAAGACTGCACTTAAAATCTATAGCGAATATGTGGGCTGAAGCTGCTAACCTGATGTCTTTGTATACAATAAAAACAATAGTAATAATACAAAAAAAGGTTAGCACTGCAGCATAAATGTTCATGAATGTGCAAAATAAAATTAGCCCGTTAATGAATCACACATTACTTAAAACAAAAACAATTAGAATCAGTCAGAAATATATGTGTATATAGACCCACAAACATGAAAAGTCCAAATGAGTGTTCTAGTGCAAAACCAACAAAGTGAGAAAATAAACACCCTCCTAAAGTCCAACCAAATGTTGATTTGCAGCAGAATCCTGCATATGTCCTGCATACCAGTAGTGAAATGCTCTTGAAAAGGTATTCCAATATAGAATATATATCAGGTATTTAGATGGTCCGTCAGGTAGGAAACTTTCCTCTGCTACTCTTTTATTATATCACTAGAAACATGGTTCTCATTAATGGTTCTCATTAATACCTCAGCTGAATGCTATTAAATTAGTTTCACCTGAGGTTAACGATTGGAGAAAATAAACCATATGAAACTAAACCATGCTGATTGAAAAATTATGAAAAACCTCCCTGTAAAATCGATTTCTTTTATTTTGCTTGTTAAGGTGCAATTTTAAGTGGCGCATAAACAGTATGTGTTATGTATGACCCCTAATTTATTTTAAGAAGCAGCGCTTCCAAGTATTAATGTGCCTTCTATAAATAAAAAGTTGACTATATACTAAAAAATATATTTGGCTATTCTTTCAGCGGTTGTGAGTTGTCGAGCAAGAAATCGGACTGAAGAGAGGGTAGAAGTGTTATTAACTGGAGTTGTTCCTGGTCAGACAGCTATGACAGCCTCAAGTCATGATCTGAAATCCACAGAAAAGGTTGGCCATATACAAGAAGTTCAAGTCAGCAATGGTATAGTTAAACTTTGGTTTATTTATGTTTTTGTTCATTTTTATGACCTTATAAGTATACATTTAAAACAATAAAGAATATGCATCAGGTATTAGTCTTCCAAAAAGCATAGATATCTTAGAAGAAGAAAAAAAATGTATTGGTCTTTTTTTGGATCATTGAACCCATTTACTGCCACTGACCACCAATGGAGGTGGGGTGAGGTTAGTGGTAGCTTTCACATTACTGACCAATGCAGAGGTTGCGGTGGGAAGGTCAGGCTTACTTTTACTGTTACTGACCATCAATGGGGGGATTAACTTTCATGCCACCAACCACCAATGCAGGAGGGCTATGTTTCAGTGCTGCTGACCACCTTGGGCTGCAAATAATTTAAATTTGATACATAACAAGTTCAATGATAAAGCTATCAGTTTATTTTAAACTTGTTTATTTTTTAACCCTCCTCTTATGTTAGAATTCCGTTCCTATCCATGATGTTAGGGTCAGTTTTGACCCGTGTTTTAAATCAGCCATAAAATACCCTCTGAATAATTATTTATCATCAAATTTGTTTCTTACCTCTTGGTTACCTTGTTAGGCTTCTTTATCCTTGAAAAGATTGGTTTTAATATTTTTGGTGTGACCCCTAGACCTTTCTTTTGATAGCATACCTCTCGTTGTCAAATTTAAAAAATGGTAAAATAAAGTCAGCAACTCTGAAATGAATTTGTCCTATGTTTCTTCACTTTATTTAGAGAAGCAGACAAGCAGGAAAAGAGATGGGCCCCTCCCTAACTACAGCTCACAGGGTTGAGAGGGGATTGGCTGTCACTTTTACTAAGCAGAGAGAGTGTTTATGATTTCAGTTTTGGCACTTATTAGTGTCCTAAAATCCTATATTATAACTGGGTCAGAATTGACCCTAACACCATGAACGTCTTAATTTTCACCACAGTATTTTATAATTTAGTGAAAAGGATTATTTTTCTATTACATTGTTTAAATAGAGGTTCCTGACAAAGTAAAAAAATCTTGATGCAATAAACAAATTTATGTGATACTTATAGACATTCAAAACCTGAAAACGGGTCAGTTTTGACCCTAACACAAGAGGAGGGTTAAGCTGTTCTTTTGTCAGTTTATACATATGTTCTAAATAAACACAGCAGGTATACTTGATTTATTGAGTTCAGGTAAATGCAGGAGAGTTACTTTGCTTACCTTTTACTTTTGTCTTACAAAATTTTTATGTGTGAGATCCATAGACCTGAGTCCTCAGGTCACCACTCATGCAGCTGCCATTTCAATGGAGTTGCATACTTTCACTTGGATTTTTAATTTGTGATATGGTTTGATGAATGATGAAGAAGGAGGGAGAACATTTATTGTTATAAACATACTGCTTGTCCATTTTTAGAACTCGGGTTTACATTATTCAGATTATGTCTGTGATAACAATTGTTTTAGGTAACTAGCAACCAATTTCTATAATGGAAAATAAGTTAAAGAGGCTTCTGCTTTATACTGTATAATTAAAGAGCTGCTTCTTATTTTAAGTTTTATTTCCAGCACAGTTAAATGTTTGTTAGTTCTAAAAAAAAAAAAAAAAACAAATCAAGTTTGACTTCACTTAGCCAAATCCATATGTATGTCTGAGAAAAAAGATTGCGGGCCGAAATAAATCAAGCTCCGCCTATATGGATCGGACTTTATAGGCTCAATATGGGAGACCACCAAATTAGATTCCAAAAAATCCACATGTTAACACATATGTCCCACTGTAGCTACTGGAAATGATCAATAAATAGTATATACAGCAAGATATGGCTGTACCCATAGCATTCTGTATGTTTCCACTTGTCAGGTCAACGATTCACCGATTCAAGGCTTCCTCTGGACCCACAGTGCTATTAGTAGGGCAGCACACTACAAGCATGTATCTGAATACCATCACCACACTGAGGTCACTTTCTAGAGCCACGGTGATCCCAATGCGATTTTTTCGGTGCACATAGAATTCTAATTCTAGTTTCTAGTAGTCAGGTCAGGTTTCCCGGATTCAAGGCTTTCTCAGGAGCTACAGTGCTAGTTGTAGGGAAGCAATTATTGTGATGGATCAGGGGGCGCCCATCAAAAATACCTGGGGGTGGGCACAGGGGCACCAAAGTCAGCCGCTGTGAGGCGGAGCCCCGATGGGGACAGCAGGAGAGTGCAGAGATTTAGATTCTAGCATATAAATGCACAGTTGAAAGTAGGCAAAATGATACCCAAAATACAGTAGCTGGTATAAACTCACCAATAGATATACCAATAAGTCTACCTGGGCCAAAATTAGAGAGCCAAGATTCAGTGGTGATAGGTAGGGAGATAGAATAATCATATATTACATCCCAGTAATCCGGTATTCTGTCACTTTTCTGCAGATTGTCCCGCTGTCTACCAAGCCGCCTTCGTTAGTTCTATATTTATTGCATTTTGTACCAGAGTTAAGATGGCTATACATTAGTAGATTTGTTTTCAAAATGTTTCATTTTAAGAGCTGTGTTCTATTTTCTAATCATTAGTGAGGTCCAATTGATGTTCATTTTTGACCACAGTAATTCAACATTTTTTAAAAGTCTATTTGTTCCTAAATCATATGTTAAGAGGAGACAAAGGTTTTAACTATTTTCAAATAACATTTGTCAAGCTGTCAAATGTACTGAGAATTTTCATACAAATGTTCATACAAATATTTCTAGGGACTCTACTAGTTTTATATCCAGCTTAAGGCTCCGTTCACATATTGGCATCCCGAATCATGGCGATTCTGCCCGCAATCCCGAATCATTGTGAATTGCGGGACGCTAGTGTGATTCCTGTGACTTTCAATGGCACCCCAAATGCAGTGGGGCAAATTGCCCGACAAATTGCACAAACGGAATTGTGGGACGCCTGTCGCCCAAAAGAAGTTCTTGTACTTTTTTTGGGCAAAAGGCATTCCGCGATAATCTTTGCATGATTTTACTGTGATTCGTCAGGTGACATTTCCGACAAAATCGCACCACGTTTGGGGTGCCATTGCAAGTCACGGGAATTGCATGGGTGTCCAGCGATTTTCAATGATTCAGGTTTGCGGGTAGAATCGCCGATATGTGAACGGAGCTACATGTACATTGCTGGTGGAAGTTAAAATCCATGCAAAATTATGTGAACAGGAGTAGAGGGGCTCTCACCAAAGGAAAAAAAATCATACTAACATTTTTGTTTAAGAAATAATATAAAGAAGATCTGTACCATGAGCTTTCTTCTAAAAAAAAAGGCTTGTTGGCTGATTCTGGCTTTGATATTTTGAGACACTGTTGTTAATTACTAAAGCTAAATATGCTGTTCACATTGCAAATAAACTTTCTAGCTGAAGTTGCATTTTGCAAGGGAATTATGTCCAGAGCTTAGTGAACGTGGTGAAAATTCACTTTGCACAGAACACCCATTAGTGCAAAAAGAATAAAAAAAAAAAACATTTTTACTTGAACATTATTAGATGATCTATCCTACACAGTGTAAATCCCTCACTTTATTTTTATAGAAATATTTCCTGATCCCATTAGTTCAAACATTGTCATACTTATTGTTACTCCCAAAGCAAAGGTTAGTGACATAAAGCAAGTGTATGTAGCTTCCATTGTGCATAAAAGTGTCTTGTATTAGTTTTAGCTTTTCATTCAGGGAAAGATTTTTAAATAAACTACCATTTCCTGGTGTTCAGGCTTTCATTGGTTGGGGTGTTGGAAGTATAGAAGGACTCCTGGGGAGTCAAGGCAAGTAAATTAAGATTTCGGATTTAGTGACCCAGAGTAATTTTAAAATAAGTTTAATTGCCTTGGGAATAAAACACAGTATCTTACAGTTACAAGGTAGCAGCTTTACTGAGTAGGCCAGTAAGACCCTTACAGAATGGATCAAGAAAAATCTGATTTATATTAAGGTGAAAGGGGTTTTTATGAAAAGATGTACATACTATTCATATAGTAAGGAACATTTAAAACAAAATAGTTAATGGTACCAGGATTCATTGTGTTAAATGTTGTAGGTAATGTCTTATTCCCATAATCTTTCTAGTACCCTAACTAAATGCAGTGACTGAAAGTTAAATTATTTGGGCAGCGGGTTGTGGGAAATGTTGACTGTTTGCGGTCTAGGACATAGTTAAAAGAAAAGGGAGATAAAACTGAAATGTATCTAATAAGTCTGTTTCAATAAATAATATGTATTCAAAATAAAAGAATCAGTAAGATAGTGAAAATAAAGCTTTAACTGTTATTAATGAACAGACTGTCTAATAACATAAATTCTTTCCAACAGTTTTTGTTTGCCCCAAGAGAATAATTTCACTGTTCCTTTGATTCATATGCCAGTGTCTCAACAAACAGTGACAACTCTATGGGCCTATTAATTAGTGCCCTTTGGTATAAATTTGAATTCTGTTAGTGTGCCATCTCTGGTATGTCATATTAATGTACATCCTCATAGCATGTGGATTTTCATTGTAACTGCAGTTAATTACACTTGTAGCTTGAGGTTTTATATTCAAAATACTTTTTTTCTTTCTAATCCTGCAATATAGTATTTTACTTAAACAAGCCTTCTTCATTCTATCTGCACACTAGAAAGAACATTTTCTATGGGTTTTGAAGCCTTTTGATGCCACTGCAATAAAACTTGTTTACGAATTCTAGTGTTTAGATGAAGAGGCAGATATTGATTTGGAACATGACATTCTTTCAGGCTAAGAGACTAATAATGGAATGCTCTGACACATACGAATCTAGACCTATTTGAAATTTTGACACATTCCATTATACAGTTGGTGGCATTATAATAGCATTATTAATATATAAATTGGACGCCTGTCATAATATCATCTGTAGCATTGTCTTATAGTTGTTAGTTACCATTTCAACATGTCTAATAAAATTTCTGCACCACATGGGAATGTTGTATATAATAGCATGTGTGTGTTCTGTGTAATTGGAAATTTTCCATCCTAAAAATGTGGAAAATTCATTCTAAAGTATTTAAATTCAAACAGGCACATGGGAAGTTTCATATTTAATCCATTAAGAAATATACTAACAATAATACCTTGAGATGCTCCTGTCAGACAGCATTGGTTAAGTAAACAAAGTCAACATCTTTTAATGAAGAAATGTGAAAAATTATTATACGGGTAAAAGACATGATAAAACTATTAATTTCAATATAATACAGGATTTGACATGTCTGCATATGAGGGCTATTTTGTGAACATTTAAGAAAAATAAAAAAGTTCCTTTGTTGTCTATAAAACCCAATCAGGTATGTTAAGCTGCACATTAAATAGGCTCTTACTGGCTACTTTTTTTCTTTTCTTTTCTTTTCTTTTCTTTTCTTTTCTTTTCTTTTCTTTTCTTTTCTTTTCTTTTCTTTTCTTTTCTTTTCTTTTCTTTTCTTTTCTTTTCTTTTCTTTTCTTTTCTTTTCTTTTCTTTTCTTTTCTTTCTTTTCTTTTCTTTTCTTTTCTTCTGTCACATATGTATGCACAAGTCCCATGAACCAAATATCAGAGAGCTCAGGGAAGCTGAAACACAATTTCAAACTTCCCACTCCAAGCAGCCAAAGCCACTGTGAGCCACTTCGATTCTATACATGGGTTTGGGTGAACTAAAGGCCTTCAGTCAGATCCAAAGGGCAGGCTAGGACATGTTTTCTTTGGTCCAGCTGTTACTGCGTACCTCCACCATCACAGGAGTGAGCTCTCAAATGCTGAGCTCAAAGCTGCTGTTTCAGAAAAAAAGAAAGCACATATAAGGGGGTTCAAATCAGATAACGACATTACTTTTGTTGTGGTTAAAATGAACAGTAACAGCTGGGCATGTCTTAGCAATGCCCTAGCGACAATGCAGGATGGGGAGATGCAATCTCTGGGAGTTTTTCACTTAGGCTTCATGAGGTATGTATTTGGGCTACATCTATAGCAAGAGCATTGTTCAACTTTGTTCAACTTTAGTCAAAGCTGAACAATTTGTTTTTATCTACAGATGATCCCTATCTGCATAGGCAATTCTTAGTAAAGGGGAACTATGTATTTAAGCTTTTTAATACATCCGGGGTCAGCTATGTAACCTTTGAAATACTTTCAAATACCTTTTTCCTCTGTCTTTTTTCTTGTACTTTGAGAGTTATTGTCACTGCTTTAATTACATTTAGCTCATCAACATTTTCCTCTGCTACAGTACAGTGTAGATAAGCTATGTGCTTGATTCATGTCTTCATTACCAGGAGAAATACATTTTGAATTCTATACTTCATTGCACTCATGAAGTCACTGCATATACACAGCACAAGCTGCTGGAAGGAGCCAGCATCTGCAATAGATTTCCTAAGGGCGGCCATACATGGATCAGCAGATTGGCTGGTTCAGCAGACCAAGAGATCAACTTCTATACAACCAGCATGTCGGATTTTTCACAAATGATTAGCGTCGCCGGCTATAGCCAGCAGCACTGATCAGTGTGCTCTGATGGTAGAGAAGTCTCCAGCTGTCAGAATGCAATACCTTTTTTTAGAATTTCTGGAGACAGAGGTAGGAGAGGAACTGGTTCTGTTAAAGCTTAATAAAGCAATGGGCCCTGATGGTATTTATCCCAGAGTTCTAAGAGATCTTCGAGGTATAGTTGTTGGAAAATAAATGGATCTTTTTAATCAATCTCTTCTAACAGGAGAACTTCCCCAAAGACCGGTGGAGAGCTAATATTGTACCTATCCATAAGAAAGACAGCCAGGTAGAAGCTGGCAATTATAGGATGTGAGTTTAACAAAGAAGGAGAAGAAAAGAAAGCGCCACCTAAGTGTAGTTATACAGGCAATTTATTGTCGCACAAGTAATTTAAAACTCACAAGATGTAAGTAGGTAATAGGCTCATCAATTAGGGTAGGCAGGGAGAACTTTTCCAATCTATCCCTTTTCTCTTTATCTGTGCCGTTCCTTGGAGCTGCATGTTGGTCAGTCCAGCTCCTGCGGTTGTCCCGTGCACCAGGAAGTGTTTGAGTGAGGCCTGTAGAAGGAGCTGTTGCTCCAAGCGCATAGCCTGCTATTCTCTGTCATCCTCTGCCCGCCCGACTGTTCTGGCTGTTCGTCTTCCGGTGATGTCACTTCCGCTTACAGTCCACGCTGGTTTGCTTCCTGGTGCACGGAATAACCGCAGGGGCTGGACTGACCAACATGCAGCTCCATGGATGGTGCGGATAAAGAGAAAAAGGATAGATTGGAACGGTCCCCCCTGCCTATCCTAATTGATGAGTCTATTACCTACTTACATCTTGTGAGTTTTTAATTACTTGAGCGACAATAAAGTGCCTGTATAACTACACTTAGGTGGCGCTTCTTGTCCTTCTCCTTCTTCAATACCAGATACAGAGCATGCTAGACTCTGAGGACAGCTGCCGCCTCTATATAGAGATATACTTATATACTTTTTGACTTATTCATCTTGCCAACTGATGGACTACCAATACATGGACTTATATGTTTGGATATAATTCCTGCTGTTTTAGTAAATAGCCTTTGCGCCAGATATAATTTGTTTGTTCCAGTGAGTTTAACATCAGTTGTAGTCAATTCAATGGAATCACTCCTGAAAAGAAGGATCATTGATCACCTAAAAATACACAACTTGCTGGACCCAAAGCAGCATGTTTTTTATTGAGGGCAGACTAATCTGATTTTTTTTGACTAATTTTTTGACTATATTACCATTGTTTTGGACCAGGGTGGTGCTGCGGACATAGTATATCTTGATTTTAGCAGGGCATTTGATGCAGTTCCACAAAATGATGTAATACAAACATTGTACAAGCTAGGACTTGACCACTAGGTGGTTCAGTGTATATGTGGTTGGCTAAAGGATAGATACCAGAGTATGGTGGTAAAGTGGGTTCACTCGAAATAGAGAACAGTCACTGGTGGTGTACCACAAGGCTCTGTACTAGGTCCTATTCTTTTTAGTCTATATGTAAGTGATATAACTAAAGGTTTGTTGGGCAAGGTATGTTTTTTTGTTGATGATTTAAAGGTGTGTCATAGGGTTGATATCCTTGGAGATGTCTGTAATGTTGAATTTGATTTGGCATTGCTGAAAGATTGGTCAAAGCAGTGGAAACTGAATTTTAATGTTTCTATATGTAAAATAATGCACCTAAGGAAAAATAATCTCTTGAGGGAGTACCATAATGGGGGCACTGTATTGGCCAGCACTACAGAGGAAAAATATTTGGGGGTACTTACTGTATTTCAGATGATTGCAAAATAAGCAAACAATGTGACCAGGCAGTGGGAAAGCAAATAGAATTCTAGAATGCATCACTAGAGGGATCACTAGCTGGAGGAAGGAGGTCCTGATTGCTATACATAGATCTTTAGTGAGACCTCATTTAAAATAATGTGTCCAGTTCTGGAGACCTTACTTACAGAAAGATATTGGTAAAATAGAGTCCAGAAACTGGCAACAAAAATGGTGAAAGTTCTGGGGGATAAAACATGTCAACAGTGACTTCATTCTGGATGAAAGAAGAGAAAGGGGAGACCTGACTGAAGCCTTTAAATACATCAAGAGGGTGAATACGGTTCAAGAGGGCAGTTTTTTGGAATAAACTTCTAGCAGAAGTGGTGAGTCAGTCAACAGTAAGTGGTTTCAAACATGCTTGGGTGTCAAACAGAGAGCTATACTCAGACAAAAAAGTTAACGAAATAAAGAAAAAAAACCCCAAAAAATACAAAATATGTGTAAAAAACGGGTAGACTCAATGGACTTTTTTTTGCCATCACTGTTCTAGATTTCTGGGTTTCTACCTCAGCAGAGTGGATTCCCCCATCCAGATCAAATGTGTGAATGGGGGAATTGTGTCATTTTGTTTTTATTCAACCTGCTGAATGCTTAAATGTAGATTTAGAGGGACTTCTGATACCTTTGTTGTTCCAAGTCCTTATCTGCAAGTGTCTCTATACCAGACAATAAAGACTGCAGATAGGTTAAATATCAGCAAAGCAATGTTCATAAGTGGCCAGCGTAAGGAAAGATAGGTTGGGTGTAATATGTTACATTTGCAGTATTATTTTTTTTTTCTGTGGATATATAAAAAGATCTAATGGGTTTTCAGAAGTGAATTTGTTAGGAACCTCTTTTGCTTGGGCCATAGAGACACAATATTGGATATTGTATTGTGAACTTGAAACCGTGGTTTTAAAATACCCCAACCTTAACACGTATAAGTAAACTCCAGCCACCAGTCTTGGATTAATTATAGTAGAAACATATTATTAATCGTTTTTTATTCATTGCAATTAAATACCAAATACCATTAATTAGGGGTTTTCTTTTAATTTATATTGTGAATGTAAAGTATTAATATATTTATTGATGTATATATCTATTTTGTTTATAGAGTTTGTCAAGCCATGGCATAATTCATTATCATTACCTATTATTTTTCTCGTTGTTTTTAATGTGAAGATGTTCCTAGCAATGCAGAGATATTCTGTTCAGAATCCTTGAAATTAAAAACACAGCATTAACAGAAATATGATTATAAAAACTGCCTCAAGGAACACTTTTGTAAACCATGTTATCTAATGCAGTTTATGTTTGCTTGCTTTTAATTCATTGTTTTCCATATCTGTCATAAAGTTATGAACAACCCATATTTCCTCATATTAAAATATAAAAATGTGTATCTTCTTTTTGCATCTTTAAAACTTAAAGAGGTATTAAACTCCAAACCAAAAATTCAACATATTGCAGTTTACCGCTCATTAGATGTGGTGGCTGCATTCATTTTCTTTTTTAGGCTTTTTTCTCCCTGCTTTCACCTGGTGATCTGTACAGTGACACATCAACTATATTAGGGTGCCTTCAATCTGGATGAAGGAGCACCAAGACATGTTTGGACAGTACCATTGTCAGTCAGGGGGGATGTTAGATGTACTAGAAGATTAAGATACACTAAATACGGGCATAGACAGATTAAAATGTAGCAAGTTCAGCAGGATCTGGCTGAATTTTGATCTGTGTATGGGCAGGCTTGTAGTACTGCAGTGGATCAATTAATCAACTTCAGTACAACCAGCCTGGCGGGTTTTTTTCATCCATTCACTGCCAGCAGCTATGGCAGCAAGCAGTGATCATTATCTTCTGGTGGCCCAGAAACCTCCTGCTATGAGAATACAATAGCTGCACGGGTGGGATTCCCTTATAAACACTGATTGTGTTAAATTGGGAATCAAGCTATTTTCTTTCCTTCAACCCGTGGTTGAAGTAAAGTACATTGGTTAATGTATGGCCTGCCTAACTAATTAAGGCCGAACACCAGCTAACACTTTTTAAGAAGTTACAGTAACAATCTATTTTCCTTTTGTGATAAATATAAAATATACATTTTATATAATAAATAAAAGCTGATTATTGCAAGCACCCCTGTCAGTGGTAAATAGTTTGTCTCAACTCTCTAACTGCTATGTCTGCAAGACAGCTTGTTCTATTAAAATACAACAGACTTACTGGTCAGATCACCAGGTGGAAATAAAAGAAAGAAAACCTAAAAATGCAGCCATCACATCTAAGAATTGGTAAGCTGCAATATAATAAATAATAATTGTGACTAAATCTGAACTGTGAAATAAAATCTAATTGTGACGATGAGGCTGCTAGCACAAAGCTGACCTCAAATCATAAATATTACATGGTATATTATAAATGTTTGCATTTTGGGTTTAATACCACTTTAAAAAGTACCTGTCTTGTGCTTGAAGATATCTTTCTTCAAGAATTTCTTGTGATTATAGCCATAATTAGAAAGTCTACATCGAAAAAGCACTATTCAGCACTGGTTATTAATAATATCTTTTGCAGAGAGAATCTAGTTATAAACAACATCTGTGACTATACAATCTTTGGAAGCTAGTATTAAAGTAAAGAGTGTAAAGGGCTTCTGGATCAAAGTACAAGCAATACTAACAGCTTCATTATGCTGTTTACCAGTTTGCATTATTTTTTATATACCATTAGATTCCAAAGTATCCATAGCCACCACTAAGCTTATTATGTGGCCGACAAATGAACTTTAGCAGTAGCACTAAAAAAAAAAAAAAAAAATATTTAACGGTGAACTCAAACCAATTAAAGAAAAAAAAACGAATAAAGCTCTGTATTTATTAAATACATAATTATATGAATGTTTAAATGGAAGCAATGCAAGTACATAAGTTTGACTTAGTAGAAAACACTTGCAATCTCCTATTTGGCAAATCTCAAGATGGGAATAGGAGAAACAGCACAACTGCTTTGGTATTTATGCGCCAATAAGAGACTTGCTGATAGGTGGAGAGAGCAAACTGGCAGAAATGAGCTTTTTGGTCTGCTGCATTTCCTTTGAATGTCCAGTCACAAACTGGTGGAGAAACAAGACCTATAAGTGTTAGCTGACTGCAGGTAAGAGAAATCGGGTCTTCTGCCCTGACAGACATGGCTGCTCCATATGGCAGAGCTGTGTCCATTTTAACAAAAACAAAAATAGTGTAGTGCTCAAAAAATTAACTCAGTGTATAGAAACAACAAAGGAAAAGTATGAAGTGCAAAAATATTAAAGGGCATAGGGAATATATTGTAAAATGATATGCATGTACAGTATATATACAATAACCAAAAATAATTATATTGAATAAAAACAAAGTGCAAAAAGTTTATAAGACAATCAAGCGGATGAGATGAACTGGAGCTGCCAATTTATGAGGAGGATTTCAATTTTGTGGGAATTTCAGAGACTTGGTTTGACAGCTCTCATGATTGACTGGCAACCATTCTGGGGTATTCCCTTTATCGCAAAGATAGGGAGCATAAAAAAGGGAGAAGAGTATTCCTGTATAACAAGAATGATGTGCAAGTGAATATGAGGGACGATACCACCCATGGATCTAGGGAGGAGATGGAATCCTTATGGATAGAGCTTCAAAGGGAGGAAACTAAGGTGAAAGTAATACTGGGCATATGCTACAGGCCCCCTAACTAGAGGGAGGACCTCCTATCACAGCTTGGAATGGCGGCAAGAATGAGAAATGTCATTATAATGGGGATTTTAATTATCCAGATATAGACTGGGCAGAAAGAACCGCGCATTCGTCTAAGGCTCGCCATTTCCTAAATGTTTTGCAGGACAATATCATGCGTCAGATGGTGAATGCACCAACAAGAAACAATGCATTACTAGACCTACTGATTACAAATAATACAGACCTGATCGAGGAAGTAGAAATACAGGGCAACTTAGTAAACAGTGACCACAGGTCAATTTGTTTCATAATAAATCACAGAAATAGGAAACACAAGTGTAATACAAGGACACTGAATTTCAAAAGAGCCAACTTCACTAAACTGCACTCTTTGCTAGATGATATTAAATAAGATAGAATTCTAGGAACAAATGACATAGAGGAAAAATGGGAGTGCTTCAAGAACATACTAAATAAAGGTATGGACCAGTACATTGCAACAGGTAAAAAGTTTAAAAGAGCTAAAATAAACCCTGGGTGCCTAAACTCCAACGTAAAAATGCATTTAAAAAGAAAATAAAAAGCCTTCAAAAAATACAAGGGTCATTGTCAGCATTCCAACATTACAAAGAATGCAATAAGAAATGTAAGAGCACCATCAAGGCAAGATAGAACATGAAAGGCACATAGCGGAAGAGAGGGCTGTGGTTGTTGGGATCTGCGGGTGGGGGGCTTATTGGAATCTGCAAGCCCCCTTTAATAAGGGGGCCCCCAGATCCCACCCCCCCCTGGGTGAATGGGTATTGGGTACATCGTACAAAAAAGTAAAAAACACAGGAAACACTTTTTGGCCTATCCTTTATTAAAAAATAAAAAATAGTGTCCCTCAATGTCAATCCATCATCAATCATGACACCTGCTGGACCCGAAAAATTGAAAAGTAAAAACACTTCCGTCCCTTGGGAGGCATTCCACTGTCTGCCTGATCTACTCGCTCATCCCCCCCCTTTCCTGGCCTGCCAGGCTGCATGCTTAGATAAGGGTCTGGTAAGGATTCAGGGGGGGCACACGCCATTTAAAAAAAAAAATTGGAGTGGAGTTCTCCTTCAAATCTATACCAGACCCAAAGGTTCTGCGTAAAAGTCATGCCAGACCCAAAGGGTCTCCCAGCTGTTTTATTCTTTTTTTAACGTCAGCTCCCAGCAGGGAAGCCTTAACAACCTATTGACTGTGCGCTTGGTGGGCGAAGATCCCGCTAAGTGCCGAGAATGTTCAGGTGTTAGGCAAGTACCTGAATGGGTGATGTTCAGGCAAAACTTATGCTTGGCACAAACCGTTCGCCCATCCCTAGTGGTGACTGAACACTGTAACCCCTCACAGTTACACTTACTGGGCGCAGGAACGGGCCCTGCTGTTAAAAATTTGAAAAAAAAAATTTAATTACATGCACCTGTGATACAGGTGCAGAACAACTGGCCCTAGGTTTTGGTGGTGGCTGAACACTGTAACCCCTCACAGTTACTCTTGTTGGGCACAGAAATGGGCCCTGCAGTTAAAAATTAGAAACAAACATTGAAATTACATGTACTCATCATACAGGTGCAAAAAAATTGGGCCTTGGGTGTTGGTGGTGCCTGAACACTGTAACTCCTCAGTTACTCTTGCTGGGCGCAGGAATGGGCCCTCTTGGTAAAAATTTGAAAAAAATAAAAATTATATGCACCTGTCAAACAGGTGCAGAAAAATTGGACCTTGAGTGTTGGTTGTGCCTGAACACTGTAACCCCTCACAGTTACTTTTGCTGGGTGCAGGAATGATCCCTGTTGTTAAAAAGTTGAAAAACAATTACATGCACCTGTCAAACAGGTGCAGAAAAATTGGACCTTGGGTGTTAGTGGTGCCCTAAACCAATAACATTGTTGGAAGCTAGAATAATCAAGATTCAGTTATATGATAGGCAGCATAGGCAGTCTTCAAGGGATCCTAGATCCCTAGCAATCTCAATCAGTTACATCAGCATCAGGGGCTTGATAGCTGCTGTTGATCCAGGGCTGATTCATTTTGATAAATGTCAGCCATCCAACGGAGTCTGTGGACAGACACACTCTTTTTTTCCATCACAAAACCTCCAGCAGCACTGAATGTCTGTTTGGAAAGCATGCTGGCAGCAGGGCAGGCCAGTAGCTTGATTTTATATTGAGCAAGTTCTGGCCAGTGGTCCATCCTCAAGATCCAGTAACCCAGTGGAATCAACCACCTCAGAGCTTGCCACTGCAGAACTGACAGAATCTCTGGCCGGGTGTTGCTCCTATCCCCTAGACAGACCAACTGAATCACTGCATGGCATCTTTTAGCCTGACTGCTTGCGTAGCCTCTTAAACACTTAGGGAGCACTGCTGGTTCAGAGGAGAATTCAGTAGAAGAGGCCATAGAGGAAGAAGAAGAGATGGGGGTTGAGCAGACAGATGTGGCAGAATCGCCACCAGCTTTTTGAAGGCGTGGTGGCGAAGCAAGCTCCAGCACTGAACTCTGTTCTGCATCCTTCCCAGCTGCCAGAAGAGTCACCAAGTGCACTGTGAAGGAAATGTAATGTCCCGAACCATGCCTGCTGGACCACGAGTCAGCTGTAATGTGAACCTTGCTGATGACTGCTCTGTCCAACGAGGCCAAAACATTGCCTTCCACATGATGGCACAGAGCGGGATTGGCCTTACGTGAAAAGAAATGTATTTTTGGAACCTGCCACTCTGGTACAGCACATTCCGCAAATTCACAAAAGTGGTCAGAGTCTACCAGATGAAAAGGCAGCAGTTGAAGTGCTAGCAATTTGGCCAGGCTAGCATTTAGGCGCTGAGCATGTGGATGGCTGGGACTGTATTTTTATTTCTTTTTACAGTTCAGCAACTGGGGTAGCAAAATTAGCCTGGTGAAATCAACAGGTGGTGTACTGCTAGCAGATTGTGTGATAGTATATCATCATCTCTCTCAGTGCAGGTTTTTAGTAGATTGAGGTATAGTAGCGGTAGAGATCCCAGATGAGGAACAAGGAGAAGTCTGCATTTTTTTATGATGTGGGTCTTTCAGTTACCAATGGACTGCATGGCAGGTTGTCATATGTCTTGTCAAGCATGTGGTGCCCAAGCAGATGGTGTTCTGGCCATGTTTGATCCCTTCAGACCGAGATTGCAAATAGCAACACTGTGGTCTTCTGCACATGTGTTGGAAAAAGCCCACACCAGTGAACTTTTTGCGGGGAGTTAGCAGCGCTCTGCACCTGTGGAGCTTTGTGGTGTGATGCAATAGGGTGGCTGCCCTTAAGCCAGTCCCTGGAGGACATCCTGCCTTGTTGGATTCGTTCCCCCTCTTCCTCACTTTCCTCCTCTGTTCTCTCAGGCACCCAAGTACAGTCAGTGACCTCCTCATCGCCTCCCTCATCGTCACTAGAGCAAACTTGGCAGTATGCTGCAGCTGGGGGAACATGATTGCTAGTTTCTTGTTCATCATTGGCACCCCCTCTCTCTAGGCTCACGTTACTCCCTTCCTCAGCCTGGGAACCAACATTGGAGCATTTAAATTGCTGCGCATCCTCCAGCAGCATGTAACTGAAACTATGATCAAATAATTTAGGTGACTCCTCCATGCATGATGGTGGGGCTATGGAAGGAGTAGCTGTGGACAAGGAGCCTGTGCAATAGGCCGCTTTGGCAGCTGGGGTGGAAGGCAAACTAGTATGAGCCTGGGTGACAAAGGATGAGGGCAGCTTAATTTTCCACTCCATTAACTCTTCTGCATGTTGTGGCTCAATACCACGGCCAAAAAAAAGGACAAGCATGCCGTGCCTGCAGAGGATACACCATGTCCACGACCACCACTTTTCACTGTAGACAGAGAGGCCGCTAAGTTAAAGTTACTTCCTTTAAACAAAATTAAACTACTCGGTCAGTTAATTTATTTCTTACAATAGTACATATGTAGTATATCTATTTGAATGTCCTTGCAAGAAACAGTATATTGGAAGGACAACCAGAAGGCTGAGGGACTGCTTGAGGGAACACCTCTACAATATTAGAAAGGGTTTCAAGGAAAATTCCCTTTCAAAACACTTTAGGGAATGTCATAGTAGAAATCTCAGGGGCATTGGGTTTTTGGGGATTGATATGATTCAAACCCTATTGGAGAGGATGCAATAAATGCCGGGCTGTTTCCATGCTAGAAACCAAGTGGATTTATGAGATGCATACTTTATATCCCTTGGGACTCAATATAGAGGTCGATATAACTTGCTAACAATAGTTAGGGGTATTTTTGCTGTTTATTGTATTCTTTGATTATAGATTTATTGTTTTAGATTAAATTTTTATCAATTAATTTATTTTTTGATATTGTTCATGTAGTTATACTATCCAATAGTATTTGATATCTGATCTTATGGTACTTTAAATAGCCTGCTTGTTTATTACTATATGTCTTAAATGTAGAATCATATTTTTATTCCACCTCAATTTTTTTTAGACATTACGCTATTATCGATTTGAATGCTAATCGTTTTTTATGGCTTGATGCCTCTTATGGTCTTTCTATTGAGTAATTGCACTTAAGATATTTTCATCTGTTGCTCATGGGTTAACTCCTTTCTGCGGGCTATGGGAACATGGTGAGCCTTCGGGTTAATGGTGTATATTAGGCCTTTCCTGTCTGTAGCACTGTTGGACTATGGAAAATAGCAGATATACAACAAAATGGCGCATGTTAATTCCTCACTTTGCAGGCTATTTAGGGAATCTCAACCTTATGTCAGCGGTAAGCAAATCTCTTGAGGACATGCATGCACACAAAACACATAGGGTGAAGCTCTACATGCTGATGTCTGGGCTCCAGAGCAGCGGCCATTTTGGTATGTTTGGTGGCATTTATGTCCTTTTTGCGTGTGGATTTTAATTGTTATATGTTTTTATGTTATTGCAATAAACTACTACACTATAATATTACTCTGAGGCTTCTTGTGGTAGGCAATTTCCCATATAGGACCTTCCATCCAGCCATCCAGGATTGGCACTGAGAAGCTCATTATGGAGATCATTGTGGAAGCTCTGTGATAATGAAATTATATGACAGGCTTTTGCACAGTGTTCTAGTGAGTGCATAGTGGTGATGGAACCTGCACGCTGTGGATGCATCATTGTTTGTTCAAACTGCACTAAGAAGCACTTTTTGAATATTCTTATTGAATATTACTGCGGATACTTCTTTGAAAACATAATGTCTTTGTCTATTTCTATACACTGAGCGCTGCATTTTTGTTTTGTTTTTGTGGTTTATGAGGTTTGATACCTTTTGTGCCAGCTTCTTTCAGTCTGTGCTCACTGTTTCTTGTTTGTTGTGTACATTTTCAGACAGCAAGGACACAGATACAAATCCTTTGCTAGACAAGACAGCTCTCATTTAGGTATTCTATATGTGTATTTAGATGCTTAGCTGAACCTTATTTACCATGTCTCTCCTGTGACGATATCCATGACTTTAAGCTTTGTTTTTAGCATTTTTTAGAATTCATAAAATTCAAGATAACCTGTGGTACAGTGTCTAGTAAGCTCTCTACTAACTATTCTCACAATCTCTTTGACCTTGTTGGCCTTGAACAAGGTAGTAGCAAAACAGAAGCCAGCAGTGCAAGTGTTTTTCCTGCTGAGACTGCTCCAATCCCCTTCATGAGATTTCAGGCTGTGAGATAGACTTTAAAAAACACAGAAGATGATGAGAAGGAGGTTTCATGGAAACAGACATCCTTCTGATCACAATTCTTCTCTTCTGAGTCAGCTTAAAAGTTTTATAGATTTGTTGACTCTTGTTCAATTGAATGATTATGGTAATGGGTGGGCACATAAATTAAAAACATGCTAAAAAAAAAAGTTATACCTAAACTTAAATCACTCTGACTTGAATCTCACTGTCTCACTACCAACTTTCAGTGCAGTGGTGATGCACTATTTCACTGCTTATCTATCCCATTAGATCCTGAAAATGTAGCTTTTATTCTATCAACTCATAAAACAAATAAATGATAAAAATAGAAAGTAGTCCCTCTTTATTATAGTGTAGTGCAATGGAGTGTCCTATCAAATTGAAATTGATTATAGAGGAGGACCACCAAGGCCACCTTTAGGTATGCAGCTTCCTATCTGTATTAGATGGACCAGAAAGTCTGAGGTGATCCTTCTCCTTTCACTACAATAGATTTTCTCAAAATCAAAAATCCTAGCACTTGCTGATAAACAAATATTAAAGAAAATGCCCACTCAAAAAGAAAAGAAAAACAAAATCCAACGTTTTTCACCCTAAAAGGCTTCATCAGGAGTGTAAAAGAGTAACATAGTGCAAAAAAGTCTGTGTGACCTATATAGGATACAGTACAAGTACAAAAGCGGGAGCCCCATGTTTGGAACCTGTATTTAAAGACACCCATTTTGGCACATTTGTACTTTGCTTGAGGACATCATAAACTCTGCATCATTACTGTGTCGTTTAGTGACATCAGTCAGTAGGTGAATACACTAAATTCTGCAGGCAGCATAGGAGATTGACACTTTAGGAAGTGTCAATCTGTATACAGACTTCAGTTGGCGATTCTTCTTGATTAAAGTGGTGTTCATTGGCTTGGGCAGGAATACTGATATTAAGTATAAACGTACACTTAAATTTCATTAACTTCTTTCTCTCTGCATACTTAATGAGTTAACATGCTACAAAGTCACACAATCTGTCCCAGTGTTGTAACAAAACAAAAAAAAAATGCTGGAAAAATCTGCGATCCAAAGACACATGGCAAGAAAAGACAATGTTGTGGTGTTCTGCACAGATACAGTATATAAAATGCATCCAGTTGCCATCATTAAAAGAAAAATTATTTTCTTTTTTTTATTTTGGAAATTTTGGAAAGCAAAATTTGAATTGGAATGGTACATTTAAATTGCATAAACCTACTCATTGACTTGTGTAGCCACAACTAGTCTAACAATTGTCTACTGTTGAATCGTCATGCCGGAAAACCAGCATTCAACCAGCACTTGCAGCACTACTGACTTGTGTATTTTAGTGGGTGGAGACCCTTCTATCAAAATATAATAGCGCAGCGGGGGAGATCCCTGCATTCACATCACTTGTGTTGATGCAGGGATCTGTCATTTTTTTTAATTCTTTCAACCCGCTAGTTAAATGGAAAAATAACTGTGTGTGTATACCCTGCTTTAGACTGCAAAGTATTTATTTGTGTGTATGTCTGTGTGAATATTGTGTGTGTGTGGAGGGTTTGACAGTAAGACAAGAATGTATTTATTTATTTTACTTATTTTACACTGTGCCATCATCACATTTGATTTACATTTTAATAGATTTTTTGAATCCAAGATAGTTTGTGGACATAGTTAAAATGCATGTTTATTTTAATACTAGGATGTTTCTGATGTGGCTAAGATAAATGTCTTTATAAAAAAAAAAAAAAAAAAAATAGCTATAATAGAATATATAGAGCTATCTAGCCATTGATCTTCTTTTTCTTTAGGTTTCAGCACTACGGAAGAATTTGTGTATGAAATTAGGTATGAATCCGAAGAATTAAGATCCCAGCTAGAACCATCTGTGGGAATTGAACTTGTTAGAAAAGAGCGTGATACACCATCTGGGATTGTCACTTTAATTTTCAACATCATTTTTGCACCCAACAAGTCAATGAGGTAAAGTGTTACATATGTAGTGTTTTATTGTGAGCGTAATAGCTGATCTTGTAATAAGACAACTAATATGGACTGCTCGGTATTCATTTTAATTAGTGCCATGTAAAACACTGTACAAAATGAAATGAGAATAAATTAAATCATTTGGTTACTTTTCAGTACATGAACTAGCTAAATATTTCCTCTCACCTTGCAAAGCTATGTACTGTTCAATGAAAGGAATGCAATGAACATGTTAAAAAGACTAAACTTTGAGATATATTTTCAATGCAGTATTAACAAATACATTCTTATTTTTCAGTGATGGCTCCTGGTTTGGGGCTCTTGAGAGATTTTTGATTGGATGGGTTAGAAGACTCAACTGGCTGGCTGTTTTTCTTCTGTGAAATAAGCAGCAGTGGTCATGTCTAGCTGTCTCTGCTCCTCCACCCCCATTGATGTTAACTTGGGAAATATTTAGAGCTGAACGTGCATGTTTAAGTCTTCAGTCACACTGAATCTGACTTAGAAATAGTGCAACTTGTCATGTGATTTGAAACAATCAAATCGTATGACAAGTTGGACCAGTGTGACCAGGGGCTAAAGCCCAAATCCATCCAAAACTTTTTAATTTGTTTTGGATTGAGTGGAAAAGAGTCAGAGTCTCTGTCTGTTTTATGTCCCTACTTTGAAATTTCCCCTGACTTCCTGACAGGGCAGAAAGTCATAAGAATAAGGATGCAGGCAAAAATAAATTTTTAGTGGCCTAGGAAGGTTAAGAACTTTCGAAAAACGTTTCACATTGCTATCAATTTGTGCTTTTTGTTCCAGTGAGAACAGCATCCCCCTCCGCCAATTTCTTGGATAGGTATGCCAAGAGCAGGAAGTGTTGTGGAAATTCCCCAACGAGGTCACAGACAGGAAAGAAAACCTGGCAGAAATGTTAGCACTCCCTTAATGTTTCAAACTATTAAAAAAAATAAAAAAATATATGGATTGAGTTATGCTTTAAAGAGATTTGCTGCTTTTGCTCTTCTGATTCATATTACTTACATTTTATTCAAGTCTAACAACTCACTTGAATGGTGCTCATAAAACACTACTGTATCTATATGAATGGGAATACCAGACTTCATCAGCAGATGGTACCCTGAGTGGCATCTAGTCATCTATAATTACTGTTCCCAGTCAATAGTGCTTAGTCTTATTACAAGGAGTATTCAGAAGCAGGGAACAATATCTAGAAATTCCTTTTTTTCTGATTGGCACATAGTGCATAATGCTTCATGTAAATGGCATTATCTGCTGTCCAGGTAGTTGTGGGAAAATAATGTATAATGGATTTCAGATAGTTACAGTATATAATCACTACAGCAAAATATATTAATGTTTATTTTAATTATTGTGAAATTTGACTAAAGGTATTTGTATCTGTGCTTGTATTTGTAAAGTTCTGCTTTAGGCTTTATGCACATGGACAATTTGGCCCATTAGCATCAAATCCTGGCATTTTTGACTGCCCATGAGGCACAGGTGCAGTATACATTCCCGCTGCCAACACCTGTAAAAATCAAAATCAGAATTCCTGAGTTTTGAGCATACATCCCTAAACACATACGATCCTAAACTCAAATGTGGCTCAGTATTGTGTCCAGCGGCATCCAACCATGGCTTTTTTCAGCCTGTCTTGGACTTTGACTGGCTGCTGGCAGTGAAGCTTAATGCTGCATCTTTGTCTCCTAAGTGCATGGAAATGCTGAAAATTGATGCTGATGAGCCAAACTGCCCATGAGCATGTAACCTTAAGTTAATGTATCAAACGAGCTAAGTTAATGTATCAAATGGAGGCTGCTGTTGTTAGTTGACTCCCTGTTGTGGTGACCATTGACTTTCAATACATTGAAAGTCACTGACATGGAACAAATATGCAAATTGAGAAAGTGTGAAAAAGAAATGTCTAAATAGTCGTAGGGGAAAAAAACAAGAGGGTCAACGTGCAGCCAAGCAACTAGCATTTTCAGAAGAAGAGGTCAGCAGTGCCTGTTTCTCTCATAACATGTTTTATAATGTTTTTAAGGCCACATACACTTACATGTGTAAACTAATTCACTAAGTCATATTTTTAATCTTTTAGACACTCTGCCACATTAGTGGTGCAGTGTGTCACAGGAGGGATATGGAAGTTCCCCATACAGTTTGTTGCCACTGAACCAAATGTGGATGATGTAATTGAGATTGAGGCAGCTGGTCTAAACAAAGAGTCCGTTGTTGGCTTCCGACTGTCCAGTCAGACAAGGTAGGTGTGTTAACTCTTGAAATTATTTGTGTAAACATATGTGTTTGTTGAAATGTATGAAAGTGGTAGCAGGAGTGGTAGCATTGAGGGAGTATTAGATAGATTCCTTTCATGGGGAACTCTAAGGTATTTCCAGACAATCAGGGAGACACAATGCCTACAGTATGTTCAGTGCACTACCCAGGGCCACCTCAGCCTTGGGAGCATCCTAAGTGGCATTCAAATACCTATAGATAACTTGCACAAATGCTTACCAGTTTTCACCTGCTTCTGGAGTCTATAATTGTCATCATCTACAAAATTATGATTCTGTTGAAACTAAGAAAAGATGCCAAAACCACATCAACTGCTTCTGCTCAATGCATAGGAGCATTGCCACGTTTTTGATGTCATAAACAGTAAGCTTTGAAGTCCTGACTAGAAATCCATTTCAAAGCATTCCACTTTGTTTTTCCGTTTCCTTTATTTGCTTCAGTTAAAAAGTAAGCAGTACTGGACATACTGCAGATGCAAGTAGCGCAGCCTCTCTCAGACCTATAAGGTTCAATGGGGCTTATGTCATGCATACTGTCAGTGGTGGTGAGCCAAGGGTTTTTTTGCTTTATTTGTGTGTGAACAGATGGATAGCCTGTGAGTAAATATTGCTGGAAACCTCTGAAGACAGGAATAGCTTCTGAAGTGTTCCTGGTACACAAAAATGCATTATCAGAAAAGTGAAGTGTGATGTTATCATGCTTTGTCCAGCTCCCAGCCTGTGACAAATAGTTGTGATTAGTAAGGACCTCACAAATCATTAGTCATCTCACAATCATGACTGTATATTTAAAAGGTGAACATATGACTCTATATCCTTTTATAATGCAAAACAAAACAATTTTTTTAGGCTTGCTTTTGCAACTTTGCTAACTCAGAATAAGTTAATCACTTATTTTACATGTATTAGAGTACATTATTATATATGAAATCTGATTGAATAGACATTAACATTTGCAATTAATGTTATAATTGGCAAAGATTTGTTAGGTCACATTTTATGAGTTGTTTTTTTTGTATGGATTTAATTCCAGGGGCCAAGGAGGATTAGATAGTGATTAGGACATTAAACACAACTGTATTTATTTTGTTTCTATTGCATTTGGATTTCTACACATTGCAGTGAAAACTTGTTAAAGGTCAAAAGGAGCAATTCAATAGAGGGAGAAATCTTATTATGCAAAATGGCTATTTAGCTATTTAAATAAATCCTGATTCCACCAGAGTGTTGTGTTTTTATGTTGGAGAAATGATTTCCTCTTCGGTGCTTGCTCTTATTTGAATTATACAAATGACATCAACAGTGGTATGAGTTTTTTTTTTAACCCTTGTAAATGTATAAATTTACATTTCTTATGGAAGATTTCATATGCTAACTACAAGAGAAAATGCTGTATTTTGGCCTCCAGAAACAAATATAAATGATGTACCACAGAGATGGATATAGGAAAAAAAAGAAAGAAAAAAATCACTGTTCAGCAAAATAATAATAAGAGTCATATGAATTATCCCCAAAGGTTTATGCTGAGAAGACTGCATATATCATACCAAGTCACTGCATAGAATGTAAACATGTGTGTTATTTTATATTACTTATATTACTTAAAAAATGTAACAAACACTCTGCCTGGTCTTTTGGCCTCGACTGTGGCCTTTGGCAGATGCACAATTATGTTTAGGCCTCATGCACACTGGACATTTTTGGAGCTGCTGTTAGCAGCGTCAGATGTTTTTTTTTGCAGCTGCAGAACGCCCATCCATGTTATTCTATGGCCTCATGCACACATAGAGCTTTAAGGAGCTCCAAGTGGCATAGGCGTTTTACAGCTTAAAAAAAACCCAGGAACTGTGTGTTCTGGAGCTGCAGCGTCAAGCTGAAAAAACGTTTGACGCTGCTAAAGGCTGAATAACATTGCTTAACATGCGTCAAGCTACGTTATAAGTTTTTTTCTTCCATTCACAATCTATGGTTCCCTATGGGAGCCTATTGATTTGAATGGAAGGCGCACCACAAGTCGGATCAGGATGATCTGACTTGCGCTGTGAGAATCTTGAGGGGAAACTTCATGCCCCCCAGCTTCCAAACCAGGCCCAGGGTCTGGTATGGAATTTGAGGGTAGCCCCACACCGAAAAAACGGCGCGGGGTCCCCCAAAAATACATACCAGACCCTTATCCGAGCATGCAGCCCAGCAGGCCAGGAAAGGGGAGGGGATGAGCGAGTGGCCCCACCCCCCCTGGACCATACCAGGCCACACGCCCTCAACATGGGGGGGTGTTGGTGCTTTGGGGCGGGGGGGCTCTGCACCCCCCCCACCTCAAAGTACCTTGCCCCCATGTTGATGAGGACAAGGGCCTCATCCCCACAGCCCTGGCCGGTGGTTGTGGGGGTCTGCGGATCATCCAGATCCGACTTGCGATGTGCCTTCCATTTAAATCAATAGGCTCACATAGGGAACCATTGATTTTGAATGGAGGCAGAAAAAACGCTGCTAAAAGCTTCGTGGCCAAACGTGCAATAATGCAAATGGAAAAAGCTACTAAAAGCACATTTATACAGCTGCTTTTTCCTGGCGTCAAGAAACAGCTTTGGAGCTCGATTTTATGACGCCCTGTGTGCATGGAGCCTAAGTGTTTACAAGGGAGGGCAAAATACAATGACAATGTCCAAGGTTATCTGTATCCAATCAATTGGATGCATTTTAATTGCATTTGTTGCTTTGCAAATGTTCAGTGGCTTTGTTTAATAAATTTGATTTGGGTATTTCTTTTATGATAATATGTTGTTTTCAAGCATTTATGCCAGTTTGTTATTCCAGATCAGAGTGGTTCAGGTTCTACAGGTAAACAGGTTATGTGCCTACCATATGGCCATAGGCAGACTGGCCTACGAGGATGTTTTCTACTTTACTGTATGGCCAGTGTAGAGGAAAATTTTTAGTGGGGTAGAATTTAATGTACTGGAGCTTCTAGGGGCAAATTAATTAAAAAATTAATGTCCCAAACCTTGCTGTGTTGTCCTAGAGAACCAATTGTTATGTTCTAAACATTTAACTTCATTTTAAATTTCTGTCTATTTTAGATTTAAAAAAATAATAATTCTTGAATACATTTATTAAGGATTTACCTGGCAAATTGTTGATTTGAGTTTGCTCGATTTGATTGCATTTTGGTGTTTTTAGCAACATAAATAGTGTTCCCATAGGGATTTTCCTTTTTCTATCAGTATGGCAGATACAGCTGTCTCTTTCTGTCTTTTGTTTAAATGCAATGTAGCTTGTGTCTAGTAAACTGTGACAGCTTCAGTTAGTTGAATAGTTTAAAAATAAAGGGTATTAGAAATTGCTTGGCAACTTCTAACTGCCGCAGTAACAGTAATTCTGTAAGGTGTATGACCTTTCTTCATTTCCCAGGGCACAAAAATGCAGGGTGACATAGGTGTAATGGTATTTGAGGCCAACCTGTAGTGACAGATTGAATTGCAGCTTGCTACTGACATTTTTTATCCTGTAACTAATCAGTGCTTTAGGAGAAAAAAATCCCCCCTGATATTTCATCATTATTCATTGCTGTCTAGTTTTCATTGTATTTATTTGTCAATTCATTATGCTGTATTTTGCCAATGTTCATTTGTTTTAAGGTAAAGCCTAATTGCACTAAAATGTTTTTATTATTATATCAAGGTACCCAGAGCCATTCAGCGCATATTTTTTAGTAGGCAGTGACTTGGAGTTTTCTGTGTTTCCACAATCTGGAGAATTATTGCCCATTGGAACTGCTGGGACTCTAATTACTGTTGGATTTAAGCCTACAATGTACAGTAAGAAACATAAAGCTACTTTAGTAATACAGGTAAGCTGCATTAGAAACAGATAGAAACCCTTTGTTTTTAAATTAACAAAAAAAATAATAATAATATTTTTATCTGCATGCCATAGATATCGAAATCAGACATTATATTATATGCTTTGCGCTCATTTTTTTTTTCTTTAATAACAAACAGGTTTATACTTACCTACACAGAGAGACTCGGAACCTCCTCTTCTTGAGTCCCTCACTAGCACTCCTTGCTCCTCATCTTCTCAGAGTGCCAGTGTTCATAGGGAGCCACTTTTATTGTGGCTCGATCCATAGACACAGAAAGTGTGGCTCAGCCCCACCCCACGCTCCCTTGTCACAGGATTTGACTGACCGCAGTGGGAGCCAGTGGCTCCTGCTGCCTCAGCAAAGCCTGGGATACCAGAAAGTGAGAGGAGAGGGCTGCTGCAGATGGGCACAGTGTTGGATTGAGTGAGGACTGTAAGTGAAGTAAGTATTGAGGGGGTGAGGGGGCAATACTTTTACTTAAACATTTTTTACCTTAATGCAAGTAATGTATTAGGGTAAAAAAAGTTTAGGCTTAAGAACCACTTTAATGTTCAACTAGCGAGGTTGTACGACAGCCTTGGCTGTCTGGGACTCTCCCTCATTGGCTGAGACAGCAGAGGGCGCCATTTGTTTCCTCTGCTGTCAATCAAAGTCAGTGTGCCAATGAGAAGAGAGAGGGGGATGGGCTGAACCACAGCTCTGTGTCTGAATGGACACATGGAGTAGCTCGGCTTGGGTTCCCCTATAGTAAGCTGCTTGCTATGAGGGCACTCCGCAGGAAGGAGGGGACAGGAGCACCAGCAAGGGACCTGAGGAGAGGGGGATATGGGCTTCTCAGTGCAAAAGCAACTGCACAGAGGAGTAAGTATAACATGTTTGTTATTTTTAAACAAAAAAAAAAACAATACTTTATTATCACTTTAATGCACTAGGATACCACAGTACACAATTGATTTTAAAAGCACCACAATGCAAATAATGCTTAAAATAAAGCTTGTAAATTGAGCTCTGGTAACATACTAATTGCTTTCTTTAGGTTCTTGTCCCATTAGCTGTTCTAACAACAATTCAGCTAAATTCCACCTCATTATGCACTAAATATATAGTGTGATAGCATAAAGAAAACTTTTGCAAGCAATGCTAGCACTTTAGGTATATCACAAGGAGCAAGAAATACCTAAGTAAATTCCTTAGTGGTCTGCTGTCTACTAATAACATTTATCAGAAATGCCAACACTTAAATGCATTTCATTTCAGCACCACCACTTAGTGAACTACATTCCAATTCGGAATTGGAGCTCTGCTTATTAACAAGCTCAAGTTACAGTTGTGGCTAACTAGAAAAAAATTGTATATAACTAGTATACCGATAGATGTATGCAATGCTTTTTGAGGAGAATCTAGATTCTATAAAACAAATCCACATATTATTGTAGAAAATGCACACAATTAAAATCCCTATATATTATTATTATTATAATAGGCAAATCAAGTGAATCAATGAAAATCATCCTCTAAAATACTCTATTTAATATTTAGTAGTCATTGCTATATCTAGACATTAAAGAAACTCTTGGAAGAATAATGGATATTGCCATATCAGACATCTGCTTTTCAGAAAGGCTCTTCACACTTATGTGCAACTGGGATTTTTCTGCACTAGAAAAACACTGGTCTCTGCAAGGGCACATAGAAAACAATTGTTTTCTTTATGTCCTTGTTCAGATTAGAACCCAGGCGGCAGATGTGGAGTATTGCTGCACTGTGCATGTCTCAGCTCGCTGTCTGACACTGCATTTCTGTGCACCACAGCTGAGCTAAAGTACACAGAAATGAACGAAATGTCACTTTGTGACATTTCAATTAAGATATATTAAAAGGGAAAAAACACAAGGCACCACTTACCCAAACCTGTACAGTAGGAACCAAGCTCACACAGGAAATGGATAGAGGGAGATTTATTAAAACTGGTGCACACAGAATCTTGTGCAGCTGTGCATAGTAACCAATCAGTTTCTAATTTCAGCTTGTTCAACTGAGGTTTGACAGTAAAACCTAGAAGCTGATTGGTTACTATGCACAGCTGCACCAGATTCTGTTTGCACGACTTTTAGTAAAATTCCTCCTCATTGTTCTTTTTTGGGTAGTGTGAACAAGTCCTAACTCTTCAAATTGGGGTACAATAAATTATGGGCTCTGGTAAAGAGCTGTCATCAGAGCATAGCCCTAGACATAGCAGCTCAGCATGGATCATACTATTGTTGATCTTAATTTTCTTAGTATATGAATGTATTTTTAGTGAACTGCTAATCTAATTAACTGACCTTACTAGAACACAATGAGGTTTATTTACTAAAGGCAAATCCACTGTGCACTACTAGTGCACTTGGAAGTGCATTCGCTGTAGATCTGAGGGGGACATGCAAGGAAAATAAAAACAGGATTTTTGCTTGCACTCTATTGGATGATTGAAATCAGGAGAGCTTCCCCTTATTTCAGATATTCCCCTCAGATCTACAGCAATTGCACTTCCATGTTCACATCCAAGTGTACTTGCAGTGCATTTGCAGTGTACAGTGATTTGCCTTTAGTAAATAAACCCCATAATGTTTCTTACAAGGACATATTTATGGCCTTCACAATATATAGAGCTTTTGAGTTGGTTTTCTAAGGACAAACAGGCTGTTCACTTTAGGTTTCACTTTGCAATAAAAAATGCCCTTGACTTGATGAATGAGATGAAGCTGATGCAAGCAAAAATACATTTTTTTTTAAATTCCAGGCTTTCTTCTGCATGAGAAAATGCAAATAGGCATTATTGACTTGTACTTTCTTGTACATTTAGGAGTTGATTTAATAAAAACAGAGAGTGCAAAATCTGGTGCAGCTCTGCATAGAAACCAATCAGCTTCTAAGTTTTTTCTGTTAAAGCTTAATTGACCAATCTAAAGTTAAGCTGATTGGCTACCATATACAGCTGCACCAGATAAAACTGCGTTCTCCAGTTTTAGTAAATAAACCCTATAGTGTTATTAAAATCTTAAAGTCATAGTCATAATAAACCATTGAACACCTAGAGATATGTAAAAGCATGCAAAGTATAACGAAAAATTATTCATGCTGTCAATATTTATTGCGTCTCTGGGATTGTGGAATAGACATTTGCATTTTATTTATGGAAATACAAGCTGTAACTGAAAGAGACGTTGAACAACGTATTTGCAAAATAATTTTGTTTCATCATTTTTTAGTTTGTTCTGTCAACATAAAAACTGAGCAGCCTTGTCTATTGAAATAACTATTTCATAATCTTCTTTATCAAAAGAAGAGTCTTACAGATACTATTTCAGAAATAAACTCCTGACTAAAGTAATAGTTTTACTCTTGATCTTTTCATTGGAATACAGCTCATACATTTCTGACATCAGCTTAACATAACTAATTTTCCTTTAATATAAATTTCCATTTGCCTACATTTTGCAGATATTGGTATTTTTTTTATTATTCATATTTCACATCCTGTTCTTTTTAATGTATCATGGTAATATTGTGGGGATTTTAACAGCAATTATGAAATATGGTAAATGTTCACCTATATATTGTGCGTGTTCACCTACAGTATATATTATACCTGGCTTTACATCTGCCCTGTAATTGCACATATATCCATATATAGATGCCAATAGAGATGTATACTGGGCCACCTAATGGTTATTTTTTCTTGATGATGGCAGCCTAGTGTGCAACAGATTTGATCATGGTGATATGAGGGAAATATGGTTTGGGCATTGCTTTCAACAAACCAAGGGTCCTCAATTCCTAAATGTTTTGCAAGATTATTTCATGGGTCAGCTGGTAGCTACACCAACAAGAGATAATGCAGTACTAGACCTACTAATTACTAACAGTACAGGCATGACAGTGGATGTAGAAATTCAGACAAAAACTTAGGAAACAGCGACCACAGGTCAATTGGATTCAGTATAACTCACAGTAATAGAAAGCACAAGGGTAATACAATGACACTAAATTTCAAAAGAGCCAACTTCCCTAAATTGCGCTCCCTACTAGACAATATTGAATGGGATAGAATCCTAGGAACAAAGAACAGGGAGGAAAAATGGGAGTGCTTGAAGAGCATACTAAATAAAGGTATTGGACAGTGCATTCCAATGGGAAATAGGTTTAAAAATCTAAAATAAATCCTGGGTGGCTAAACTCCAACGTAAAAATTAATATAAAAGGAAAAGAAAAGGCCTTTCAAAAAATACAAGGCTGAGGGATCATTGTCACCATTCCAACAATACAAAGAATGCAATAAGGAATGTAAGAGCGCAATCAGTGCAGCTAAAATAGGCCACAAAGTCACATATTGGAGAAGAGTGAAAAAAACCCCAAGAAGTTCTTTAAATACTTTAACAGTAAGAAAGTGAGGCCAGAGTATATTGGCCCCATAAAGGATGATGAAGGGAATTTGGTTATAAAAGACAAAGAGAAGGAAAAGGTTTTAAATGCATTCTTCTCAGTTTTCACAAAGGAAATGGGGGGATATAGTAGCCAAGACTTTAATGTTAATAACATGTCACAGGAAGCACCCTCATAGCTAACTGAAGACAGAATCAGAAAAAGACTTGAACAATTTAACATAAATAGGTCACCAGGACCAGATGGCTTACACCCAAGGGTCCAAAAGGAACTCAGTCAAGTGATTTTCATTTTTATGGAAATGTTACTGACTGCAATGATTCCAACTGATTGGAGAAAAGCCAATGTTGTACCAATATTTAACCACTTCCATACAGGGCAGTTGCACCCCCTTCCTGCCCAGACCAATTTTCAACTTTCAGCGCTCTCACACTTTGAATGATAATTACTCTTTCTTTTGGTAGTATTTAATCACCACTGGGTTTTTTTTTATTTTTTGCGATATAAGTGAATAAAGAGCGAACATTTTGAAAAAAAAAAACATCTTGTTTTAGTTTCTATTATAAAATTTTGCAAATAAGTAATTTTTTTTCATAAATTTGGGCCAAAATTTATACTGCTACATATCTTTGGTAAAAATAACCCAAATTAGTGGATATTATTTAATCTGTGTGAAAGTTATAGAGTCTACAAGCTATGGTGCCAATCATTGAAAATTGATCACACCTAATCACACCTGATGTACCAAAGGACTATCTCACTTCTTGAGGCCTTGAAATGTCAGGACAGTACAAATACCCCCCCAAATGACCCCTTTTTGGAAAGTTGACATTCCAGGGTATTTAGTAATAGGCATGGTGAGTTTTTTGAAGTTGTAATTTTTTCCCACAATTCTTTTGAAAATTAAGAAATTATTATTTTTTTCACAAAATTGTCATAATAACAAGTTATTTCTCACACACAGTATATGCATACTTGCAATTGCACCCCAAAATACATTCTGCTACTCCTTCTGAGTTTGGCAATACCACATGTGTAAGACTTTTACACAGCCTGGCCACATACAGAGGCCCAACATGCAAGGAGCACCGTCGGTGTTCTAGGAGCATAAATTACACATATAATTTCCTAAAGACCTATCACACTTTTGAAGGCCCTGGAGCACCAGGACAATGAAATTAATCACAAAATGACCCCATTTTGGAAAGCAAACACCCCAACATATATTCTAGGAGGCATAATGAGTCTTTTGAATATGTCATTTTTTTCCTCAAGTTTTTGAGAAATGTGGGAAGAAAGTGAAAAAAAAAAGAAACATTTTTTTTGTACACAAAGTTGTCAATTTATAAGATATTTCTAACACATAGCATGTACATAGCAAAAATGACTCCCCAAAATACATTCTGCTACTCCTCCTGAGTATGGCAATACCACATATGTGAGACTTTGTCACAGCATAGCCACATACAGAGGCCCAACATGCAAGGAGCACCGTCAGGTGTTCTAGGAGCATAAATTACACATATAATTTCTTAACGACTTATCACACTTTTGAAGGCCCTGGAGCACCAGGACAAGGGGATTACCCACAAAATGACCCCATTTTAGAAAGCAAACACCCCAACACATAATCTAGGAGGCATGGGCTGCAGATAGGTACTCAGGTACTCTGATGAGCTGCAGATAGGGACTCAGGTACTCTGATGGGCTGCAGACAGGTACTCAGGTACACTGATCGGCTTCAGAAAGGAACTCAGGTACTCTGATGGGCTTCAGAGACAGGTACTTGGGTAATCTGATGGGCTGCAGAAAGGTACTCGGGCACTCTGGGCTGAAGACAGGTACTCGGGTACTCTGGGCTGGAGACAGGTACTCAGGTACTCTGGGCTGGAGACAGGTACTCGGGGACTCTGGGCTGGAGACAAGTACTCGGGTACTTTGATGGGCTACAGAGAGGTATTCGGGTACTATGCTGGGCTGAAGAGAGGTATTCGGGTACTCTGATGGCCTGGAGACAGGTACCCAGGTACTTTGATGGGCAGGAAACAGGTATTTAGGTACTCTATTGCGCTGTAGATAGGTACTCAGATATCCTGATGGGCTGGAGACAGGTACTCAGGTACTCTAATGGGCTGCAGATAGGTACTCGGGTACTCTGAAGGGCTGGAGACAGGTACTCGGGTACTCTGTTGGGCTGGTGACAGGTACTTGGGTACTCTGATAACAGGTACTTGGGTACTCTGATGGGCTGGTGACAGGTACTTGGGTACGCTGATGACATGTTCTCGGGTACTCTGATGGGCTGCTGAGAGGTACTTTGGTTCTCTGATGTACTGGAGACAGGTACTCAGGTACTCTGATGGGCTGGTGGCAGGTACTGGGGTACTCCGATGACAGGTACTCAGGTACTCCGATGACAGGTACTCCGGTACCCAAATACCTGTCACCAGCCTATCAGAGTACCCAGGTACCTGTCTCCAGCCCATCAGAGTACCCAAGTACCTGTCATCAGCCCATCAGAGTACCTGAGTACCTGTCATCAGAGTACCTGGTGGGCTGGTGACAGGTACTCGGCTACGTTGATGGGCTGGTGACAGGTACTTTGATGGGCTAGTGACAGGTACTTTGATGGGCTAGTGACAGATATTTTGATGGGCTAGTGACAGGTCATCTTTATTGGGTCGGGGGCAATCAGTGTGTTTTTGTGTGTACTGTAATCGGTAACTAGCTGTTACCACAATCTCCTCCTCACACAGGATCGGTGTGTGAGGAGGAGAACACGGTAAAAGCTAGTTACCGTGGTCTCTGTAGACATTCTGTGACCGGCTGTTATTGGACACAGCCGGCCACGTGGTAAAGAGCCAATTTCATTGGCTCTTTACCCTGATCGGGGATGGATTGTGTCAGAGTGACACTCTCCATACTTGATCGCTGCTCTGCACGCCCCTGAGGGCGCGCATGAGCGGCGTGCACAAGGAAAGTGCATATGGCCAGCTGTGATTGGACACAGCCGGTCACATGCTAAAGAGCCATTTTTTTAATGGCTCTTTACACCGATTGGGGACAGGCTGTGTCCCGACGGACATGCCGCATCCCCGATCGCTGCGGCCCCCCGTGGGGCGGGAGAGCAGCAGGAACAGGCAGATGTCATATGACATCCGCCCAAATCGAGGGAGTGTTCCTGCCGGCGTCATTTTATAATGCGCCGGTAGGGAAGTGGTTTAAAAAGGGCCAAGACATATCCCTGGGAACTACACGCCAGTTACATAGTTACATAGTTACATATAGTTACATAGTTACATAGTATGTGAGGTTGAATAAAGACAATAGTCCATCCAGTTCAACCTGTGTAGGTGTGTGTGGCTGTAATCATCTCACATACCCCTGAATGTTCTGATCCTTGAGATGTAAGTCTAAGAGTCTTTTGAAAGCCACCATACTACTTAACATCAATAGTCTGCAAGCTATTGAAGGGGATGATCAGTGATTATATCCAAGATTTCAGTAATGAAAACAATATCATTTATAGTAACCAGCGCAGATTCATGAAGAATCGTTCTTGCCAGACCAATCTATTAACCTACTATAAAGAAGTGAGCTGCCATCTAGATAAAGGAAGGCCTGTAGATGTGGTGTATCTGGATTTTGCAAAGGCATTTGATACATTTCTCCACAAATGTTTACTGTAAAAACTGAGGTCTTTCAGTATGGACTTTAAGGACCTGGATTGAAAGCTGGCTACAGGGGCGGGTCCAAAGGATGGTGATAAATAGCTAGTACTCGGAATGCTCTGGTGTGGTAAGTGGAGTCCCCTACGGATCTGTCCTGGGACCAATTCTGTTTAATTTATTAATTAATTATGTAGATGATAGGATAAATCTCTGTATCAATCTTAGTATTTGGAAAGTGGCTCTCTGTGGGGGCACCTGATGAAAGGGAGGAGCCAAGACTCTTGTCCGGCCACATCTTGAGTATGCTGTCCAGTTCTGGGCACCAGTTCTCAGAAAAGTTGTGCTGGAACTGGAGAGAGTCCAGAGAAGGGCAACAAAGCTAATAAAGGGACTAGAGGATCTCAGCTATGGGGAAAAACTACAAGCATTGAACTTATTCTCTCTGGAGAGGAGACGCTTGAGAGAGGATATGATAGCAATGAACAGATTCTGTACTGGTGACCCTAGCATAGGGAAAAAACTTTTAGGTGAAAGGGAATTTAAAAAGAAGCACAGACATTCACTGAAATTGGAAAAAAAGCAGTTTTAAAGGAGTTGAAGAGTCTCAAGATTTTTCACCTTAATGCATTCTATGTATTAAGGTGAAAAAACCTTCTGGGTTGTAGCTGCCCCCAGACCCCCCGTTACTCTTATCTCAACCTGAACATTCCAGCAACAAGCATGAGCCCAGCAGCTCCAGCCGCTGTTTCGGGTCCTCATTAGATAGATTGATAGCAGCAGGAGCCATTGGTTCCCGCTGCTATTAATCAAATCCAGTGACACGAGAGAAGGGGCAGGGCCGAGTCCTGCTGTCTGTGTCAATGGAAGCAGCAGCAGGACTCGGGAGTGTCCCCGCATGGGTGCCCCCGTGGAAAGCGGCTCTATGTGGGGGCACCTGATGAAAGGGAGGAGCCAGAAGCAGCGCCGGGGCACCCCAGAAGAGGAGGATCAGGGCTGCTCTGTGCAAAACCCTTGCACAGAGCAGATAAGTATAACATGTTTGTTATTTTAAAAAATGATCCTTTTCAATCACTTTAACCTTAAACTGCGTAGAGGGTTATTCACTGTCAGAGCAGTAGGGATGTGGAATTCTCTTTCACAAGCAGTGGTATCAGCAGAGAGTGTCAATAGTTTCAAAAAACTATTAGATGGGCACCTTAACGATCACAACATACAGGGATATACAAAGTACTGTTGACACAGACACAAGCACACACTCCAAAGGTTGAACTGAATGGACTGGTGTCTTTTTTCAACCTCACCAACTATGTAACTATGTAACAAGTAGGCTGCGTAGGCATGAATTCCTTACAAATATACTTACAAAGCCACAAGCACTAGTTATCACACACACATATTGTTAGTGCTGGAAAATCTTTGTGATTAATCAGTGATTGTGTTTTAGTAACAGAATAAAAGAAAATGTTATTTCCCTTGGACTTCCTTGCACATCCTGAAAGTTTTGGAGAGAAGCACCATGTTATCATTGATGAGTGAGGAGATCCTAGATAAATAGGCACATCACTCACCAAAAGTATTTCTTTATTAAATAGATCCTCCTTGCTTATGTTAAATGGAGGGGTCAACATAAGCTAAGTGTAAAATCGGAGGGATGGAGGTAAAATTTGTGTAATTGCATTTTAAAAGGTATTCGTAACTGTCTACATTTTGATATTGCTAGCAGCATATCTTGATATTTCATTGGTCCTCCTTTCCAAAGAGAAAGAAAGTACATGTGGGCCATCCTATTAGTGGTCAAATGGTGCCTCGGATTTCTCAAATACAGTATATGGTTGTTTATTTGGGATGTTTAGCAGGCTGTTCTGAGTTGTTGGCAAGTAGGCAGGCTGCAGCTTCACATACATTTCTATTGTTTAAGCTGAAGAGCTCCACCTGACCAGGGCAGCAGTTCCATGCCTGGAACACAATCTTAAAATATTAGTGGTAGATGCTGTTATACATGCTTTTATGCTTGCTATATACAGTACCAACGTGAGCATTGCGTAACAGAGAGAGCTTACAACCCAAGAGCTATTCTGCCCTGTTATTCTCAGAACCACTGACTGCTTCTGTGATATGTTGGATGGGTGGCCTTTGCAGGCAAAGTGACGTACTGGGTTTAGGGCACATGCATGCACGCCACCCCCCCCCCGACACCTGCTGTGATTGTACACAGCAGGGGTCTGTCAGCAAGTACCAGCCAATGATTCATAGCTGGTACCTACTGATTGGCTGTGTCTAATTACAGCCCAGGGCCCTGTGTTGATGATCAACACAGGACTCTGTAAAGAGGGAACAATTTCTCTGATTATTATCCCCGGAAAGCAGGATTAAGAAACAGATTTTTTAGTAAAAGCAGCAGACATTACACGCATTACATATTGTTAGTGATACATTTAACCCCTTAATCTTCCGATATGTTAACCCCTTCCCAGCCAGTGTTATTAGTACAGTGACAGTGTAAAGTATTTTCACTGATGATATCAGTGGCAGTTAGCCAGTCCCGCCCCCAGCATCAGTTAGTGTCAGTTTGCTTTCCACACTATCGCAGTCCCATCATATGTCACTGATCACTGCCATTAGTAGTATAAAAACAAAAAACTCCAATATATATATATATGGTGATCAAATACCGCCAAAATAAAGCTCTATTTGTGAGAAAACAAATATATAAATTTTGTTTGGGTACAGCATTGCAATACCATGCAATTACCAGTTAAACTAGCACAGTGCTAAACAGCAAAAAATGGCCTGTCATGAAGGGGATAAACTTCCCGGAGCTGAAGTGGTTAATAGGATGCTTTAGTCATTAAATGCATGTGTTTGGTTCTGATCAGCTTACTGTAAACTATGTTATCAGTGGATTTACATGTAATACATATTTTGTGATAGATAAATAGAGGGCCTGCTAAACCTCCTTCCTCTGCTGATTTCCATCATCCAATCATGTGCAATCGGAAAAATATATATATTTTTTCTTTGATTGGGTATATTCTTCACAAAGTAAATTTTTACCATATCTCACAATTTTTTTTTAGCAGAGATACTGACTTCTCTGCTGGAACAGACAGTTACTAGAAGTAATATTTACATATTTGTATTAATATACACTTGGACATTTTAAAGCAAGCACAAGTATAATGTGAAGGTCACATACAAAAAAATCTCAGGCTAATATTACAATAGTAATAAAATGTTTACAGGAAGGGAGGAGAGAAGGAAACAATTTTTTGATACGAAACTAGTGAAATCCCTGCTAGAAATCTTATTGGGATTCTTTGTTATTTTTTATACAAATAAAGTCTGACATTGTGTTGGTTTTGTTTCTCCTTTTTATTTAAATACCTGTTTAAAATGACTGGATAGTAAACTGTGCAATAATGTTGTTAATTTAACATAAAGATATAGTCAGGAGAGAATGTCTGGATCTGCTCACAGTAATCATGAGAAAATAGGTAGACACTAAGGATTCTAGAGTGCTCTTTAGCTTAGGTTTCTAGATTTAAATATATGGATCTTCTATTGCTGTCTTGATTTTGCACAGGAGATATTCCTTTTGACAGATTCTATTTATAGCGGGGATGAGGTGTGACATAGTAATGATTTTATTTTACATCTCTTTATTGGAGAACTCTATTCAGCGATGCAGATTGATTTTGCTAAGTGAAGTAATTGCTTGCACATTGTGTGTAAACGTGTTTTTCTTATTAGTAAATAGAATATACTTTAAGAAACAGTCAATCATTGGCCCTAAATGTAGCCCTAATTTTATTCCTTTTTTTATTGTCACATGAAGACAATGTTCAATCTATCATTACTTTCACAAAATCAGTAGCTGCACAGGTTGGCTCTCTTACCTTGTTCCCAGTGAACAAGGCTGCTTAGTGAAGGACTTATCAAAGGGAAATACAGGTGCATTGAGCATAAGCAATGCGCAGCCCTGCTCCCTATACTAAAGCAAAGAATAAGAGACTGTTTCAGTAGTATTTCAGTTTGCACAAGGGCATTATGAGATTTTATATCACTAACTTATATACTTTTGTTCAAGAGTACTTTGTATGTTTTGGACTGCTTTGTGTTCACACAACGTGATTTTTGTACTTTGGGCCCAAGTATGGTTGCCACCTCATTCCTTTAGACCTGAAAACATAATAATTAAACAGGTTCTGTGGCTGATTATGGTAGTAATTAAACTCACCTGTGCGATATTTACATTAAAATAGTCTCAGAACCTGTGTGATTAATATGTGCTCGAGTACAAAAGGATAAGGTGGCAACCCTGGGCCAAAAAGCAGCATGCATTTAAGGGCTAAATCTACCTTGGGCAAAATACATGAGTGGACCCCCCACAGCTACTTCAAATAAAAAAGCAGCTCCAGCTTCAATACTGACCTGATCTATGGAGCTGTCCCCTACAGACTCACCAATTCAACAATGGGTTTCTGTTCCTCTTCTGGTATGAATGATGCCAAGCGTCATTCATCCCACTTCCTGTAAACCCAGCATATCAAGGTTCTGCTCTCTGCCTTTACTTTACATGTGAAGAAGACCTGTGACCTCATCAGATCCAGGTGAAGACATCTGTAATAAAGTCAACAGTAGTGGTCGTATGGGGGAGGCAAAGATGAGGAAAATACAAGCCCAGAGCAAAGCTTTAGAAGATTTGAGTTAGTACAGGAATAACTTTAGTTAACAAGGTCTATCTAAGTTCACTTAGATGTTATTTTGGCTTCTATATGTAAGGTAAAAGCTTTACCTTATGCATTAGGCTAAATTAACATTTACTCCTTAGGAGAATGTACCCAAATGAATACATCTAAATGAATGTACCGACTAAAATAATATGGTTTGTGGTACATTTTACTTCCTTTTCATGAAACCAAATGCTAAGTAATTAACATATGAAACATAGATAATTAAATGTTAAATGTGATGCATGCTAAAGGCTATTATATTAATATGAAGAGGTATATGAGTAATAGCAGGGTTAAATTGTTCTGCACACCAGATATCAACATAGATATTTTGCAGAGGTTAATGAATCATATTCACAGTGAGCATAACCCATCGGGTACATTTCCAAGCATCCAGAAAAGATAACTGTTTCACCTTCAGCTTCAATTAACAAAGCAATTAGGATACCCTCTGGGAATAATTCCTATTAATACTAGTGTTGTTGTACAGATTTAAATCAGCACATTGCTTGATTGAAGAGAAGCTGCTATTATCAAGCATTAGTTCAGTAATGGCCAGTATCAGCCTGAGCAGCAGAAAGATGTGAATATTTTATCTTTCATTAAAGTTATAGAAGTTACAGAATAATTACACCCAACCCAGAAAATATGTTTATTACCGCACTAATTTCTTTCTCATCTCACTGAGAGGCTAGTAGGTAAGATTGTGCTCTGTCCTGCATATCTAAATTTTTTTGTGCCTAATGCTAAATGTGGACTATGACTCTACAATATCATTATTTAACACTTGCTATACACACAAATATCTCATACAATGTAACAGTTTTTAAACACCAAAGTGCCTTGTAAGGGACGTTTCTGTGAGTGAAGTGAGATGGAGTGCAAAAATAGTTAGAACCCGCATTGCCATTGGTCCAGTAGCTGTTTTTACTCTGGTGATACTGGTTAGGGGTTAATATTATACCTAATCAGATAACCTATTTATGAATATGTTTTTCATGGTATTCTCTATGAAGGTATCTTGCTAGATATACATTAGATGGCATGTGTTCAACAAAAAAGCTTTTTAGATTTTAGTCCCAGTACTAGCTACAACCCGCATGTGAATCACACAGAAACCATACCGCATTCCTGTGCAATTTACATGCAATTCAGTGCAGTGTGTTTGAGTCCTTTCATTTTGAATGGACTCAAATTGCACCACATCACACCAAAGAAGTGCAGGCACCTTTTTTGGAGCCACACTACCACTAGATCACTCTATCTATCTATCTATCTATCTATCTATCTATCTATCTATCTATCTATCTATCTATCTATCTATCTATCTATCTATCTATCTATCTATCTATCTATCTATCTATCTATCTATCTATCTATCTATCTATCTATCTATCTATCTATCTATCTATCTATCTATCTATCTATCTATCTATCTATCTATCTATCTATCATATATAAAACATATAATGAACCTTTACAACATATAAAAACGTCAAAACCATAAGATGAGTGAAATGACATATAAATTACTATTAAAAAACAGAAATAAATGTCCAATGATGCATTCCCTTAAACATGTGATGCTGTGCTTTCTTCAAACATTCTTTATAATGAATAAAGTGAAGAGGGTCCCACCACCATTCCGACTCCACTCTCACCTTACTGTATGGACATGTTTGGTTGAAAATAGGTCAGATGCACATTTGCCTTTAACCACTTGCCGACTGCCGCACGACTATTTACGTCGGGAGTCAGCCCCTCACAGGCAGAGTGACGTAGATCTACGTCGCTAGCCTGTGAGGGTCTAGGGAGCGAGCGCACGCCCCCGGAGGCGCGCTCCCGCACCCCCCCGCGCGTGTGACCGGTGGGCCCGATGTCCGCCGGTCACTCGGTGATCGTCACTGCAGAGGGAGAAAGGCAGGCGGCTAGTGTAAACAAGCCGCCTGTCATTCTCCCCTGTGTAGAAACAGTGATCATACGGTTCTACTATGTAGGACCGTTGATCACTGTTCCTACAGCTCAAGCCACAGCCAATCACAGTTAGAATCACGCCCCTAGGGACACACACCACCCCTCCCTCTAAAAAAAAGTTAACCCCTTCACTGCCAGTGTAATTTTACAGTAACAGTGCATATGTATAGCACTGATTACTGTAGAAATGTCACTGGTAACCCCAAAAGTGTCAAAAATGTCAAGGGTCCGATCTGTCCGCTGCAATGTCACAGTACAGCAAAAAAAAATCGCAGATAGCCGCCATTACGCGTTAAAAAAACCCCGCAAAAATGACAAAAATCTTTCCCATTGTTAGTAAACGCGATAACTTTTGCGCAAACCAATCAAAATATGCTTTTTGCAATTTTTTTTACCAAACATATGTAGCATAAAACAAATTGGCCGAAAATGTTAAAAAAAAAATATTGCTATTTTTGCAAAATTGACGCTCTTTTTTTGTTTATAGCGCATGATCCAAAAATTGCACAGGTGATCAAATACCACCAAAAGAAAGCTCTGTTTGTGGGAAAAAAAGGAGGTCAAATTTGTTTAGGTACAGCGTCGCACGACCGCGCAATTGTCCGTTAAAGTCACTCAGTGCCGAATCGCAAAATAGGCCCTGGTCAGGAAGGGGGTAAAATCTTCCGGGGCTTAAGTGGTTAAGGGGTTCATGCCAAGGCACCACTGCTCACCCATGGTCCTCCTCAATGTTTCTTAGATAATAACTCTCCAACTCCACACCAATCTCCTGGACTTCTGGAGATTGGAGGACTCACTTGGATAGTGTAATACTGTAAAAACTATAAACCTTATTAAAAGCAAAGGAATATATCACAATGACAAGTATAGTGCATTTAGGAAGTAGTACACCGCCTTATAAAAACAGCTCGGACAAACCAGCATGGATTTAGCCTCACTTTTGTTTCATAGTAACTTATATGTCTTTTTCACCATAGTTATAGATTTTTCCACA